>NC_135504.1:39463530-39763530 GCF_052857255.1 Amblyomma americanum
GTTTCTGTCACCTGTAGCATTAGCTACCCTTTATTTTTATTATATTTTATGCATTCATTGCATTTATACTGCTAGTCTCACAGATAGTGCCTGACCCTGAGCAAGATGTCACAACAGTCCAGTACTCGCATTCCGAGCCAAATGCCATTTTTCTATTTTCCTCTGAACAATACGTAACATTCCTGGCGTTAAAATATAGACAAAATTTCAGGAACTACGAGTACAATGAACGCATTTAGTGCGTTTAAGAGATTAAAAATGTGGTTTCTTTTGTGCGGAGACTGCGTCTCTCCTAACTTCGTCGATCGATATCCAGCCCCACCCCATATTATCTACACGAGCCCATTGTGTGAAAGCGCTAGAGTAACCCAAAACTAACGGTTCAGTTAGCAGAAATTCATTGTTCACAGCCAACGGCCCACAAAGCAATCAAATGTAGGACTAATAAATACATTTTTCAAGTGGTTAATGCAGAGGAGTACTCGAGCCCCTGTAGATCTATCTAAGGTCAACCTCAGTCCTTATCTCCCTTCCAGGGCTGTTATCTATATTCAAAGGAACTTATCACAAATGTTATCTCCGATCAGTTTATTCGAGTGCACGCAACTGTCCTCAAAGAATGAGCCTTGCAACAGTTCTGATGTCTCTTTGTAGGGACAGCATCGGGTGAAGCGGCTGAAGATCCGGACACTGTGAGACTCCGCCACAGGGTATCGCCATGAACTGGAAGTGGGTACGACTGGCCGTGGTAAGTATACGACACAGCATGAATCGTTCCGAGCTGGGAAAGCATGCAAAAGAGAAATGCAATGTTAAAATAGCTCACAGAAGAATTCAATCCAACTTTATTTTCTAGCAAAACTGGAGTTCCTTTGTGGTTTGTGTTGCCATTTCCTATAGTCGGATAGAGATATAGAGAATGAAGCGACATTTCCCAGTCAAAGGACTCCTTTCCAGTCAATGGCGTCGGCCGATCCTGATGACCCTGCTAGCGTGCAATACAGGTAGTGGCAGATGAAAGGGGGTAGTCCCCTCCTGCCATCGTCGGGGATAGTACACTCCCGGAATTGTCACGCCGCTCATTACATTGTTACGTTAGCAGGTCCACGAGAATTGGTCGACGCCATTGGCTGGGAAAGAGTCCATTGTCTTGGAAAAGCCGTTTCGTTCTAGAGTTGTATCCGACTATAGCGTGCCAATGCAGGGAGCGGCGCGACAACGTTGGTAGGGAACTATCCCCGACCATGAAGGCAGAGGTCTATCCCCTTTAATCCGTCACTCCCTGCATTGTCAAGCCAGCAGAGTCATGAGAATCGGCCGACGCCATTGGCTGGAAAGGGGTTCTTTGACGGGGAAAATCCGCTTCTTTCTGGAGTTGTATCCGACTATAGACTATATTTGTATCCGACTATAGACTATAGACAGACGAAAGACAGCAAAAAGGCAGAGAAAACTGGGTTTAAAAATGGCACAGACTTTTCCCTGCCGCTCGTTTGAAACTCATGACGTCAACACCGAATACTCCGTGATCGACGTTCTGGAAATGAATGACGCTGTAGCCAAGCCTCAGAGATCCGCCGAGAAGGCCTGCGGATGGGGGTGCCTGTGTTTCATTTCGTGTCCGTTTCTGGATTAAAAAAGCTCCATTTTATTTGGAAGTAGCATCTTTGTCACCAGACTGTAGCAGTCAACCGTTACAGGCCAACATTGTTGTTGTCGTCGTCGTCGTCGTCGTTGTTGTTGTTGTTGTTGTTGTTGTTGTTGTTGTTGTTGTTGTTGTTGTTGTTGTTGTTGTTGTTGTTGTTGTTGTTGTTGTTGTTGTTGTTGTTGTTGTTGTTGTTGCTGTCGTCGTCGTCGTCGTCGTCGTCGTCGTCGTCGTCGTCGTCGTTGTTGTTGTTGTTGTTGTTGTTGTTGTTGTTGTTGTTGTTCAACTTCAATTCATACTCGTTGTTCCTTTAAGCAATGCGTGCTTTTGACTTTCGCTGGCCTGTTGAAAGGCGGCACAGGAACCTTGAAAACGCTTAGCTTCTAATATGCGTGATCTGTTCCAGTCGTTTCAAAGATTGCGCGAAGTTTGGTGTGTACACGATTGAACACACTTGAGAACGCAGTTTTTTTTTCGCTCACTTACCATAAAGACGTAATTTGGGTTCGCTGTAACTGTAGGGAAAAGGTATTTTCGTGCAGGAACCAGAGAAGGCTCCTGCTCTTATTGTTGTTGGTCAGCTATGTGGAGAAATCCTCCTCCCTCGTCGGCATAACTCCCCCTTCCTGTAAAATCCGTGTCCTTGAAGCCCCTGTACTCGCTGTCTCAAAACACTAGCGCCGAGGAAGCGCGCGAGAGACTTTTAGAGGCGCCGAGAGTGACTCGCCGTATCGGGCAGTTGGGCCAGAACATGAAATAGGCCTGCACACAGGATACCCACCGAATCAGCCTCACGTAGTATACAATTCATGCGAGACAGATTGCATCCCTGGTAAAGCCCGTTTAGTGCCGCCACACAGTCATATGACAGTCGTTATGTCATTCCTCCCTTATAAAAATGGTGTGTGCCCTATCTACTTTCTATACACTTTTTGTAGAACCTATTTCCTCTCTATGGATATTTACTTTTGTCTATTCATAGTCTATAGAGAACCGCCGCGGTGGCTCGGGGTTATGGCGCTCGGCTGCTGACCCGAAAGACGAGGGTTCGCTCCCGTCCGCGGAGGTCGAATTTCGATGGAGGCGAAATTCTAGAGGCCCGTGTGCAGTGCGATGTCAGCGCACGTTAAAGAACCCCAGGTGGTCGAAATTCCCGGAGCCCTTCACAACGGCGTCCCTCATAGCCTGAGCCGCTTTGGGACGTTAAACCCCCATAAAACATAAATCAAACCATAGCCTATAGACTGTCTGCAGACAGAGGTCTACTAAATAGATTGTCTGTCTGTCTTATAGACAGACAGAATGCGACATTGCCATGTTCACTCGCTGGTCAATGAACAGGTGTTTTCTGCTGCTGTATGATCCAGGCCATGTAGGCGTTGAACATTGGAGCACACCTTCTCAAAGCAAGGGGGGATGATATAAAGGAATGCTGTCTCTAACTTTTCTGCTCGTGCATGAAGTGGGGACATAAAAAGTGTGAATATTTTTTGCATGTTTTCAGTCGCCGGGTTCCCTATCATTTCCACTCAAACCAAAAGTCGTACGGGGATAACAGTGGCTCACTCTCTATAGTGAACTGCGAGATGCAGCAACAGATTTTATTGTCCTCGAAAAGCAGTCAGGTTTCTGAAAATTTATCATGGGAACACACGCCTCAGCAAAATTTCTACAATGACTTTCTATGCCGGCTATAGTTGCGATAATATCGAAACAATCGTAGCATCCTAATATACTCACTTGAAAGTTCACTGTTTTGAATTCATTTGAACGGCTTTTTTATTACAAACTATATTGACAAGAGAACAGACAAAGGAGCTCGGACAAAGAAGTTGACTTGTACAGCTCACCTAGGACACGGCTGCTTTCTTTTTTTTTTTTTGCAGCAATAGTGTCAAACAGCCATATGTTACAGTCCCAACATTCACTATATTAACTCCCTGAGGAAGCCGAATCAGACGCTTTTGTGCGATTTCCTGGTCAAACATCGGGCAAACATTGACAGAGAACATGTTTATTAAAACTTAGAAATGCCGCCTGCATCAGCCCAGCATGGAGTGGTGACCGTGTGGTGATGGGGCAATGGCCATGGGGGATGACTCTAACACATTGGCATCGTGTGATGAAGAGAAGACTTCCATAATCCGCGCATAAGTTCCCAAAGTGTAAATCTTATCTTCGTATGGCTCAAGCAGTCAAAATTTTCCACTCGTACGCCGCTTACACGTAAGGCACATTTTCTTGTCTATAAAAATGTTTACCGACATCAAATGGCTTCGTGAGCACATGTCACAACACGATGATATTGGGCGGACCCTGTTCTAAATTTTTCAACCTTGTTTCATTATTTGTTCACGCAAAATGAGATTGTGCGGTTCGCGTTCTATGAGTTACAACTCTCTTTACCATGCGTCCTCGCAAGAGAGGCCCTGAATTCAGTGCTCTATTTTTTTCTAACTCTCTATTTGTTGAGGCACTTACCACAGGCAAACTTCCAGTGGAATCGCCAAGTGCGAGGTTCAAAGTTTTCTCGGGGTCTTTCTAGTTCTATACAGAACTGCCTATGGAAGTACCTACCTGTAAACTATTACTACGCAAGTGCATAGCACACTTTTTTCCGCGTGAAACTAAAAAAAATTGAAATTGGAGAACACCTAATTAATTAAGAAATAGCGGCATGAAGAAACAAAAACTAGCGCCACTGCTTTCCATAGAAGATCTTTTGCCTGTAGGCACTATCATGATCACAGTTAGCATGAACACTGGAGCGTAAGGCTTCGTGTCCTATCAACGCATTTTAATGGGGCCGCATGGAACCAGCGTACAAGCGCAGTGCGTGGCGACAAATCAATGTACGCTAGATCCTCGAAGTCCTGTTAGAATGCGCTGATGGTACTCCAGGCTAAGAGCTCTGCTATTCACGCTAACTGCGGTCCACATGGTACGCACCGAACACACGACAAAAAATAGAAAGAGAATGAAGGAAAACAAACAAACACCGTTCGGCTAGCAGTCCGTGATATATCTTGAAGGCTGGATAAGAATTTCGTGCTTTCTTTTTCTTGTTTTCAATTCCTTCCTGACTTAGCGAAGCTCATACCTATGCCTGCGGCTGATTATCCGAGTTTCACCCACTCTTATGAAGCGAAGTGCCCGACGACGCAAACGCCCGGAAAATGTACCTTGTTAAATAACCGCCCTACATAATTATTAAATAGAGAGAGAAAAAGAAAACAACAAGGTAAAAGCTGTCAGGAAATCTTGGCTACGATATGCCATCTTGTATTCTCCTTCCCTAGACTTACTTACCTCGCTGAGTAAGGAGCTCTTTTACTGAACTTAATATGCAGTATAAATTGATTTCTCGTTCCTCCTTCGCCTTAACGGGCAGTCTAGTCAACTTTGTACTCTAGAAATTTTTTAAGTCGGCCATGGCTGCATGAGCAGTCTTTTGTTGATACTCTCTACGCTCAAAGATTTGACAGCCTACATCAAGCAAGCATTAAACTGAAAACGAGACCAGCTGAGGGATTGATTCTCAGTGCACTGCTCGACAACTGGAGCGCCTTTCCTGAGCCCCGTGCACAATCAGAAGCCTCTTGAAATGACCCCCAGCAATCTGTCGCAATAAAACAGTTAAAAGTGCGCAGCCCGACCGAACCTTCATATCGCACTTGTCAGCAAGCGTGTGTGGGCGGCACCAGCATCCGTCCCACGAAGCCGCAATATGAGCTTAGGAAACGTCTTCCGGTTCGGGCGCCTTTCTTATCACGCCTCCGAGGCAATTGGAGCGTGTATGTTTGCAGTGTGTTTCAGGCAGTTGCAACGAGTGCGACACAGCGCAGCACATTTTCTGCAAAAGCTCTCCCCGTGCGACGTTAATTTTCCTCTTAGGCGACGTCTTCGTGTTTTCGAGTCCGGTTCTCAAATTCTGGATGTAATGTAGATGTTTATGACATCCTGATCTGAGGTGCCCTGCAAACGGCGCCGGGAAGATTTGGTGTCCTTCTCTTCCACGTGGACAGGAACAGAAGAACGACGATAAGAAGTTAAGTGTCGAGTATCAGCAACGCGCGGAATAATGGCGTCAAAATACCAAGCACATGTTATCAACCTGACCTGTGGTTACAGAAAGAAAGGTTTGCAACTTTCTGTTTCAAATGACTTGGCGCTTTTTTGTAAGTGAATATGCGAGTTTTAATCAATGTCCGCTGATTCGGTCATACGTATGTTCAGAATACTGACAAGTACTTTATCGTGAGCAATGAGACGGATTACTGGAAAATTTGGGTCAGCGCTGCACATTCTCCAGCTTAGTACCTGAACCGCCATCGGGAAGCTTCCTCACATTATGGCCCTGCGTAAGTTTTTCATCCTGAAGACATCCCTGGTAACCCTTGTAATCTGCACCATGTATATAGTCCTCCGAGCAGTCACAAGGGAGCGACCGCTTGTAGTGCTTCTCTGGACAACCTGGTGCGGCAAACAGAACTATCCATACTTCAAGGAGGACGTGGTCGACGCGGTCTGTCCTTACGCTTGCCTATTTACCCGGCAGCGTAGCTACTTGGCCTCCAGCAGCGCCGTACTGTTCCACGGCAAGGACATTCAGTTGGACGACATGCCCTCACTACGATCCGGAGAGCAACGCTGGATCTTTTTCAGCCTCGAGCCACCCACGGCTACGCCTGTGCATGTTCTCCGGAAGCTGGACGGACTCTTCAACTTGACCATGACGTACCGAACCGACTCTGACGTCACCACTCGCTACGGATATGCGTTCCTTCCAAGGAAAAAAATAAAGAAGATGAAGGCAAGGACTCCTAAGAAGCCATGGCCTACTGGAGTTCAGGACGTGTCCAGGAGAAAGGCAATAGCCGTCTGGATGGTATCTCACTGCAAGACCGACAGCATGAGAGAGACCTACGTGGCCCGGCTCCGTAAGGTCATCGGGGTAGACGTGTTCGGCAAGTGCGGAGACTTGGTCTGTCAGCCGAAGGCCTCCGACGTCTGTCTCAAGGAAGCGGCGCGCAACTACAGCTTCTACCTGTCCTTCGAGAACTCCATGTGCTTAGACTACGTCACCGAGAAGTTCTACAGGACCTTACTCTTCGACATCGTGCCCGTGGTGTTGGGAGGAGCCAACTACTCGCGCCTCGCTCCTCCGGGGTCCTACATAGACGCTCTGCAGTTCGACTCGCCGGAAGCGCTCGGAGAGTTTCTGGCCAACGTGGCTGCCAGGCCGGACTGGTACGACTCGTACTTCCTGTGGAAGGAACACACCGAACTCAAGTACGAGAACGTGGCCTGCAAGCTCTGCGCGAAGCTGCACGATGACGTGGCCTCGGGCAGGAGGTTCACCTACGGCAGGTTCCTAGAGTGGTTCCTGGAGGACGCCCATTGTTCCAGCTGGGAGCAGGTAGTCTCTTGACTGTGTTCCATGGTTCCTGGAATGGTTCCTGAAGGACGCCAAATGTTCCAGCTGGGAGCAGATACTCTCTTGACTGTGTTCCATGGTTCCTAGGGTTGTTGCTGGAGGACGTCCAATGTTCCAGCTGGGAGCAGGTACTTCTTGACTGTGTTCCATGGTTCCTAGGGTGGCTCCTGGAGGACCTCCAATGTTCCAGCTGGGAGCAGATACTCTCTTGACTGTGTTCCGTGGTTCCTGGAGTGGTTCCCGGAGGACGCCCAATGTTCCAGCTGGGAGCAGCAGACCCTCTCTTCACTGTGTTCCATGACTTAAATTGCGGAATGATTGCAGGTTCGTGGTAGGGAACACTGTGCGGCAAACCTTGTGCTCCCTTTTATTCTGTGGTGTCTTACAGAAGCTGGGTCAAAAGGATTTTGGGATTACACAGAAAGTGTGCGGTGATGACTTTCCGGTGTGAAAGATGGTGCTTCAGTGGAGAAGGATGTGAGAAATTGGCGTAAAAGATGTGCAAAGCGACCTGGAGTTTCGTGATCCGCGTGTTGCGTGGAAAAGAATTGACGTGCCTTGGGACCGTGGAAAAGAAGAATACGGTAACGTGTGCAACGCAGAACTGAAGTAGGCTCTGTGATAATAGTACGGATAAAGCAGACTGTACAATTTAAACTACGTCAAAGAGGCATGTCTACGCAGCAAAACTTTTGCTTAGCTTTCGTTTCGCTGTTGGTAGACCTGTCGCATTTTGGCTGTTGAGGAAGGTCAATAGATTTTAAAAACAATAACAGTACTAAACCGTTTGCAACATGTTCATAATACAGTTGTCACCACTCATCTTGGACGCATTTGTTACCAGCGGAACCAAAGCTGGTGCTGTCAGCTGCAGTGTAGTAGGAATTGTCTCGTATCTTTAATTTTTAAACGCTTCTTCTCCCGAGAGCCGTTTATCGTCCTGTAATAGACTGTAGTACCGTCTCCCAACTTCCGTACCTCTTTTTCTTATCTTACCTTTCTCATCGTCTTTTTTTTTCTCTTATCTCTATTTAGTACTAGTAATCAACTCAACCTCATTTATTCAGCGCTATATATGGCCTCAAATTCGGTTGGAATCATTCAAGGCAGAAATGAAATTACGGTAATGAAATTCTACCAGCGCAATTACTTTTTCCCGTAACTTGTAATGTAATGGATTCCTTTTCCAGTCTAATCATTTAGTAACTTCATAAATTACTTTGGTGCAGTAATTTCGCAGCAAAAGTAATTAATGTTTTAGAAATGCGCTTGTTATAAATGCGACGCTGCTTTTTGAGTAGCTAAAGTATTTATATTCGTGCTGGCAAAGCGAGTAAAAATTTTCGCTGGCAACTTTGGAGCTCAATTTGTCCTAGTGAACAACAAAATAAGGAACTTGAAATACTTGTGGCCCCGCCGCGGTGGCTCAGAGGTTAGGGCGCTCAACTACTGATCCGGAGTTCCCGGGTTCGAACCCGACCGCGGCGGCTGCGTTTTTATGGAGGCAAAACTCTAAGGCGCCCGTGTGCTGCGCGATGTCAGTGCACGTTAAAGATCCCCAGGTGGTCGAAATTATTCCGGAGGCCTCCACTACGGCACCTCTTCTTCCTTTCTTCTTTCACTCCCTCCTTTATCCCTTCCCTTACGGCGCGGTTCAGGTGTCCAACGATATATGGGACAGATACTGCGCCATTTACTTTCCCTAAAAACCAATTATTGACTTGTGGGACCTGTCACTGGTGTACCGATTTGTATGAGTCAAGACTAAAACAAACAGTGGTTTGAAAATAATTGCATTACAGCCCGGAATTTATTGATACGTAATGATATCATGACTCTCTGTGAGAAGTAATTGGAAATGAATTTAATTATTGTTTTGTGATTTTAGCAAAGCAATTAGTTATGCAGTTCAATTACATCTGAAAAGTAATTTCGCCGTGTACAGTTGGAATATACTTCATTGTTTCCTTGCTTTGTAAGCTGCAGAAGAATTTAAGCAATTAAGAAATTAAGATAAGCTCTCAGCCCTGACTTCGAGCCCTGACCTCACTAGGCTGGGTGCCTAGTGACCTTTACGCAAAGTTGCTTTCTCGGAGTGGTCATTTAATTAATTTCTCTTATTTTATCATAGCTGCAACTGGCACTGCGACGTTTGTTTATCTTGTAATTTTATGCAGTAGGGCTTTTCCAAATCCTTTACTCTATCTTTCAATGTTACCCTTGTATGAGCTGCCTTCCATCATTACTATTGTGTCGGCTTTTTACTCTTTGCGTCCCTATCTTGGTTTCAATGCTACAGCCATGAGGTAAGCGATAGATTATATAATTAATGAGAGGGGGTGGTAATATTTTAATTATTTTGAAATTTTGCTTCTCACATAAGCTAACTCCTGCCTAGCTATATACCTCCATACATGTCACTAAACAGGACAGACTAGAAACATACGGTCAAATTAGTATTGAAGGAAAGTTGAAACTTTTTTTGCAATACGGGATAATTATGCTTCGTTTAATCGAATAACAGAAATCTTGTTCAGTAACGAAGTTCATAGACGGCTCTCTGACGGCGTCGTTGTACATGTTACAGGCGCCCGAAAACTGACCGATTGTTTTAGCTAGCGTGAGCGCGAACCAGCTCATGATGTTAACTAAACTCATAAGCGTCGCTCACGAGGTCAATAAACCACACAATATTAATAAAATGCACGTCAGGATGTTAGTTTGCCTAAGCTGGTGCTGCGTAGACTTCCGTTCTGTTCGCTCCGTCAACACAAGCGAATTCCAAGGACGCGACCCAAAATCACCACGCTGCTAAGGCTCTGCTTAACGATTCGTTGCCACATTTTATGTCAGCTACTCCGCAATATGACCCAGGCGCTAAAAAGGGAGGAAGCGTCACCGAGGGTGTGGCGAAATTTCTTGTTGTGATTCGACTATTCGTATGCAAGCAACCGTGGTCGTTTGCGCAACCTGATTCTCCATATAGGAGAGCGTCGCAAACCACGTCGAGCGAATGAGCCGTCGTGGCGAGGCAATCTCGACTCCTAGGGGCTCTTAAGAGCTCTCACTCAGCCACCGAAGCTCCCAAGGCCGGCGAATTAAATCGCGTGCCCGTTTAAACTGCCGCACGAAGCGTCGTGTCTCCTGACACAAGCTGCTCCCACGTGGAAGTCAGCATGCATTATTCAGCCACACCTTTCGTTCGCCCTTCGCAGCACTAGTGGAACATTGTGGAAGCATTACGAGGCCGCCGCAGCTGGAGATGACGTTTTAAGAGGCGACGAGACTTGTTCCGGCTCAGAAAGAAAAAAAAAGAATGAACAAGGAGCAGCAAAAGTAATGAGAGAAAAAATACGTGAAAGCATTAATGGGCACAATCCCGCGGGAGGTGAAAGTGTGTTCTCTGCATCAGGGACGGATTTATGGACAATTCTTCGTTGGTAAGAGGTAGAGCACTGCATGGGATAGATAGGATAGGAAAACTTTTCATATCCAACAGAAAGAGGGCTACCCGCCTAGACGACGGCCGAAAGGTCTTGACTCTCGGCGGCGGCTTCGGCTCGAGATTGCCCCGATAGCCCGACACCGGTCTGGCCCGCGGGCCGGCTGCAGCAGTTTCTTGACGGGCCTGGGCCGGGGTCGGGCCTGTACACTGACGGGCCTGGGCCGGGCTCGGGTTTGAGCACTAAACGGCTGTTTACTGATTACGCTTTTCCTAGCATGCTCGCAAGGTTAAAGAAATAGCACGCTACAATGAAGTTCCAATTTTCAAACATTTCTTTCCCCTGTGCGAGCTTTTTAACTACAGTAATATTATTTGGCAATGTGCCAAGGGAAAAAGACAGTGCGCAAAACGCAGGAAATGCAGGAATAAATAAACATATACACCGATATACGAAACATACACCGTTTCGTTTTCATGAACCTTATTTGCTGTTTTTGCAGTCTCCTCTTAACTTCCGAAGTACAGAAATCATATTCTATGTACAGATTCCCTACTTTAGTTTACCACCATATCTGCTCTGCGCGGATACGTTTAGCATTGCAGCAGAAGCCTCAGTACGGCTTCCCTACGCTAGTTGAACAGACAACTTGCCTTCATCATTCGATGATACTGTTGAACCAACGAGCCGGTTCGCTGTCTTTTTTCATTCTGTGGTCAAGCTTTCCGTCACCTTGAAGGTCAAGCTTCACACAAACTCGGCGAGCCGGTTAGACCTCGTCAAGTATGGTGCTTTTGCACAAAAAGAACTAGAAAATAAGAAAAGCTCACGCCGCGTACAGCATAGTGTGTGAAAATGACACTTCATTATCATCACAAGGGAAGAAGAAGCCGGAAGGCAACTATAACAACAATAACAACAACTCCGAAGCGATATCTCAGCTTGGCCTCTGTTCTCATCTGTCAGGTAATCTTCACGAAAGAAAATATTTCATCGTTTTTAAAGAAGCATTAAACGTGTCGCTGGGAGAAAGCCGGAAGACAGCGGTAGGCAAGCCGAATTGTTGCCATTGCCGAATTGTTTTTGGGAAGAACGCTTCTTTGAATGCTATAGAGTTACATTTGTACTCCTGAATTTAATGCCGGTGCGTAATGAGGGGTAAAAAGAGCGGTGTTGCGGGAAATACCATTAAGTGAATCATATATCGCATGAAGTACCTTTGAGCGAAACATCGTTCTGCGATGCTCCAGTGCTCCCTATTTCAATGTTTCTTTGGCCTGGATAGAACTAAACTGCCTTTCACCAACTGGCCTGCCGAGCACTGTACCGGTCTGCCCATGTCTGCACTGTTTCCAGTTTGATTTTGTCTTTTAAAGTTGAAGGGTCCCGTGTGGTGCAAACACACTCATGTTGTCCTGACATGCGATTTATACAACACCTAACCCGAGTATTTTGAAGGAAAGAACGCGTGTCAAGTCTCAATAAGGCAAGAGGCTAACAAGCTTTAGCGACAGTGCGGTCAATGTGCCGACTCCAAGATAAAGAAGGAACGCAAGATACACCCACACATTTATATTCGAAGACACGTCTAATAAGCGTGTCGTCTATATTGAACAGAAACTGCCCTGGCACATTTTTTTTTCTTGAAAACCTCATGCACACCGTCTTTCTAAGGTTCATGCCCCATTTTTAACGTTAAACGCCCCGCTCTCCAGAAATTCCGACGTCTGCGTTGTGGGCGAAAAATCACTAGCATGACTCTGACAGGTGCTGCCCAGAGAGCAACCTAGGAGCCAGGTGGGCCACCTAGGTCACGTGACCTTGAAGCGTCATCGCAATCTGGCCACCGGATAGTGAGCAAACTGCTCATCGCAGGGCAGTGACGTATCGCTTAACCGCTTCACCACTGCGCCAGGAGGGGTATGAAGACTCCCAACGATCTATGAATGTTAAAGTAGAGAATGACCTTTTTCATATATGGGAATTAACCCATAACTATATCCCGTCATACCCTTAAGGCGGAGCTCGAAGGGGCAGTGAGGAGAACTCTATCAATTTTTTTTTGTTAGCAAAATCTGATAGTTCGGCACTTCATGGCTTTGTTGCCGTTTGTCCGGGAGCGAAAGATGCATTTATTTAAAAGAAATTTGGATTTCAATTTCAAAAAGGTTTTCCCGCCCTCCGATTCAAACTCGGCGCCGTCTTATGACGTCACAGGACGGAGTGACGTGAAACGTGACGTAAACGCAGACTCCCTGATTTCTGACGGCTAGCGGTGCGGTCTAGGAGCAGCCGAAATGAAAGCTACCACCGCCGCACGTTAACAACAATTGTTAATTGTTGTTAACGTGCGGATCAGGAGCTGGTAGTATTCTAATGATACAAGCCAAGTTCAATTCTCCTCAGCGTCCCCTTGAGTGTCCCTTCCAATTTCTAAACAGTGTACAATAATCTCCCAATTCGATTTCGCCTTCACTTTTTTGTTCTGCTCGTGGGTACATGGAAGCCTTGTGGAGTATAGAGGTAGGTGCGCTGGTGGTGGGCGACGCTTCTGGGGAGCAGAGTTGGGTGAATAGATAGGATGGGGAGGTGGATCGAGGGTGGCGGTGAGTGGATGGGCAGCCCCCTATAGATAAGTGGGTATGGTGGATAGGTACCTGGTGGATATTGCTTCTGAAAGGTGAAGGCTTCACTCACCAAGGCTTCACACGGACGACTCCAGCATTTTCTCCAAGTGCCACTTATACTGCTGTCTCAGTAACACAGCACTTTGTGATTAAAGTATGCTTGTGTGCATAATGGTGAGCAGTGAAAGGGAAAATAGAAAACCTTTTCAGTTCCAAGTTCATTATGCTGGTCATAATTATTCTCGCAAATAATGTAGTGCAGTTTGAAGCTTGTAGTGCATCATGAGTCACGTGATTGAATTAAACTGACAACATTAACTGAAGCAAGTTCTCTATGAATTTCGTGATTTGCATAACAAGCGTAAGCGTTGAAAAAAAATGGCTGGGGTTCAACACAGCTTGAACCTAGTTATACGAGCGAAAGCTCTGTTAAGCATGGTCTCCACTGTCTCAAATCAAATGTCAAGGTCAAGATCAGGTACCCAATGGTCATAGTCATATGATAACGAGTTCATACAACCATAGCTTGGGCCATATTACCATGCAGTTAAGTTCTGTTTTACCTTGTGAGGCATTGAAGGTCATCGTCGATGTGGTGCCCACTGTCTCAAATCAAATGTCAACGTCAGGTACCCAATGGTCATAGTCATATGATCACGTGGTCACACTACCATAGCTTGGGCCATACCACCACGCAGTTAAGTTTGGTTTTACCTTGTGAGGCATTGAAAGTCATTGTCTCATCCACATCGAAATCGGAACTTGTACCCCGAGGAGTAGAGATCTCGCTCTACACATTCACACTTCCCCTCAAGTCACAACCAGTGGCGAGAGGCGTCAGCGTCCATGAGGAGGCAGCAAGCACCCGGCCTGTCATGAAGGCAGAACCATTTTTTTTTACATGGAGAGAGGTTTCTGGGCTCGGAGTTAGCCGTGAACAATTTAACAACGAAGCAGCAAATAAGTAGGCCGTCCAATAAGTGGCATCGGCCGATAGTTGCTGTTTCCAACGACGCGGGTTCAGTCATGGCCGCGGCGAATGCGTTTCGAATGAGGTGGAACTTGAAAGACGTCAATGCTCTGTGCAATGTCAGTCCACGTTAAATAACCCCAGGTGGGCGGAATTATTCGGGAACCCTCCACTACAGCTCCTATTTCCCTCATTCCTTTTTTACCCCCTCCCTGATCCCTTCCTTCACGGTGCGGTGACGTGTCCACCGAGGAATGTGACGGTTACTGCGCCTTTTCTTTCCTCATAACGAACTTTATTTTATTTGTATCTTCATATGCACTTCATTTTATTGTCATCAGTTTTGAGCAATCTGTGGGCTTAAGTTTTCTTAACGATTACTTACACCCCGTGTTAATCATGCGAAGTTTTGCTTGAGATAGTGGAACTTAATTCATAATTGCGTTAGCATTAGAACGGTCTGTGCAAGCGGAAATGGCCCCCGCCGTCACGCGTGGCGTGTGGCTTGGCTAGGATACCACCTCGGATATACCGAATTTCCGTGTGTTAGCATGGATATAACGAACTAAGTATGCCACTCTGTATATAACGAACTTTCATGTGTTACCTCGGATATAACAAACCTAAGTATGTCACCTTCGGTACAACGAACTTAAGCATGTCAACTGCGGACATAAACCTAAGTATGTCACCTTGGGCATAACGAACTTTCATGTGTTATATAACAAACCAAAGTATGCCGCCTTGGGTATAACGAACTTTCATGTGTTACCTCAGATATAACAAACCTTGAGTAAAACGAACTTTAGCGTGCTGATATAACGAACTTTTTCATGTCAACTTCGGACATAAGAAACCTAAGTATGTCGTCCTGGGTATAACGAAACCTCGGATATAACGAACTTTAGCATGTCAACCTCGGACGTAACCTAAGTATGTCACCTTGGGTATAACAAACTTTCATGCGTTACCTCGAATATAACAAACCTACCTTGGGTATAAAGAACTTAAGCGTGTCAACTTCGAATGTAATGAACTAAGTGTGATGACGTGTTGACTTCGGATATAACGAACTTCAGCATGTCAACTTCGGACATAACAAACCTAAGTGCGTCACTTTGGGTATAACGAACTTTGATGTGTTACCTCGGATATAACAAACCTAAGTATGTCACCTTTGGTATAACGAACTTTCGTGTGTTGACCTAGGATATAATGAAGTTGGTGTAGCACACCTCGAATATAACGAACTTTAGCCCATCAACCTCGGATATCATGAACCTAAATACTATAACGAACGCTCAGTTATCACGAATAAGGGCGGTGCTATTGTCAAAATATGTATTAGGGCAATGACAACGCATCTCGGATAAAACGAAAAACTGTGGCCGCACCACTCCGTTATAGAGAATGAGCCGGAAATCTTAACCCTGGAGTCGAAAAACTAGCGCTTCCCGCAAGCGCGGAGATCGAAGACCGCCTCGCATCCCCCGAGACACCTTTCTGGAAAGAGCATGGCATTGCCCCGCCGCGGTGGCTCAGTGGTTAGGGCGCTCGACTACTGATCCGGAGTTCCCGGGTTCGAACCCGACCGCGGCGGCTGCGTCTTTATGGAGGAAAAACGCTAAGGCGCCCGTGTGCTGTGCGATGTCAGCGCACGTTAAAGATCCCCAGGTGGTCGAAATTATTCCGGAGCCCTCCACTACGGCACCTCTCTCTTTCTTCTTTCACTCCCTCCTTTACCCTTCCCTTACGGCGCGGTTCAGGTGTCCAACGATATATGAGACAGATACTGCGCCATTTACTTTCCCCCCAAAACCAATTATTATTATTAAAGAGCATGGCAGCGCAAAAAAAGCAGTGAGAAAGCCGGCATTGAAAGTGTAGACAACTGCCGGCCAAGCGCATGCCGCGATGGCCTCCAAATCGGTCGTTTTATCTGTCCATGATGGACAAGGCGTCTAAAGTAAGGCACGAGACAAGCACAGCGCCAAAAGCGAAGCTACTCTTCGCACGGTCGGGGATCAACCGATGGGAGCGTCTTGAAAAGATGGAATGTCTTACTGGTCCTGCTGGTCACGTGGTATGTGGCTCCTGCCCTGTCGGCTGTCCGCCTTTTTTGCTGTTACCGCGCGCGGACAGGGCACAGACCGCAAACAAGTGCAGCTGATACGTTCTGTGCCAAGGAGCAGTGCGCTGCCTTGCGCCAAGGAACGTCAGATGGCCCTGTCGAAAGCCCAGGGGTGCAGACGCAGGTGAATTACTTGCAACGCGTATTTGATGGAGAACAATATCGGATGTATGAGAGGATGGCTTCGGTGGTGCGGACGCCGACATCGCAGAGACGTGCTGAAACGAAGCTACTCCACGCGAAATGCGAGCATTCCCAGACCGCCAGGAATTCCGAACCGCCAGGAAATCAGAAACCCGCCGCGGTGGCTCAGTAATTAGGGCGCTCGGCTACTGGTCCGGAGTTCCCGGGTTCTAACCGGACCGCGGCGGCTGCGTTTTTATGGAGGCAAAACGCTAAGGCGCCCGTGTGCTGTGCGATGTCAGTGCAGGTTAAAAATCCCCAGGTGGTCGAAATTATTCCGGAGCCCTCCACTACGGCACCTCTTTCTTCTTTCACTCCCTCCTTTATCCCTTCCCTTAAGGCGCGGTTCACGTGTCCAACGTTATATTGAGACAGATACTGCGCCATTTCCTTTCCCCCCAAACCAATTATTATTATTATTATTATTATTATTATTATTATTATTATTATTATTATTATTATTATTATTATTATTATTATTATTATTATTATTATTAATCAGAACTGTCACCATGAACGCTTCGTGCGCGTTTAATTAAAAGTTCCTAAAGCAGATTTTTAGCATCAAAGGTCTCGGCGTGGATACCATGAGCGCTCTGATGAGCATGGAAACCACTGGGATATGGTCAGCTTTGAAGAAATAGAGGCACGAAACTCACGTTGTTTTTTTTTTTTTCAGAAATAAACGCCACTTTTGCCGGAGTTAGTTTTCTTGCCTGCGAAGTTCGGAAACAACGAACGCCATCCGAATACTGACCGTCAGTTTTCTTAAAACTTGATTCAACTGTATACCACCACCACCAAATGCTAAAGCATTAAAATGATCCACCAAGGATCGCTAATGAGTTTTTTATTCATGTTACCCCTAATTATGGGTAACCATGTTACCTCTAACCTAATAATAATAATAATAAGTGGTTTTGGGGGAAAGGAAAAGGCGCAGTATCTGTCTCATATATCGTTGGACACCTGAACCACGCCGTAAGGGAAGGGATAAAGGAGGGAGTGAAAGAAGAAAGGAAGAAGAGGTGACGTAGTGGAGGGCTCCGGAATAATTTCGACCACCTGGGGATTTTTAACCTGCACTGACATCGCACAGCACACGGGCGCCTTAGCGTTTTTCCTCCATAAAAATGCAGCCGCCGCGGCCGAGTCTAACCTAATTATGAAAAGAAAGGATCGAACAGTCGACACGTGTTCCTATAACTTGTTCATTATTTTGTGTTCTCTTTCCTTAATCTCGATTTAATTGCAACATATCTTATAATAGCGTTCGTTTTAGCCATTTACCACTTATTTCCTATCTGTACTAATTGGCCTGGAACAACGGCACATGCGATTTCTTTTTTTTTTTCTTTTTGTGACTGCGACGCAACGGCAGGAAGGAATACCTCGATCATCATCAGTACCCTAGAACACGAGTGCGCGATATATTGCTTACATTGAGGCCACAATTTTATTCTTATCGCATTCGCCTGCTTTATTCCGTTTTGGCCATGATTATATACACGAATCCCAGCTTTGCAAACCCCAACAAAATCGCCGCTTTGTACTACCGACTGAAAAACACCGTTCGGGAAGAATACGATGGCGTAAGTACTGGTACTGCATAGTGCGCACTCCGGAAATCTCGAGCACTATGCCCATTGTAGCCACCGTGCTCTTCAACCACCTGTATTCGCATTCGAAGTACGCAGCAAAGTGCTCATCCACAAGAAGCACATCTGCTATCGTCAGTGGCTATTGTTCGTGGCTTCTAGCCAACGATGGGCGAATTAAATATTGCGCAATCTGACCATGATTACAGCGTGAGGCATCGAAGCGAAACAGAACGCATCTACCGGCTTCGGCCGATTTCATGGGCATAGTTCGTCAACAATAAATCTTCAAGACGCCCCGCGAATTTCTGTCCTAGGTCATTCTCAGTTTCTGTTGTGCTCGAGAGGCTCACGCGAAACGATAAACGAAACCGAATCCGAAAGTCAAACTTAGCAAAAGCCAGGTTAAGCCTAGCCAAGACTGGCCGTAGTCGTCAAATTGTCAAATCGCGCGGCTGTTAGCCGCTTTTGTTTTCGTCCTGCTGTAATAGCGTGACCTTACACGTGATCCGCGTTTGGTTGTCAAATGCAACTTCGGAAACGCGTAAATGGTAACGTGCAAAATGGTTACCTTGTTCATGATGAGCAACAGGACGGCGGGCATGATGCCGACGAGCCGCTCATCGAAGCGGAACATCGGAAACGACTCTGCGATTGTCCATCTTTCGCGCTGCAGGTTGGTCTCTTCCTCCGGTATGTTGCGCATATTGTCCGAGCACAGTCATTCGTTATTTGACGTCGCCGGACAGTTGGGCAACGAATGCCGATGCTTTGCAGCGCTGACACTTGGAGCTGCCTCGATTGTTCACTTGTTAAGTACAAACGCCGGTCAGTGCTGAACTGTGACAGGGAGCTTGTGTAAGCAAACACTGCACGCACGTATGGGATAACTATGCCAATACAGCATGAAGGAAGAACTTTACAAAGAAGCACACCTATGTCACAAAGGCACATGACTTCGCTTTCGGCTCAGAATTGGCCACCCTAGTTGGTTCAGTAACGAATCCACTCGGTGTTTTGTATAGACTCTATCTTTTTTTTAAGCTATCCGCTGATTGACAGTGGAATCTCGCGGAGCAGTAGAAACGTTCAGCTTGACGAGGCTTCGTCTGCCACTGAGAGCATGTCACTGCTGCTGTTTCTGTAAGAGAGCACATGGCGTTGCAGAGCCTGCTGTCGGAGCATCAGAAACGCTGGTTTCATTAAACATGCTCGAACTCACCTTATGAGGAACGAGTTTGTGTTGTGAAAGTTGGTGAGCTCGCGCCGTGGTCGTCACTACTTGGTCTTGGCAGCGCGCTATGGTGTAGGTGATGGAAACGGATTTTGTTGACTCGTTACAGCTCCTGGCGGTGTTGGTGATTATCGGCGTCGTGCTGTACCTGCTGCTCCGTACGGACGCACCTGCCTGCTACCCTGACTCGCGTGGCGAGACCTGCTACCATGGCAGCGAGGGTGCCTACCGCCTTTACGGCACCAAGACCGACTACCGAGTCCTGGCCAAGATGTACGATTTGAACGCGCAGCGCGAATACGTTGTGCCGGGTGAGTTCACTGTGAAATATTCAGGTAGCAAGATGTACACTTTGTGCCGCGCTATAGGGATTCTTTGTTGTGTAGTCTCACGTTACCAGATGCTGGCTGACGGGCTGTCGTGTTCAGCACTTCTTTGAACTCTACATACTCTAAGCAGTACAGTTGCAACAAATAATGTAACTCTTAGCATGCCAATCTTATAGCCTCGCAGAATTCAAAAGATTCTTTACTTCGCCTTCATTCCCATTTACTCGGGTCAGTAGATTGATCACGCTATAAACGCAGCACAGCACAGGAGAGTCAGCTCTTGCTGTGCCCATGATTATGAGTTGTAAATAATATGCAAATAATTTTTATCTGCTTAGTACCTTTTAAAGTATGAACTCATGACATGCTTCTGTGCTTGAATGTTAAAAAAAAAGACATTTGCCAAACATTGCTGTTCAAGAGCTGGAAACAGGTGGTAGGAGTGTAAATATCATTAAGGCATGCAGTCATTGTTATAAGCTGTGAAGCTAGCATGATGAAGCAACATTGCAAGCCTTTCAGGTGCTATCATCAGGCATTGTCATCAGGTTTTAGGTGTTATCAAATATTATTCAGAAGGCTCACAGGTATACAACCTTTGTCTGTAAAGTTTCAAGACTGATTTATTTTCTTCTGTAGAAATGATTCCCCAAAACAAATGTTGGTGCGTATGTGTAGCGCCATCATTTTTGGCTAAGCTGAGCTATATATGTTAATTGCTGTGGCAACCGCTAGATGGCACTACATGTAGAAAAATATGTTGTCACTAGTCGTCTGCGCACTCTACTGTGAGTGAATGTGGAGACACGGACATCCACCTCGAACAGCGCTTAAACATAAAATTCTGTGCGAAGCTTGGCAAGACAGCCACACAGGCATATGAGCTCCTTCGTGAAGCTTACGGCAACGAGACATTATCACGGGTGCAAGTTTTCGAGTGGCACAAGAGGTTCGTTTTGGGGAGAACGTCGGTGGAAGACGGCACAAGGCAGGGGCGCCCTTCAACCTCACGGAATGAAAACAACGCGGCTCGGATCAGGGAAATCGTACAGCAAGACCGCACCATTACAGTCCGCGTGCTATCAGATGCTCTCGACATTAGTAAGACAACATGCCACCAAATCTTGCGTGAGAACTTGGGAAAACAAAAGCTGAATGCCAGACTTGTGCCGCACTCCCTCACACAGGACCAGAAGGACATGCAGGCATCAGTGAGCGCTGGTTTGCACTTTGAGGCAGAGAAGGATGCTGCATTCGTCGACAGCGTCATTGCTGAAGACAAAACATGGTGTTTTTAATGCGATCCTGAAACAAAGAGGCAGAGCGCCGAATGGCGGTCCACAAGCTCTCCGGCATCGAGAGATATGCGGCGACAGAAGACTAAAACAAAGACGATGCTGATAGTTTTTTTCGATGCCAGGCGTGTCATACACCATGAGTTCATCCCACAAGGACAGACGGTGAATCAGGAGTTTTATATCCGCGTGCTCGAACACGTGTGTGATGCACTACGACGCCATCACCCTGACTTATGGGCATGTGGGCAATGGAGCCTTCTCCACGATAACGCAAGGCCGCACACTGCTCTCATCGTGACCAAATTTCTCGCCAAGCGCAGCATTACTGTACTTCCCCATCCGCGGTACTTGCCTGACCTCTCCCCATGCGATTTTTTCCTGTTTCCTCGTGTGAAGAGAGCCCTAAACGGTCGCTGGATGGGGAGCGTGGAGGCTATTCAAGGCGCCACGACAAAGGAGCAGACAGTCCTACCAAAAGAAGAGTTTTCGAACTGTTTCAAAGACTTCAAGAAGCGTTGGAAGCTGTGTATAGACTGCAAGGGAGGCTATTTCGAAGGGGTGCTGCACAAATTATTTCAATGTTAAACGCAGTTTTTTTAATGGACGCAGTCTTGGAATTTTACGGACAAAGGTTGTGGTACTACTATGGTGGGTCCATGCTGAATTGTTTCAAAATTTGCTCCTGCTCGGAAGTGGTACTCTCCTCTCAATCGTGCTGCATTCACTGATGCTTGTCTGTCTCATTGCAGATTAAATGCTGTTTGGTGGTATTTTCAGATAACATACGTCTCCAGTAACCAGGTTTCAAAATAATGTCGGCCCCTGACAGCTGAATATAACATGCAGCCAAGTCTTTTGTCTAGCAGACAAACCTGTGGAAACCGTTAAAACAAGAAATCCATGTTCAGTGAAGTTTTGTTCAGAACAGTGCATGTTGTTTTAGGATATACCGCTTCACTGAATTGGTGACCGATCTTTTGTGGCTAGGGTGCACCCCACAAGGCTTGTTCCTCTACAACCGCCACACTACGCGCTACCCTGACAGAGACGACATCGTCAAGATGGTGGAAGCCATGCCTCGACTGCAGCGTGCCGTCTTGGATGCTGCAAAGGACGGCAAAGGTGAACTGAGACTAGTAGGCACTTCAAATTGACATGTAACTGTTTAAAGTAGTACTCAAAGGAGGTCACTTGGAGATACCTTTTTCATGTGGTCGACATGATAGGGCTGATGACTCCGAATAGCTTGTTGGATGAGTTAGTTATTCATCACTGAAGGCGGCGCTGTGTGTGTTCCTTCTTCTGATATGACTGAAATGGTGGCCAATTAATTTGAACATCCACCTCATAGCAGGAGGTGCAGGGTTTGATACACAGTGGTGCTGGGTGCCCACAGGTTTTCTAATGGGTACAAGCTATTCCCCTGGACTGGCGGTCGGCTTTCTCTGGAGCGAAAGGCTCACAAAATGTGGTCTCTGATCTCTCCTCATGTAGAACAAAAGCCATTCAATATGGCATTCGTTAGCCAAGATGCCCTTGTGCCATTAGAAATCACCGCAGCAGTGGCCTAGTCACTAGAGCATCCGTCTCATTTACAGAAGGTGTGTTCAATCCCAGTGCCGCTGTGTAGCAACCGGTGATATGCATACAAGTTTTCCCCAGGCCTAGTGCTTGGCTTCTGTTGGGTGAAATGCTTGGAAAATGTGCTTTGCATAGACGAAAAAAACGTGTCATGCCACTCTTTGCTCAGTACTAACCTTTTGCCATTAGAAATTATCATCATAATGCCATTAAAAATTATCATCATTCTTTCATCTGTGTCTTCCAACACTGCTTTCATTGAAGTAATGACTGAAGTAACTTGATATTGCTTTCCAAGTAAGTTAGGTCTTTCCAACCTGAGCGTCAGGCAAAGTGTGCAGGTGAAGTGCACAGTTACTTGACAGATGTTAAAGCGTTCCCTCTGCATCTAATGAAGAAATGGAGGAAATCATTGCTGAAAACTTTTGTGGACACAAGCTGTGAGAGATCGATTTGTTGCAGTGTGAATTAGGTGCAACAGAATACCCAAATTCAGTGCTTCTTTTATGTACAGGTGCAGCCACAAGTAAACGGAGCGCGTTATTCCGTTTCGAGTGCAATCTCGCCTTCTCTGTCAGAGATAAAGAAACATTGTGTATCCATGATAAAACGCACTAGCGTCCACTAACAGCATACATATACCATAGTTAACAATTTAAATTAGGCAACGCGTGAAAAATATTAGAAGCGAATAGCGTGCTTCGTTCACTTTTGTCTGTGCCTGTACGTTGATGGTGACTTGTGACAAACTGGGGGATTTCAATATTGTGCTGTTAGTGAGACATTTGGAGTGCCGATTTTCAGTAGAGCGCATTTTTACACCACTAGCTACAGCCATTGCTGTAAAATATGCAGTGTTGGAGCGTCATGGATTATTTTTGATTTTGTAATGCCCTTTGACATGCACTGAAGTCTCAGTGCACAAGAGCTTCTGCATTTCGTCTCAAACAAAATATGACCGCCACAGTAAGCCTTAAACTCATACCCCTGTCACACTTGAAGACTTAATGTCATTCAAATCGAACGGCATTTGATGCATCGAATTTCATTCGCTCTTTTTCAGTACTACACAGTAAAAATAATGTAATTTGCAATGTCCAGCAATGACGATGACTGAAAAAAAATTGTTATTGCAATTAAGGAGAGGCTTCAGTGCACATTGAAAGGTGCTCGAAATTGTTGTGGAATATGTTAAAGTGGATGCAAACATTTCTGTGCAATATTATAGGCTTCAAATATTATTTCCAGCCATGATGCCACTCTTCAACCATCAAAAGCCAAGCGAAATATAAAGTCAGCCACAAATCCGATAAATGTAAAACATTATGGCTGACAAGGTGGAGCATGGAATTGACATCATAAAGGTGAACCTGTCAGTTACATATTTAACTACCTCTGAGCGAAACATACGTGGAACGCCAACCAACAAAAAACACAGAACCCAGAATGATTGACAGTCGCAGGCAGGGCCCTGGTTCACGCTCAGCCACTGCTGTTGGCCACTGCTGAGAGAAAGAGTGATAGCTATCCACGACAACCTCCAGTGTGAACAGCTGGACACCAAAATTAACATTTCTTTAGCGGAGATCAATAAATAAACCTTTTAGCTTTTTCGGTACGCACGTTTCTTTCTTCCCGTTCCTTATTTCTGCTGCTATCTGGTGTCTAGAGTAATACATTCAGTCCGAGATCAAATGCTAATGAGTTCCCCAAACTCATTCAATGGCGAGCATCGTCCAAACTTAACGACTTTAAATGTTCCCGTGTAGCAGCCAATTAATGACATTAGATGGTAATCTCATTCGATTCAAAGGACATTAAATTTGCTTGTGTGACAAGGGTATTACTTAACGACACAGCCAGTGAGCTGTGATAATGGGTGAGCTCTGTTCATACAACAGCTTGAGAGCTGTTTCAGGAGGAAGCCATTTCTCATACCACTGTGAAGAGAGCCTTCATTAGTTGCTTGTGGCATTCCCTTCCTCCTAGTTCACCTGTGCAAGGAGGACATTGAGGCACTGTCCAATTGGACCCTGCGATTCAGGCCAGAGGACGACAACCATGTGACAGCTTCAGGGGAGGAAATCTCGTCTGATCAAGGTGAGAAGACTTGTCACTCATTCGTGCACTGTTGAAACGTGAACTAGTCTGGAGATGAGCACCACAGGCTTCCGAGTTGGTCATCATGTGTGACCAGCAAAAGACAGCTGGTCTAAAGTAGCTGAGCAGAGTGAGTGTCACTCGGATCCGTGATTTAGATTAAACGCTGTTATGCTGCTATTCTTAAAAGGGCGCTGAAGAGAATCCCACACAATTTTGTTCGAAGCGAAAATTTATTCTCCGGCTGTTTATGGGTATGTTGATGTGTTTCTAACTGCAAAAAAAAAGACAAGAGTTATTGCTGATAAAATTGTGTTTAAAAATGGCACGTTTTCTTTTTCCTTCCAACCTGATTTGCGCTTACATAAAGACCAAACAGGACTCTGGGCTCACCATCTGGCAGTGTACGGAAGTGTAGCATATGCCCCAGGGATCTGTGCTGGAAATACTTTTTCAACGCATTGCAGTTTGCTTGCGACAATGGTCAGTGGTGGTGATTTCTGAACTACACCTTTTGGTCTGTTGTAGCATATACAAGCTTCATTTTCAGTGAACTTCAATAATGTAACCTTTTTATCATTAGAATACAATAATCTATCAACAGACGCCAACCTTAATCTGTCTTGAGTGTCCCTTTAAATTGTGTTTGTAATTTGTTAATTTCATGTCTGCTTTCTTATGTAGTCTCCGTATGGTCTTTGAGGGTGAGCTAAGAACTTTTTTCTGAGGCACCTCTTCTTGTGTTTCTTGCAATTTTTCGTCATATTTTGTGTCTTGTGCTGCATTAGAATGGCTCTTGTCATGTGACCGGGACAGAAGGCCAGCATCAGCTGGTTGCCACATGGGTAACACCCATGGAGAAGATAAAAATATGTGGCGGCACATGATTGACTGCGCTCTGGATGTATTGTGTACTGCTTCAGCAGGCACCCCATATATCTGTAACCACTGTAGTATGGCTGTGGGGAAAGAGAAAGCATAACCAAGAAATGCCCCAAGAAATGCCCATTGGGTGAAAGGCATTACAGAGCTTCTTCATAGCTATTGATAGACAACTATTGTCACCAACCACCACTTGCAATGTTTGCCAAAGCAAACAAGGATTGGTCACCAGGCTAAAGTATTTATTCCCATCAACTGCCACATATGTCACACGTAGTGGTGCTATTGGCACTAAATAAAGTGCTAGCGAGACAATTCAAACACAATCCCGACAGTGCAAATATATTAATTCAAGGAGATAAAATACGGGCCGGGTTTATTTCCCGCCACAAAAAGCAGTCGTTGGAATATCAAGCAAAAAATTATACTAATTGTGTCAGTGTGCAGTCTCATTCAACTGAAATGTTTTTGCTTTGTATTTCACCATGGTTCAAACTAGAACAGTTGAGAACGACAAAACAGTGCTAAAGCTTAGTCAGATACAGATGCACATCATTTGGTATCGACAGCAGGTGTCATTGACTACCTTGAAGATGTCAGTGAATATTGCAGATTTCATTATGTCCATGCAAGGTTTCAGAAGTCGTCTATTGAAGCATAGCATTTTTTTATTTTCAGCCAAGCGCTTCCGGACCCGGTTCCCGGACCTATTCCGCACATTCAAGGCGGACGACTACGTTGTGGGCTTCACAAGTCGTGTACGCACGCAGGAAACTGCAGAGGCCTTTCTCAGGGGTCTTCTTACCCGCCAGGGTAAGTCTCGTGTTGCTTATTGCTGTACACTCGGCATTCACTTCCGTGCACTGTGCAACATCCATTCCTCTGAGCATTTCTCTAAAAAAAACATTTTAGCATCATAGTCACAACTATATGAAATTTTCAAAGAACAGGTGTTTTTGTGTGCTGATTCCAAATATGTTGTTTCATTTAAAACTTGTGCTTGTGCACTTATGTAAAATGTTATGTAACTTTTTTACTGAGGGCTTTTGAGAGATTTTGCTGCAGGGAACTTGCTAAACGGCATTTTTTTTAAATTGGTTTTTGGGGAAAGGAAATGCCGCAGTATCTGTCTCATATACCATTGGACATCTGAACCACACTGTAAGGGAAGGGATAAAGGAGGGAGTGAAAGAAGAAAGGAAGAAAGAGGTGCCGTAGTGGAGGGCTCCGGAATAATTTCGACCACCTGGGGATCTTTAACGTGCACTGACATCGCACAGCACAGGGGCGCCTTAGCGTTTTGCCACCATTAAGACGCAGCCGCCGCGGTCGGGTTCGAACCTGGGAACTCCGGATCTGTAGCTGAGTGGTTAGGGCGCTCGGCTACTGATCCGGAGTTCCCAGGTTAGAACCCGACCACGGCAGCTGCGTTTTCATGGAGGCAATTGCTTTTTTCTGGCGTCAAAGAATGCGGTAAGGGTAAGGTTATCATCCTGTCTATCATACAGCATGACTTATATCGTCCTGAATTTGTACTCCGGAAACAGAAATGCAGTGGAAACTTTTCTTCGTGTTTCTGAAGTGGCAACTTCAAAACCCTACAACTCAGTTTCTCTATAATGGGCAGGATTATAATTTTACCTTTATTGCGTATCTTGATATCGAGACAAACCAATGACAGGCATTTCAGCAAGTTCCCTGGAGCAGAATTTCTTTACAGCTCTGTGCAAAAAACTTTCGTACCATATTACATAATAAGAAGTTGTTTCTAAGACCAGTTGCCCCTCAAACATTGCTTTGCATTCCTTTGCAGAATACTTTGAGGTGGCAAGGAACTTCCTCAGTCCTCAAGATGACCTGCTGCAGTTTCACAAGGAATGCAAGAAGCTCATCAAGGTGACCCATGGTTTGCATGCTGTTCAGCCAGTGTAGCTCCTTGAAATTCATCGCAACTGTTTTCCTGAATTCGACGTCAAATCAAGCGCTTGCTTAATCCATGATTTGTGTAATGCACACATTGCCACACTTATTGGGAAGAAGCGCTGTGAAGTGTTGCAGTTCATGCTGAATGGTAGGACATATGCTGTGTGTGGCAGTCTGTTATGTCCGTAACAAAAACTAGGGGTCTGTGAATGTTCAGAATTTCGAACACGAATCGATTATGCGTGTTATTTAGTTTATATTCGATTTGACAAATGCATATTTGAAAGTTTCTGATAATTCGGCACTGATCGAATCCCTTAGACTTTCTAAATCATACCATGCCGAATATAATAGTTGGGCCTGCTGTGCAAAGATTGAATTCAAAATGCTAGGTGAATAGTACAGAAATGTCCTCTTCACTTTTTTTTTGTGTTATCACATGGGCCAGTCACAGTTTGCAGCTTATGTCATCGGCTACTGCTAGGCATGGGCCTCATGCAATACTCCACAAATGGGCTCCCGAATAATTTCAACCACCTGGGGATCTTTAACTTGTGCGATGTCAGTGCATGTTAAAGATCCCCAGGTGGTCGAAATTATTCTGGAGCCCCCGCACCAGCACCTCTTTCTTCTTTCACTCCCTCCTTTATTCCTTCCCTCAGGTGTTGGGGATATGCGAGACAGATAGCATGCCATTTCCTTTCCCCAAAAACCAATTTTCAATTTTTTTTTTCCAGCCCACTCTTCAAAAACAAAATTGAATCATTTTTGGAAGGCAGAAAATTTGCAATAGGACGTCTAATCATTTGTTCCTCTCTGCGGCGTGCCCCAGGGATCAATATTGTCGCCGACGTTATTTAATATTGCTTTCATCCTGCTGGCTTGGCGCTTACATGACATTCGTGACATAAAATTTCTTCAGTACGCTGACGACATCACGGTGTGGAGTACTCACCAAGATCTCCGTACTCAGGAGGCTGCCGTTCAATCTGCCTTGTATGTTACCTCTAATTACAGGTCATCCACCGGTCTTCAGCTGTCCGTGCATAAAACAACATACACGTCAGTCGCCAACCGCTGAGGACGCCGTAAACTTGCTGCAAGTCCAATCCGTCTTTGTCTATGAGGCACCCCACTATAGGAAAGTCCAAGCGTAAAAATCCTTGGCTTAATGATTCACCAATCAGGATCAGCGACTGCATGGCTTTCTCAGGCAAAAAGGCAAGCTATTCAGACATTGGTTTGATTAGAAGAATTGCTCCTAAAACTGGCGGTGCAGGATCGTTTGCTGCACAGCAATTGGTGAGGGCAGCTCTGCAGCCACGTATTGTTTATCAAGCCCAGTTTCAACATCTTACAAGAGCCCAATGGGATCACTTTGAAGCTGTGAACCGAGAGGCTATGAGGACCATTACGTGCCTTCCACGCATCACATCGGTCATAGCTTTACAAGAGAATGCGCAGCTCAATACCATTGATGAGCTGATGCAGCAGTGCCGTGAAGCGCGCAGCCTTAAGGCCAGTCTATCGCACTCCACGCATGCATTGAGGACTTATGCAATGTCCCACTCCATTCTTCAGCCGCCAACGCCAGTTCTTCCCCCATGGAAGTTTGTACAGCTCAGCGACAACAAGCCAGCAGATAATCGCCGGCCGACATCTGCTCATTCGGCATCGTTGCTTCGCCAGAAATTTGAGGAACAAGATGCTTGCGTGCCTGAAGGATTCATTGTTGTCTACGTAGACGCAAGCATACAAGACTGCAAAGCAACAACAGCTATCTACTGCCCGTGCAGACCTGCCCTGAATCAAACCTCTTAGTTTTAGCTTACGGAACCCCCTTCGTCCTTTTGTGCTGAGCTCGTTGCAGTTCAAGAAGCACTCTGCTTCGTGGCCGACTTAACTATGCTCCCTGCGGCCCGCGTTGTCATCCGCACTGACGCCTTTCAAGTTGTCTAGTTGCTACGACGTGTTAGCCACTGTCCAACGATGTCAGGACATCCACCGGCTCACGGTGCGCATCCCGCAGCCAATACGTATTGAGTGGGTCCCACGGGATCTGCTGACCTATCAAAGCCAGGCAGATTTAGCGACCTGCTTTCCGAATAAAAACTCATCACCACCTCGGCTCCTTCATTTGGACAATTTGGCCCTCCTTTCATCAAGAAAGGAGCTCCTCCGGTGTGTGGTAACCCTCCCCCGCGGTCTTACCCGTGCAGAGGAGGATCCGGGTCGGTGTTGCCCTCACACCAGCCATCACTTGGAAGTGGCCTCAGTACCGAGATTTGTTTCCTCGGCCAGGGTGTCCGATATGTAAACACGAGGACATCGAAGCCGACATACATCACTTGCTGTGGCACTGCCCAGCTCTCAAGCCTACAAGGTCCCGACACCTGATGGTAGCAGGTCTTTCACCAAGCAACCCTGCTTCATACATTGCCTGGATGCAGGGACCATACCATCGTTCTTTACTGGACTTCATCAAATCAGCTAGCCTTTTTCCATTCATTTAATCTCTACTACATCATTCATCACACCTTCACCCATCACTGATGCCCTGGGGCAATAAATTTTGCTTAAAAAAAAAATAGCTGACCACCTGCCTGGAACAGAACTGCAAAATCCAAAAGTGTTGTTTCTTTTTTTTTTATCTGCTGCGAGGCTTGTTGTGAATGATAGCCCAGCTGGGGTCGCCTACGTTCACTGACATTGCACAGTACATGGGCGCCTTGCCAAATTGAAGTGTCACTAGCAGGGCAGACATTTATATAAACTTCATGCATATTACATGGTGCAGTGTACCCGTGCATCTCTGACGTGCCTGTAATGGCAGGCATGACTATGAGAGCAGAGCCCTTGTCATTAGGCCAGAAATTAACCTGACCTTATAGTTCCACTTTTCGAGCTTCGTCGCCATCTCACGGCAACAGTCGCTGTGGCACATCGAGCATTTGTTTTTGTGCAGAGCTTTTCATTTCGATACGCATTGTTATTTGAGGTGCAACAATGTTGCCAAAAGGGACTGATGCAAACTGCTTGCAGCCTTTGAACCATAGATAAGCATGGTAACCTCAACAGTACCAAGTATGATGATCGTGCTTTTTAAACGAGCACATGGTGTTCTTTAGCATGCATTCAAGTCATTTTTGTCTAGGCGTCGACTTTGTTTTTCATTTTGCATCATTTAAATTATATCCTCCTGAGCGAATAGCGATCTACGTTTCAACCTCGCGTTCCTCAATGACACAAAGCTTCGGAAAGAGGTGCACTTGGTGAAAATTGGAACTGCAGGTCAGAATTGCCGTTGGGTAATGGCATGGCATAGTGCCCCTCTGCACGCTTGTTTCAACTGCATGACGAGTTCCCCACTTTTGCTGACAGGGTGAAAGACGAGATGGTTGTGTTTGCAGGAAAAGGAAGACAGCCCGGCTGCAGTGGAAGAATACGAGAAGGGGCCTTACATGCAGCGGCTGTTGGACAGGCTTACCTGGCGCCTTGGCTTCAACATCACCAAAGGTAAGGAAGGAAATATTAAATTGTAAAAAATTAGGAGGACGGTTAAGCTTCGCCTTAAGAGTAGACGCGATAGCACCTTGTCTCCCTTTTTTCTCTTTTTATTCCTTTTCTTTCTCATTTGTCACTGATTACCACTTTACAATCACATTACCGGTCATGGACCATGACCATTGACCGATTACTAGTGACAATTATCAGTTACCAATCACTATCTAGTTTACACTGCACAACATACTTGCCACTGCATACTCATACTCGCACACACCATTTGTTTCTGTACAATGGAGCGTCACATCACCACCTTTTTATTCCGTGCAATTTCTGATGCCTAATTAGCATATTTATATTTGGTCGTATTTTTTTTAAATTTACTGTAACATCAATACACATCTCAGACACAGGTTACTAAATCATATACACCGCAACACGTTCACTAGGTGGACCTCCAACACGCTTGAACCAATGGCTATTGCGTTGCATGCCCACCTGGCATGCAGAGGCCATGGGTTCAAACCCAATGCCGGCTAATTTGTTTTTTCATTTGAAACTTGTGGGATTTTTTCCGGCTGACGCAGGACGAGCTCCTTACGCTATCGAATAATACTGCAGGGACACATGCGCTAATCACAGTGGAGAGCTCCGGACCGGCTTAGACCACCAGAAGTTCTTTAATGTCGGGGACCTTTTGCATTTCGCCTCCATCAAAACACAGCCGCCGTGGCCAGTAGGCTAGCTTGATTGAGTGAATGCTGCGTAGCCATTTTGAAAGGGATACTGAGTACAGCTGCATCCAATTTTTGTTCTTAGTAAAAATTGGCTCTGTGGCTCCTTGTGGGTGTGCTGACACTTGTGCCGCAGCAAAAAGATCATTTATTGCTGAAAAAATTGCGTTTAAAAATTTTCCCACCACTTGATGCAAACTCATGATGGCAAGACTGAAAGGGACTCCGTGACTGCCTTTTGAAGTTGAACAGTGGTGAAGCCTAGCATCAAGAATCCACGAACAGAGCAGTGTCTCGAGGTCGTGGCAGTTTGCTTGCAAAATCGGCTGTTAATGGTGGTACCTGTGCAATTGAACCTCGTTGTAATAAAGCTTTAGGGGCCCGGCGATTCCTCCATTGTAGCCTTTGCTTCATTATAGCCCGTGTTGACCGAGCTTCCAAGGGGAATCGTCATTCCTTTCTTTGTGTTAATTTCATTATATCGTGGTTTGGCGACTGTATGTCATTTCTTGCCGTTATTTTTTAGTGGTGTACAAAAGTCAGTTTTCAGTGTTATCAGCCTCTCTGGCATTAGAATGCGATAATTTATCTATACATCATCATCATCAGCAGCAGCAGTCTGACTACGACCACTGCAGGTCAAAGCCCTCTTTCATGTCTCTCACTATATCTATGTATACAGGCCAGCTTAAATTCTCCCTCAGTGTCCCTTTGAGGGAAGCAAAGTGTAACGAGAACAGCACAGAGTTGGGTGTGCAGATGGGATTAAGAAATTTGTTTGGACCGGGTGGCTGCTGCTAACACAGGGCAGGGATTGCTATACTCTCTGACAGCTTTTCCTGGCAGTGGAGCGGAAGCCACGAAGCCGGAACCTGCCTTTTCGTTCTACATAGTGGAATATACAGTCCCCGCTTGCAGTCAATACTCTCTTCTTAAAACACAGTGTATTCATAACAGGTGTTATTTAAGGCATGTATCTAACATAATTGTGCATCTTCAACGTTAGGAAGTCAAATAAAACACTTTTTTTTTCGGTTACAAGAAGTCTTTTGTGTAGGTGCGGTTACATGAAGCCTTCCATAGATGGTGCCAGCTATGCCACCATCAACGGAGCCATGCAGCCGCACAGCGAGCAACGTGCCAGGCTTGCGTCCTGCGACTGAACTACTAGCGGAGTGATGGGGTTAACAGATGCTCCACCCCTGTAGCCTTCTCTTTATTTCTAAAAAAAAAAGTTGTCATGGAGTATAGAGGTCACTGGAAGAGGCCTCTGTCTTACAATAGACATACTAACCTTGCTCATACTCCTGCCACTGATGATGATAATGAAAATTTTTCTGTGTGTGCTTTTTAACCTGACCCGCCGCGGTGGCTCAGTGGTTAGGGCGCTCGACTACTGATCCGGAGTACCCGGGTTCAAACCCGACCGCGTTGGCTGCGTTTTGATGGAGGCGAAACGCTAAGGCGCCTGCGTGTTGTGTGATGTCAGTGATTTTCTTGCCAGGCATTTTTTCATTTATCAACAATCTCAAAGCTTGCACCTTGAATACAGTGTATGCTATTGACGCAGGTGGCACGACAGTCCACCCAAATTTTGGCCACTCAGTCTGCCGTTTTTTGATACATGGGCCTTATGGGAAGTTTTGCAGCCCGTAACATCAAAAAGCTCTGTTCTGCGGTGCAGTGAGATATATTCTTGCGCGGACCTCAGAGTCGAGGCTGCACCTATTTGCTTGAAAGTGGCAATCACGGAGTCCATTTCGGCATAGACGTCATGAGTTTTAATTGCGTGGTGGAAATATTTTTAAGTGCAATTTTTTTCAGCAAGATATGCACATTTTGCTTCCAGACAAATGTCAGCAGGCCCAGAAAAAGCCATGGAGTCAATGTTTTTTAAGAACATAAATTGAACGGAGTTCTCAGTGTTTCCTTTGTATGGCTATTATGGCCATAGGTTCAGTGATTTTCAATTTTCAATCTTTCAATTTTTTACAGTTCATTGTGTAAAGTATGCAGAATATTGCAGCTAAGCATCTGCCATCTGTGATCACCCGCAGGTGACCTGAAGATGCTGCTACGGTCGTGCATGTTTGAGTACGCCATCTACGACCAATCCGCGTGGTGCTCAGTGTTCACTGAGGACGACCTCAAAGCCGTTGAGTTCAGGGACGACCTGGACGACTACTATGAGGATGGCTACGGCCGTGAGCGCAACTATGCCCAGGCATGCCCAATCATCCAGGAACTTGTCGACAGGCTTGAGTGAGTCCTTCATTCTAGCCTTTCTTAGAAGCCCTTGAAATAATGGTCGAACTTTTTATGTGTGCCTGGCATTGTGTAAAGAATGCAAATGTTTATATTGCTGCATTATGCACTCACCGCAGTAGCTTAATAGCGCCAGTCACAGTTTGGCTTGCACTAAACATATACAGTCGAACTCCACTACAATGAAATCCATCCAACACATGAAAAATTTCACTGAAATGGTAACTGCGTTGCTGTGAAATCAGCTTGCAATAACGACAGGCTGGACTAAAGTGTCCATGAACAATGTTTATTTTCATAAATCAGTAAGATTTGTCAGCTTTCACCATTTTGACACCAGCACCAAGGCATGGTTTTCGCAATACTTTGTTGCGTCACGGCCTTGTCTGCAGATAACGCCGACCAATCCTTTGGCCAACTGTGCCAAAAGAAAAAAGCTGCTATATGTTGCGCCTGATGGGCTATTTTTTTAGTAACTGCGCCAAAAGGGCACTGCGAAAATGAAGGCAAAAAGCGTCAAGCGTGTGACGGACCAGTTAGGCAGCCCCAGAGAAACTGAGAACATGTCTAATGTCACCATTATTGAACCAGCTGCCAAAAAAAGCAAACTTGACCATGGCTGCAATTCAACAGAAGGATGCCAAAAGCAGGACCTGCAAATGGAGGTTCAATCAGCAAAAAAGATGCTTTGCAATGCATAAGCATTAATTGGAAAAGGAATGAAGGCAAAAGATTTTGATGACGTTGAAAGTGGCCAGGAAATTCTTAAGGCTTGCGGACGCTCTCTGCAAGCTTGAACCTTCAGAAGAAAAAGTGCTGGTTTGTAGACCTCAACATGCCGACTGTTGTGAAATGTGTTGAGAGACTGACTACTTCGATATTGGATTGATTCTGAACCTCTGATTCTTGTGTGGCAAGTGTGCTATGCGACTGCGATTACTTCTAGTTAACATTGTGATGCTCACCTTTACTGGCTTTGATATTATTCTGCCACAACGACTGGTGGTTTAAATATTTAGATTCTTTTACCGCACCTTTTGTAATCAGCCATATTCTTAATTGCTCGTTTCTTGACATTCGTGTTGATTGCTGTATGTGCAAAATGTGCAATATGTTTCATAATATAAATAGCTGTAATTATCAGTCGCTTCAGTGATGCTTCCAACTCGGGAGGCATTTTGGCATAATTTATTTGCCATCCGCTCCACAAACAATAATGGTAGCTTCAAACTGGCATTTTTTTCTGCTTCAAAAACACGAGTGGCTGCTCCAAACTGGCATTTTTACTGCTCCAAAATCTGCTCCAGAAAATAAAATGCCGCTTCCATCTCTGCAACATGATCGTAAACCAACAAGCCCAACTATCCACTCTTCTGCATATAGCACATGTCTCTTTGTAAGGTTGGAGGCTTGCTCACGGCAGGCAATCAAGCCGAGTGTCCGAGTGTTTCACTCGCACCTTTTTGGATTCAGCATTTGTGGAATTATCGTTTGGAGGCGGCGTCTTTGTTTCATTTTGCAGTGCGCAACCTGTGTCGAGACTCAACGTGCACCATGACACACTAATTTTTTCGTCTTCGAAGCACGTAAGCAGTCCTAAGTGCCCTCTTGATTTTTTTTTCCTTTCCTGTTCCCTCACACAGGCTCATGGCCAAAGATCCCAGCCACCCAAACAAGGTGCTCTTCTTCTCCCATGCGGGTGGCTTCAAGAAGGTTGTGGCGCGCCTCGGCCTCAACCGCGACGCAGAACCGCTTCGTGCCGACGGCCTGTGCAGCCAAGCGAACCGGGCATGGCGATCAAGCCTGCTCTGTCCATTCAACGCCAACCTCGCGTTTGTCCTGTACAAGTGTTTGGACGAGAGACATGAGGTCGTGACCTTCCTGAACGAGCGACCCCAGCTCCTGCCAGGCTGCACCGGCCACCACTGCCCACTCGCGACTTTTGTGGACTTATACAAGGGTTATGCGAGGTCATGCAACATCACCGAGATCTGCTCCGTGTGAACTGTGTTCATTCGGCGAAAAACACCAAAGACTTGTAAAAACTGTGCCTTAGCTGCTCTCAGCTGTTTTAGTAAAGCCGCTTCAGCAGATGTACAACTTTTTAAGCTAGAGCTGCTGCTAATCTTTTGGTTGCTATAGTAATGGAAGCTATGGTGATTAACATATATCTTATTGTGAAGTTTTGTTCATTGAAATCTGTATGAAATACATGGCATTTATATACATCATTATGTGCTTTAATTTTTCAGCTGATCAATACTTGTGTTATGTAAAATGCAGTATGTGATAAGTCTGAGATGTCTTTATTTTTGTTCTGTGACAACATATGAACGGTGCTTGTTGTGATTACGAAAACAGGTGGAACACGAGGTGGTGTTTTTCATGTCCTTGATTTTTTCACTGCTGCCTCAAAACCAATTTGTAGCCAGCAGATTTGGTCAGAAATGCGACAAGCAAGATGTTAGGAAATGTGATGCTTTTGACTATCTCTCTCCTTAAGTTCATCCAGAAATACGCTCACTGTCAAAAGTTTATGGAATGCAGCATTGCCATAGCACTTCAGTATGAACATATTCATGGTGTGTTACTAGAGATTGTGTTGTACACTGTGTAATTCACACACTCAGAATTGGGCTGCAGATATCTGGTCCAGGTTGCATGGAAATACGGCAGTGAAATTTAATTTTTTTCGGTAATACTGCGCTCCATAAACTTTTGACTACAAGTGTACACTGAGAAATCTAGCTTATCATTGGTCCTCTGTGAGGCCTATTTTAATCGATGAAAAAGAACTCATCACTGATCATTCTACTGGTGCAACTCACAGTGAAGGGCATTATTCATCTGCAGTAGTGATAGTATTGACATTAGTTGTGTGCAAATATATGAAATTTTGAATAGCTTGAGGAATGTCATGCTGTTCGTTTCGCAGTGCACATACACAGTTTTAAGTGTTCTAGTGAAGTGTAGATCAGCTAATGGGTGTACCGTAGAACCTCGATTATGCATCCGCTGTTCGTGCGACATACCACATTGTACAACAAATTAGTGCGAGCAGGCTTAGCGTCAGCTTCTATATAGATAATACATTAAGAGTCTCGATCATGCGCTTGGCTTTGCGGTCTCAGTACTATTCTAACAGAACAAAAGCAGGGATGCTTTTATTATGCATGGGCTTTCTGACTTTTTGACTGCCAGGGTAGTGTGTCCATTTATTATGTGAATGCATCCATTGTGTGAGATTTCCGATTAAAAGGACACTGAGGAGAACTCTATCATTTTTTTTTTGTTAGCAAAATCTGATAGTTCGGCATTTCATGGCTTTGTTGCCGCTTGTCCAGGCGCGAAAGATGCATTTATTTCAAAGAAATTTGGATTTGAAGATGAAAAAGTTTTTCCCGCGGCTCTGATTCAAACTCAGGAAACTCTTATGACGCCACGGCAACTCTTATGACATCTCAGAACGGAGTGACGTGATACGTGACGTAAATGCAGACTCCGTGATTTCTGACGGCTAGCGGTGCGGTGTGCAACCTTCCTTTGCCAGCCTCAGAGATTCGTGGCTTCCATGAAGTAAGGAAAATTCCTCCAAGGTGGCACCTCTTGTCCTAGGAAGTCATCACGCTTGTACTTGCGAGATTGGCCTGTGGCGGCAACACCTGTATTTTGGTTCTTGCTATTTTCTACATTACAAGAGCTTTGTTTTCAGTAAGAGTGGCGTTTTTGTGATCAGGAGCTGCTATTCTATCGATACAAGCCAACTTCAATTTCTCCTCAGTGTCTCTTTAATGACAGTCTCAAGCAGTCCCTACTGTGACATTCTGCTGTGGCAAATTTGCTTTGGTGGAGATTGAAACGCTTGGAAGTTTTTCATGCAAGATGTCTACACAGGTCTTAGCTGCTGACACGATTATTGCAATATTAATACAAATTAGCTGCTGTTTCAAGTCTTCCAGTGCGTGTATTACGTACACCTCTCGCCTGCAGCCATTAAGAGCAAAAAGCATAACAACATGCTTCAGCACCTTTTGTAATGTCTCTCATCTATTGAAATGTATGGGATGGCTTTGGCCACAGATGAACAAACAAGGAAAATTTTTTTCACGTCAGTGTGCATAGCGGGCTAAATGAGAGGTTCTGTTAGACTCCGCGAAGTGCCAAGTTAACTTAAATGTTTAACATCTTATTTTTTCTCTGCGTGTCATTCCACACTAAGGCGCATATTTTTTTAGCATCTGCTAAACATCAGTGCTAACTGGCTCTGCATGTGTCTGCGTACCACATACGTAAAACGTTTCTTGTATATGGCAACGTTTGTAAAAATCATGACTGACTTTGTCAAACTGAGAATTTACAATACTTTGATTACTGGCAGCATGCAGTTGTTTCTTCTTCTACTTTCTTATCAGGTAATTTTCAGCCATAAAGTGATTATGCTATTAATTTCCCATTAATCGACAACACAGACTTTAAAAAAAGAAGAAAACATTCCCGTCTCTTTTGCTTGGTTTTGATGACTGCTGGTTTGTTTAATACATTCGTCCTTGTGGTTGTATACACAGAAGTTATTTCTTCGTCCATTTGAAAGTTGTGTGAAATCAAGATTCACTGAGTTGTGGTCACTCTGTGTAATAGCTCCAAAAAAATGTCAAATTGCTTTTTTTTTTTCTGAAGGGAGGATGTTTTAAAGTCGGGGAAGGTCAGTAGATCAGCCAGGGGAACATGCTAGTGGTCAGCTGCACCACACTGAGGGATGGAATAGGGAGCGAGATTTTTGTGTGGTTTGCTTTTTGTAAGCTTGGTGCTTTCATAATTTTCACTTAATTCCATTTAATGAGATGTCATTCCAAATACACCCAACTGCCTACCTATACATGTCATCACTGTTAAAGAATTCATACTTAGCGTGTCGTCGTTCGTAGTGGCATGTGCCTTAACGGTGGTTCAGCATGTAAGGCCTGCCTCCACATCCATATTACTCCAAGGTACTTTACTGTAGAGCAGCTTTTTTTTCACAGAATTACAAGATTTTTATAGCTGGTTTTAATGTGATAACGATGTCTAAATCAGAGCAAATAAAGATCAGTTTCACTACCTAGCCTGTCCTTGTTTCGGTGAAAACTTACTTTGTGGTAGTGGCACTCAGCTGTCGAGCTAAAGGTCGCAGGATCGAATCCCGGCCACGGCGTCCGCATTTCGGAGGTGGCTAAAGGCAAAAGCGCCAGCCATGCGATGTTAGTGAAGAGAACTCAAGGTGCTCGAAATTTAACGCCCTCTACACCAGCGGCTTTGGCGTCCACCTTGAATGAGAATTTCCGTGCCTTGCCATTGTCACTCACAACCACACCGCGAGGTGAAAATGATTCTGCTGACATTTAACTGATCACCCGGCAAACTGCATTCGCCGCTGTGACTCTGTGGTCATGACGTCGGTCTGCTGAGCCCTAGGATGCGTGGTATGCAATCCTGGCTGAGGCAGCTGCGTTCTGATCAAGGCAAAATACGAAAGTCGCCCATGTGATGTGCGACATCGGCCGGTTATTCCGGAGCCCTCTGCTCCAGCGTTTCTCTCTTCCTGCCGTGACTCGCTTCCTAATCGTTTCCCTCATGGCGTGGTTGAGGCATCCACCCAGAGTGAGACATACGCACCTTTCTTCAGAACCACTTTATCACACACAGCCCATTGCTGCTCGTCTTTCTTCAACTAATAACCACAGTAACCCTACATACCTTCCAAGCGGTACAGGCACTAATGTTCTTGGTACAGAATAATATTTTTGATATCAAGTGGTTACAGATATATTATATAGAAGGAGGTCCCATATATAGTGATCGGGACATCAAACGAACTAAACGGCCAGAGTGCGAAGCAGAAAATTCCCTTCACAAAAGGTCCTCCAGCCAATGGCGATGACTGATTGTCATGACGTTGCGGTTAATCCAGCTGCGAGAGGTCAACAACTCTGCGCTTGCTTTTAGCTACGGATTGAGGCCCCGGCCTCTGTCTCCCAGGCCTGAGCACAAGGGGCCGGGGAGTAGGGGGCCTCCTTTATATGATGGAATAATGAAGTTTATATCAATCAATCAATCAATCTCCGTTTCATACGTTTGCAGTCACTCATACATGCCCTTGCAGTTGGGCTGCTCCACGGTCTCCCGGAAGTAGAGAGCTTGGGCTAGCTCGTGGGCCGCCTTGTTGCCAGAGGTGGATGTGCATGCTGCGGTTCAGATTATGCTAATTTTGCAGTTGAGCTTGCCATGAGACAGGATCCTGGCCGCCTCGGGGGAGATTCTGCACTTTCCGAATTGTTCCAAACAGCTGTCTTGCTGTCATTAATTAATTATGTGGCTTCCGTTCCAACACAAGTGAGCACTATTGCAACTTCTTCGGCCGTGTCTATGTTTCAGCTTGGTTGAAAAATATAGATTAGGAAGGAGTCTGGTGCCACCACCGGACCGTAGCTCAGGATGTCGCTTGGCGATGTCTGCCGGCCAGAAATTTTGTAAACCCGCGGTTTTAGTCTACCATACCCAAGCCGATGACACATGTCGGACTTGTGGGGTGAGAGGGACCCTCGACCACGTAATGTGGGAGTGCCCTGGCTGCCCGGGCATCGGGGAAAATATCATGAGTAGAGATGCCTGGGAGGCCCTGCTGCGATGATGGTGGTGGTTATCGAAAACATTTATGGGCAGATACACTTACAGAAGGTTAAGCATGAGCTGACCCAGAGGGGCCCAGTCCTTACAAGTATTAGCTGTAGGTCCCTAGTTCCGAGACCCCAGTGGCGTCGGTCGCCGCCCGCGCTCGCCCGACCAAGGCCCGTTGAGCCTGCAGGTCAGAGCAGCCGAGCAGGGTCGCCTTCCAGTACTCCGGGTTTGGGTCGGGGCGAGGGGGGGGGGGGATAGCAGGGTTGGTGGGGCGGATATATATGTGGCAGATGTCTGAAGACCTCCGCATAGTGCAGGCAGCTGCCCGAGAAAGAAGGAGAAGGAAGGGTCGAATTGTGTTCGAGAGCTGCCGGGCACAGCAAAGTATTAGTATACAGGCGGAGAGAGGCGAGGTTCCCACTGAACAGTAGAGTACTGAACAGCTGCGCGCAATCCGCCTAGCGGCCGAGGCCGCGAAGACGCAGTACGTGTGTCTTTGCCAGTCTTTAGTCGCGGAGGCTCCAGCCCCGTCCCCTGCTTGCCGGGGGCGGGAAGTAGGGGGCCTCCGACATTGGTGGAACAATAAAGTTTTCAATCAATCAATCCGTTTCATACAAGGTGCAACGCTGTAAAAGGTACGGAAGCAGTCGGCATTAAAAAATGAAGGGAGGCCTAGGTGTTACTCCTCCACGTTTGTATTGTGGCCGAGTCGTCGAAGGCACGTGAAAGAGACAGCGTGTCGTTAGCAGTAACTAACATGAACTACACATGTGCAGCTAGTAAGAGCAGGCGGTTCCATTCCCAACGGCCTTAATTGAGCCTCCCTTTCTAAATAAATAGCTCATTCATTCATCAATTTTCAACAGTGGAGCCGGAGAGGAGGCGCGCGCATGCGCAGAGCGGTCCTGTGACAAAGACTGATTCTTATTACGTTGAGGTTCGTCACCAACACAATTGCACCTGCCAACCACCTGCAATGTCACTGCGCTCCGTTTCATGCAGTAGGTGCAGCGCTATCAAAGCTAGCGATTTTGTTTGCGCTGCCTACATCTGCGACCAAAGAGCAGTGCGTTCTTCATTACATGATAAACATTCCTCATGAGCTGGTTAAATGCACGCTTTCTGCAGCGCATGAGACAGATGGCGGCAGCTGCCATGCACACAGTGACTCTGGCCTCGCAGGCGCAGCTGGCTCCGAGATCGCGCCCGCGTCTCCCACGTGCGTTCGTTTGAGGGGCCGAGCAGACGAATTTTCGCCACTTCCTAGACAGCGCCACATCTTGTGAAAAAGGTAGGGGAGTTTGCTGCTGCATTCTGGAGTAGTGTCCGACTATAAATATAGTATACAATAATTTAAATAAACAAGGTAGTATAATAATTAAATACTTAAATTTTTATCATCTACTTTGGTTTCAGTGAGCGCCAGTGGAATCGCCGTGGTTCTGCACGACGTCATCAACCGCTGCAGCTGCGGGGACCAGTATCCCCCTCCCCCCTTTCATAGCAACAACCACCACCACCACTTGGGTTCGGAAAACTGACGCGAGCAGGTTGTATTTCTCGCGCATCTTCGACCACGTTGTTGTTGCTCCAACACGTGCTCTGCACTATGTCGTCGCCGTCGTCCTCATCATGTTCCGCATCTTCGGCGTCTTCTGATTCGGCCGATGAATGTTGGCCTCATGCACCTAAGTTCGAGGGGCCGAACTATCATTACGTGCTTGACCCGCTCATAAGTGACAGCGACTCGGAGGATGCGTCCACTGACAGCAGCGAAGACGGTGCTAACGTGGTCATCCGCAGCGGCAACGTTGACTGGTAATGCTGCTTACATTAATCCCATTCAATGAACAAACGTTTGTGAACTTACTTCTACTTATACTAAAGCTAACAAATGTTCTGATCGCGCAACCCCGTATAGTCTACACTGATATTTTTGTCCGCATGCTCTGTTCGATTGTATACTAGCATGTCATGTACCCATTGGTTGTCAGTGTGCGCCTTGTTCCGACTGAGCTGCAGATGTAACAAAGCTGGTTTGCACGTGACGTAAGGTACCGCATGATTGTGCGCCATGCTTCCATAAATAATCGCTTTGGGGCATGGGGATTAGCGGGACGCTACTGCGCATGTGCGAACCCTAACGTGCCTTGGGTGTTAGGGTGAGCGGGCGGCGTGCATCGGAGCGCGGACCGCTGCCGCTACGCTGTGTCCCACGCTCACGGCCAACTAAAGGCGCACAAAGCTTTCGCTTTGAACTTACTTGAACCATAAAATTTTAGCGATAAAACACGCCCAATTTTCAGATTTCTTCCATGTTTACTATAGTGAACTAGAATACTGGTATTCTAGTGTTTACAGAGCTGCTAGGCTTAGCGCGTACGCGTCTTTGACGTCAGAAAGAGCGGGAGGTTCAAAAGAGCCGTGCGCCCCAATTATAGTGAACTAGAATACTATTCTAGAATAGTATAGTGTACTAGAATAGTATTCTAGTACACTATAGCCCCAATGCAGCTTACGTTCAGGCAATATGGCGGCGGCCCTCGAAGCGGGGCCTCTCGCGTCACCACCGATTCGTTGTCACCGCTACTCTGTGTATTAAGTTCACGGCAAACGAAAGGCACATGAAGCTTTCCCTTTGTCAACAGGTGCCCGCACCACAAAATTTTAGCGATGAAATGCGCCAGATTTTCAGGCTGATTCCGTGTTTACAGAGCTGCTAGGCTTAGCGAGTACCCATATCGTTTAGTCGCCATGGAGATCTTGGCTGACCGATTTCGCATCGACTTAGAAAAAAAATGCTTGTATAAAAACTCACTTGTTATAATTTTTACTCTTACATTTTGTCTGCAATAATAACAGTTTGTGATGAAGAAATAAACGCCTATTTTAAAATTTTTTTTAAGGGCATCCCGTAGTGACGCTGCGTAGGGGAGACCCCTATTCTAAACCGGCGCAGTCATACGTAGCGCTGGGGCCTGCTATTGCCCCCAAGCGTTAGGGTCCCGTATTCTAAAACTCCCAAATAGAGAGTTATAGCTTAGCGCGATCAGCCACCGTGAACCGCTTTCGCGAGGCATAACTACGCGCGCTCTGATTGGTCCCGATGCGGCAGGCGCGCACGCAGCGGACTAGGGTGCCTCGATGGGCCAGCGCGAGCGGGCGTCCAGGCACCCTACAGCTGACGGAAACGTGCCACACTGCGTACGCGTAGTGGCGCCTCTGGGTAGAGGATCGCGGTATGCTATAACTCTATATATATATATAGAGAGAGAGAAAGTCGTAGCACAGCGCGATCCGTGGAAGGTAAAAATTGGATAAATTCAGTGGAAAAGAAGGATAGTGTAGAACTATATCGATACTGGAAACAGCATATCAGGAAGGAAGCTTTTTATGATAACTCAAGAGGCAGCACCCTACTCTTTGAAGCTAGGTCAGGATGTCTGAGAATGCGCAGCTATAAAAAGAAATTTTACGAAGAAGATGCATGTGCTGTATGTGGTAAATCTGTAGAAACAATAGAACACCTCATACTAAGATGCGATGGCATCCATCCTGATATCGATGCAGGCACAGTCACTCTTCCTGAGGCCCTAGGGTTTGGAGATAACAATAGTCATGTAAATAAATTTGCGGTGTAAATTAGCAAAAAACGATTGGAAGATTGGTGGCTCAAAAGCAGAGGAGGTGACATAAGGTTAAAAGTGTAGGAATACGTATTTAAAGAAAAATGGCAAATTTTAATAACTTACAACAAAGTTAAACAAAAATAACGGAGAAAAAATGCTGAGCATGGTGGCAACTGCCATCACCCCGTTTCAAAGGGGACGCTCCTACCTTCCATCCATCCATCCATCCATCCATCCATGTGTGCGTGCCAGATGCGTCAGGACCAATCAGCGTGTACCCAGCGGTGCCCCACGGTACCGGATCACTCTATGCTATAACTCTTATATTAGAGAGTTATAGCATAATGGGATCCTCTACCGTAAACCGCTTGCATGAGGTGCCACTGCGCTTGCGCAGAACGCCCTGAGGGCGCCACGTTCTTGTCAGCTGCGTGTGCACCTGCCGCATCGGGCAATCAGCGCATGCATGGTGGTGTTCTGCGGAAGCGGATCATGCTATGCTATAACTCTCTATTATCATTAGACACGCACGGCATTTCGCAGTGCTTCAAAGACGACAAAAATGGCGGTTGCTCTGACGTTGGTGAATACTTCCTGGACAAAATGCTAAGCTCAATAATTTTTAAGGCGAAAGCCTTTAATGGCTCATACTTGCGGCTGTGACCTAGTCCGGTCTCAAGCCATGTCACACCGATGACTCGATAAGAAAAAAAATCCGTGTGAACGGTGGGATTCGGACCACCATCGTTCCGTTCTGCAGCCAAGCTTGCTAATGACTACGCTACTTCCTGCCAACGCGTATGTAGTTCTCCTAGTGTACCATCAGGAAAGCCCGTTATACTTAGTGGTACGGGCAGGGGCACTTTTTTTGTTCTTTTTATCTTCCCACAATAATTTTTGTCTACCGTAAGGTTGTGCCTTAGGCGGTGCGGGCTGGGCAACATTATTTTTCTTTCTTTTGCCTCTGCCCACACTAATATATGTCTAGTGTAAGGGTGCAGGCAGGGGCTTATTATTTTTCAATCTTTTTAGGTTGCCGCAACCTAACATGTCTGGAGTAAGGGTTATACGTCAGTGGTACAAACAGGGGGTTATTATTTTTCAATCTTTTTAGGTTGCCCCAACGTAATATCTGTGTAGCATAAGGACGCTGGAGAGTGTTTGTGAAAAGGCGTCGAATCAGACGGACGCCTCCCAAATGCCCTCCAGTGTCTCCGGCTTTAAGATTCAGAAACTGTTGTGTACTTAACATCTTAACCACACATCAGTGACACAAGCAGGAACACCGCGCTAAAGGCTTTTGCCTAACTGCACTTTAGGCCAACCAAGTGCCCCCCTGAATTTTTTAGGTCTCTGGCTTGTTTGATATGGTAATTAAACATCAAAAAGCCGGCCTCATTTACTGTTCCAAATTCTCAGCGGAGAAATACTGGTTGCGTCGGGGCATGGAATATATTGTTACGAACAAGCGAGCGTTAGGAACCATGGACATCATTTTCAGGTGCAAGTGCGGCAGGTGCCGGCCAATGCAGACCGAGGAGGCATCAGTTTGCTGCCGAGAGGTGCAGCGCATGAGTGGCCTCGTCACCAATGATGAAACGTGCATCACCACACATCCTACGTTCCGAGGAGGCTGCCTTAACATACATGCGTTAGAAATAGCCTACCGGGGGCTTGAGCAGAACCGGCCTACCCTTATAGAAGATCCGGAGATCCACAGGTAAGTTCTTTGCTTGCTTTGAGCACATGCGTAAGTGGTGCCACATTTTATTGGTGTTTGCGACTTGCTCTGGCTTTTCGAGCATTAAATAAGCCTGAGAAATTGCAAATATACAAATATACGCCTCTCACTCCATCGCCCTGCATTTTTGCAGTTTTTCGGGTCTGTCTTGCCAACCAGCCTACAGCCCATTACCGTCCTATCAAGGATTGCCTCTGCTTACTTCAGTAGTCCGCTGTGTACATTGCTGAGCTCGAATGACATAGGTCTCAGTAGGACAAATTTCCAGCTTTACCTATGGTGTACGTTTATGCATTTCCTTTTAACGCAACAGCGTTAAACTCGCTTCCCAGAAAACCCAACGGCATTGTAAGCGAAAAATTACGAGCATGACTGACAGGTGGTGCCCAGAGAGCAACCTAGAAGGCATGTGGGCCACAAGGTCATGTGACCTTGCGGCACCATCACAAAGTGCCCACTGGAGGGTGAGCAAACTGCCCACCGTGGCATGTGGCAGTTAATGATTAGTCACTCGGGAAGAGCAACCTCGGAGCACCTGCCATCGCAGGGCAGTGGTGCGTAGCTTAACCGTTGCACCACTGCGCCAGGAGGGGTATCTATGAATGTAAAGTAGAGAATGACCTTCTGCATATATGGAAATTAGCCCATTACGCTCTCGCGTCATAGCTTTAAGGCAGAGCTTAAGTGTCCGCTCCAATTTTTTTATGTAAGGAAACAGTACTCTCATTAGGCGACAGCTAACCAGCTTCAATATTTGTTCACTTTCAGGCGCTACAGGAACACCGCACGTTGCCAGTTCATCCTGTGGATCTGGCGGAAGCTAAACAGGGCCAGGCAGACTGTGCTGCCAAGCTGCGTATGGTCTACCATCCAGGAAACCTTCCCACGTGAAGACCTCTTGGGACTTCAAATGTACCCTCGTTAATAGACAATGAAGACTGCTGGAAAGCTGAATTCTTTTTATTACAATGGCGACTGTATGGGCGGCATGGGGCTTCAAGTCGTCGCCATATGTGCTCGCCACAGCCCCACACCCCCAACCCTGACACCCCATGACTGACCATTGCACCCTGCTACTTCAACACTGTCGACGCCACACAACCAGGAGGGACCAGGAGAGGGGAAAGTATAAGGCTGGATGTGAGCAGAGGGCAAGAAGGCAGTGCACATGGTCTTGAAAAGCTCCAATCCCATGTTACTGTGCACATCTCTGCAATTGAAAAAAATTGAAGTTAACACAAGAGGCACATATATGTTGCCAACTGCTATCCCGTGCACAGTGAACGACTGCAGTACTGACGCATTTAACTGAACGTAATGCAACAATATGATTGTAACGTGAAGGTTAGTTTTGTCAACATTAAACATGGAAAAAACTATGCAATTATTTGATATTGCAAGAAAATTGAAGTGAGGAATGACTCTGAAAAAAATCAAGCTACATTCTAATGTATTTAGGAGGATCCCCAAATGTGTAGTAGATTCCAATGAAAGTAGTAGTTACTCATCAGCATCCAACTTATGCTACACACCTTTTTTGTTGACTTCAATTTCAAAGAGATAGCTGTCCTTTGTGGCTCAGGTGGATGCTCATTAGTAATTAACCCTCTAGCTATAGCTGCGTCACATTCAAGCAAAAAGCGGGCAATCTGTAACTTTATCAGAAACATGCCATGGGATGCGCAAAATGTACAAAAACGCTTTGCTTACAGCAGCTGCTGATGTGCAGTCATAGCCAATCGACGTACATTCCTTCCTGATAGAAAAGACAGCGGTCTTCCCTTCCTTCCTTTTTGGCACTTGAATTGCCAACACTGGCACAACCCCTTGTCCCTGCCAGCATTTTCATCATAAGCCAGTGCAGTCCTGCAACAAGTTTTGGTAGTATGGAATCATTTTAAGAACATTCCTGCTCATTCCAGCAACATGGATAGCTTTGTTCACAGGCCTCCAGGTCACATCGCTTCTTGTCAGCCTTCCAGTGTCTCACTTTAGCACCCTCAAATACAAGAAGGCCTTAAAAGATGAGTATCTTTGTCCCACTACAGCTGAAAAGCAAACTGTATGTCCCGAAGGCTTTTGAACAAGGCTGCACATTCCAGATAAAGCAACATACATATTTATATTTCTGCATTTTGGCTGACAGTTACACAGATAGCAGTTCTTTATGTATCTCCCGTTTCCATGTCTACATTACATCCATGGAAACATGTTGAAAATTTAACAATGAAGTATGCAACTTTTGTTTCAGCTCTCATATATGAGCATGAGTACATGGGAACAGCTAAATAATGACTGAACAGTGTAGCCAGTTCTGCACACCTGTTACCTTATGTGCTATTTTCAGGAAAATGAAATGTATACAGCAGAACGAAGTGCACCACGACATGGGGCATGGAGCACGTCGTAGTGCTTGGAATGGTTTATGGGGTTTTAACGTCCCGAAGCGACTCGGGCTATGACAGGCACTGCGGTAAGGGCTCCGGAAATTTAGGCCATCTGAGGTTCTTTAATGTGCACTGACATCGCACAGTACATGGACCTCTGCAATTTCACCTCCATCGAAATGTGACCGGGATCAAACCCACGTCTTTCAGGTCAGCAGCCGAGTGCCATAACCATGAAGCCACCATGGCGGCACTGTCTTTTGTAATGTCTGGCCCTTTTTCCAAGTTGGCTGAACAGCAGTCAGCTGCCATCAAATGGCACATTGCATGAAACCCTGCTCAACCTCTGGATCATGTGGTCCTGCCATGTAGTCCAGAGTTTGATGGAATACCGAACATTGTAGAAATAAGCATACACTTGCCAAAATTTTCGAAGAAAAGGAAACACGTCTCGGGGCCCGTACGGTCCCTTGATCACATAGAGCGCCGCATGGCTTAAGTATGGTTAAAATTGCGTAATGTCCGATTGTAGATCTATGAAAAATTTCCATGTGTCCTATTAGGAGCATGCTTGGTGTTATGCATATGAAAAGATTGTAAAAGAAGGTGCGATGATAAGTTTTTCTCTGTGGCAATGACTGATGCTTCGTCCCAATCGAAGGTGTGTCCCATTGATACGCTGTGTTCCGCCAAAGCATTAGATGTGGAGCGGCCATTCGTGACGTCATTCAGATGCTCTTTGAGCCTGCGTCTGAAGTTTCCGGTTTCGCCAAGGTAAGCAGCGTCACAGATTTGACATGGTATCTTGTATATCACACCCGGGTACCTTGAAAGATCTAGACAATCTTTTACCCGGACCAGCTGTTGTTTCAACTTGCTGGCAGGCGCATGAGAAATGTGCACGCCATAACCTTTGAAAATGCGTGCAAGTGCTTCGCTTACCCCAGAAGCATACGGAATGCTCGCTCGCTTGGCTTCTGCATTTTTCTGCTCTTGGCCAGGACGGGAGGCGTGAGCGGAGCGCTCTTGGCTTTTCATTAGATGCTGAGGATATCCATTGGTTTGCAAGTCTTGCTTCATTTTGTCGATTTCGCAGCGGCGTTTTTCTTAGCTCGAGCATAGGGTGAAAGCACGGTTAAAAAGCGATTTGGCAACTGACCGCTTGTGACCGATTCGAGCACCAAGGTGCAGCTGGGCCGGTCGTCAGCCAGAGCCAGTGGGGAGCGCCACTTGGTGCACCGGCTAGACGGATGTGCGGACTGAAAGTTAAGGCACTTCCCGGTGTGCATTGGTTTTCAATATACTGAGGTATCAATCATGGTTGTATTTCTCTGTAGGAGGACATCAAGAAAAGGGAATTTTTCCGTTGGCTTCTACTTCTACGGTAAATTGTACTGATGGCTGAATTGAATTTAGATGAAGTAGGAAAGGCTGCACATCTTTGTAATGCATAATGCCGGAACAGTCGTCCACATAGCGTAGGAATAACTTTGGTGCTGGCTCGAACGTCGAAATAGCTGCTCTCTCAATGGCTTCTAATGCGAGGCTGGTGCAGACGACGGAGATAGAAGCTCCCATTGCAGTGCGGAAGTGCTGCCTGTAGAAAGTTTCGTTGAAAACAAAATACGTGTTGTCGAGACAAGACGGCATAGGTCGTCCACCTCGAACGGAGTCCTTGAAGGCAATGAGCCGTCTATGGAAAGCGTTTCCTTGCAGCACTGTAATGCAAAGTCCACACGGACACATGTGAACACAGATTTCACATCAAATGAAACCATGGTGTCCTCGTCTTCAAGCGATGTCTGCTTTAGTTTTTCCACAAAGTGGCAAGAGTCCTTAACGTAGGCCGTCGTTTTTCCCACTAGCGGGCGAAAGACTTCGTGCAGATGACGGGACAGTTGGTATAGCGGTGAATGCCTGTAGTCTACGATTGGTCGCAGTGGTACACCTGGCTTGTGCACTTTTGGGACTCTGTAGATCGCTGGAGCCGAGCCGTTGTGGCAAAGAAGATTGTTGTACAAGTGTTTCTGTACGTACTTGAACACTTGAGGATCTGCTTCTGCAGTTTGAATTCAATTTTTTTCGTTGGATCGTGGTTGAGTTTCATATAGGTGTTTGCATCCTCAAGAAGTGTGGTCCTCTTCATGATGTAATCGGAACGGTCCAAAACGACGGTGGCGTTGCCTTTGTCGGCGGGTAAGATTATGATTTCGCTGTTCGTCTGCAACTGTTTGACGGCTTTCCTTTCTGGCAGTAATAGGGACTCTGTTTTCGTCTGCGACAGTTTTTCAAGGGCTCCAATGGCACACGAACGTCCGTCCCTCCTCTCATCAACTGGGCTCAACCTGCCGAACAGCTTGTTCGACCGTACAGATCATTCTTGCAGGGTTAGGGGCAGCAGCAACATTAAAAGTTCAGTCCACGGCTGAGCAGAGAATGCTCTGTGGAATCTAGTTCGTGCGAGGAAAAATAGTAAATGCCAGGAGAGCCACATGTACGGACGCTCCTCTGTAGGAGCAATGACAACTTGCCTTCTTGAGCTCACATTCTCTTGTCTCTCGTCCTAGCGGCGACGCTGTTAGTGTGCAGCATAACTTTTGGGAAGGTGTTGGTCAGGTCACGATGGAGTGAGCATTGCACAAAGAATACATCCCCTTCAAACCGCTTGATCGTAGCTTTCGCTTCGGCGATCTGTGCTTGCAGCAGGTGCGGTAACCTCAGAGATTTCGGGATGAGACCCTGGGACTTGCAGCATAGGTTGAACTATAGATGGCACTGAAAAGATGCCAGTCTGGAATTTAGGTTGACAAACTGCCTGATTCTTGCGATTCTTCCGATTCTTGTGTAACTGTTGTTCCATACTGAGCGCGAAGAGCTATACAGTCCGCAGTTTGACGGAATACCACCTGGCAAGGGGCGAACACTAGAAATAAACATACACTCTTTAAAATTTTCAAAGAAAAGGAAACACGGCGTTTCGGGGACCGTACGGGTCCTTTGATCACATAGAGTGCCGCATGGAACGACAGTGGCTCAAGTATGGTTAAAATTGCGTAATGTCCGATTGCAGATCTCTGGAAGATTTCCACGTGTCCTGTTAAGGAATGCTTGGGATGAAGCATCAGTCATTGCCACAGAGAAAAACTTTTCACCGCACCTTTTTTTAGAATCTTTTCATATACATAACACGAAGCATGCTCTTAACAGGACACGTGGAAATCTTCCAGAGATCTACAATTTGACACCGCTCAATTTTAACCGTATTTAAGCCACCGTCGTTCCATGAGGCGCTCTATGTGACCAAGGGACCCGTACGGGCCCTGAAGCGTCACGTTTCCTTTTCTTCAAAAATTTTGGAAAGTGTATATTTGTTTCCACAATCCTGCCACGTGCGGGAAATTTATTAACAGAATTGTGACAAATGTTATTTCCAATTTTAAACATTAATTCCACACTTCATATCATTTAACTGAAAGTTCTGTGCAAATTTTCTGCTTAGCGTATGCCACAGCCAAATATTACGCCATGCCAAGACAATCCAGCCAAGGCATGTCTGGCTTCATCACATAGCCGCTGTTTTCCTAATGCCGCTTCGCGGGTTTTAGTGTTTACACTTGCTCAATTAGTGAAAGTTGTAGACTGGTACTTATAATAGCTGGCACAACCAGCGACGCCGGAACATGGCGACGCCCCACGACGTCCCAGTAGGAAACTACACAAAGTCATCCCAAAGTCTCTGGAACAAGCATGAATTAGAGTGCTAGCCCTCATTTTGGTTTTCATGGAACGGCAATTTTAACAAAAACACTCTGGTGCAGGTACCAATTCGCAGTAGCAGCAGAAGCAGGGAGCTGGCTTCGCTTTTCCTTTGTTAAAAAGTGGCGCAGTCCATTAACGTATGCGAAGGGAAGTTTTCCGGGAGTCCCAATCACCGTCGTCTTTGTGTCGTCGCGAATTGGCTGGTGGGCTGTTCATTGTTCGGGCTAGGGGTACGGAGGGGTGAAGGGAGGAAGTTGGCGCGATGGTGCAGGGTCAGTCTAACTTGTTCAGCAGAAAATTCTAAAAGTTTAGTATGAGCAGAGTCCCCGTATGAGGTAGCCCACCCTTGCCATCACGGAAGCAAGGCCTGTTTCCTTGCATTTCCTGCCTAACCTCTGCTGCGGTGCTAGAGGACGTTGACAGCGGTCCCTCCTCTCTAGGGGGCCATCTTGAAGCCAAATGGCGATATTCCAGAAGTTACTCAGAAGGGGGAACCCAACTGCACAAAGAATGCGAGAGTGTAGTCTCGGAACGAGAACTTTTGGCTGGAAAACAAGCCTTGCGAAAAGCTGACTTACAGATTTTTCTAAATGGTCCACTATTGTTTGTCGAATCGAAGAGACGTCGTGGAAAAGCACGTTCAGCGAACTCCTCTCCTATTCAAAAATTAGTTGTCAAAATTGGCGGACGAGGAGGCTTTGAACATGCGCAGGACGTTACTGGAAAAGTGGTTCATTACAGTGGCTATATATAAAGAAGCGCTTGGAAAGGGCCTTGGGAGTCGACATTTAGGGAGTTTGGCGGAAGCCTGTACCGCGATCAAGGAACGCCGGCACCGTTTGTCAACCTCCGTGGACAGTTCCAGCTTTATTGGGGGCTTATTCGGGTACGTACCGCTCTATCTGTGCTCACATTGTTATTATAGTTGAGTATGCCTGCTTAGTTTTGCTCCTTTTGAAATAGAAAATTCGTTAGACATGCAGGTTAAATGCAAGTACTGACGGCGCTGCAGGTCATCATTAACCACAGCGGTGGACTAGTATGGAACAGAGAACCCATGGTGCTTGTTTTCGTTATTGCCTTGGCTCCGTCTTATTTTCAGCCAAATATATTCTTTGTCAAACACAATTCATATTTCAGCAACATTGTTTTCCAGTGCGTGCAAATAACATAAGTTGTGCTTATCCGCAACTGGAAATATTGAGCTCAGATATCCCATTTAAAAACCCTTGACAGTCCACATGACATGGTTCGTGCTTGAGCCGTGTGGTGGTGGGGAAATTGAAGCAATCCGAGCAATGTGAAGAAGGCCCTTGCCCTCACCGTTTCTTTTGGTCATTTGAGATGTTAAAGTTTCAATTCAAGGCTCAGAAGTAAACCATATATTCAGATGACTATTAACCACACCTGAACGGTATGATGAAGCAGCGCTGACGGACGAGACGGAAGAGGAGACAGACACCAGTGCATGTGTCTGTCACCGTTCAACATGAACCAACCAGCCCGACTCAGCCCTCTCCTTGGATAGCAGCTATACACAGGCCCTACGTTGACGTATGTATATGAAACATTATTTGCCATACAATAAATTTCCAAAATGAAATAAAAGCACGGTTCGCATTTAAAACGTGACTAGTCGAATTCCAGGAGAAAAATCCTAACTGCTCAAACTGGTTTCCATTTGGTTACAGCTGGAATCAACTGGGAATTGTTCCATAAACCAGTTAAAAACTTTCGCACACATCCATGTATATATAGTTTATTTAAATCTGAATGGCAGCTATTGTGGCTCAAAGCGGCGCATGGGCAATAAGAGACGCCATAGCGAAAGACTCCGTATTTTAATCTTTGTCAAATGGGCACACTGCGCGCATACAATGCACAGCCCATGGGCGCTTTTGCGTTTGCTCTCCACCGAGATGCGGCCACCTTGGCCAGGACTCGATCCAACATCCTCGGGCTCAGCAACCTAACGCCATAGCTAGTGAAACCACCGAGTAGGGACATGAAAATGTGAGGTTATCGCATACATCATAATCAGGCATCCTCAATGCACATACTACCACATGCCAGAGCGATAATTTTTTCCAGTTAACACGCAGCACTGCATCGGTGCCCACGTTGTGCCGACTCATCTGCGTATCAAATCCAACAACTGCAATCTGCAGCTGTGATGCTGTGACCAAGTGATGGTTCACAAAGACAGCTCGCCAAAAACGCCGTCCGCTGCAAAGCAAGAGACAGAGTGGGCCAGCACCGCTTCCTCCCTGCACAGGACACCAGTCAGCTGTGGAGAGTGGATCAAGGCTAAATATCTTACTGCTGCCTTGCCCAACGCGATGGACCTTTAGAGTCAAGTTGATGCAAAGATTCGTTGAGAATTATGCCAGAGTCCAAGAGACACTCAAGGAGCTCTTGCAGACACCATGTTAAGGGACCGAAAGCATAAAGGCTATTTTTAGAGGTTACGATTGGCTTTTGCATAAATTTGAAACCTTGTTAGGTATCCATATTTTCGCAGCCTTCTTTAGGCCTTGTGAAGAATTAGCAAGGGCTCTCCAGAGCTCAACATATTGTGCCGCAGGTGCAAAAAAGGCAGCAGAGGCTCTCTGCAAGGCGATCTCCCAGTTGTGCTCTGAAACTGAGTTTGAGAAGCTGTGGCAGCACACGAGCACAACAGCAGCGTGCCTGGGCCTGAAGGAACCTCGTATGTCAAGGCCAACAAAACCTCCTGCGAGGTATGAGACGACTGATAGACCTGTCCAACCAGTTGCACTTGACGCTAAGGCCGCGGTGCGCAAGGAGTATTTCGCTACTGCTGACCGAATCATAAGTGAAACAAAACAGCGTTTTGAGCAGCTGGGCATGAAACATCTCGTAAAACTATAAAGCATCTTAACCAACCCCGCTGGAGGCGGTCGGTATACAGCAGATGAACTATAGGCTGCTTTGGGAGCGCATGCAGTTCATTTTGACTTGTGCAGACTCTCGGCGCAGTTTATGCTATTATCAGCTCTTCTAAACGATGCTGATTCTACCACAACTCTGGGCATTCTGGTGATCCTACAAAGGGAATCGCAAAACATTCGTGAGTTGATGGTGCAGGTCGTGAGGTATGTTCAGCTTCTGTTTTCCATACCAGCGTCTATCGCTTGGGGAACGCTCTTTTAGTGCTCTGCACAGAATCAACACGTATTTGCACAACCGAATGACTCAAGAGAGGTTATCGCATCTTTTGATTTTGCATACACACAAAGAAAGAACGGCGCTCCTAAGTTTAGACAACGTCATGAGGGAGTTTGTGAGCAGAACAGCGGAGCGAGCAGCAACCTTTGGTCCCGCCTAAGCACCTAGAAAGAGCAGCACTGCCCGAAATGTCTGCTGCTTGCGTGCATTATTGGTGACTGTATACATGTACTGTAGCGCGTTTGCTTGTATTGTGGTGTTTAGACTATTGTTTTATGTTAAATATGTGTGCACTGATACTTCATTTTGCAATTTTTTTCTTGTTAATGCTTGTATAATATGCACCATCTAATGATCAAAGAAACACTGCATATTGAAATAACTTTTTTCATGCAGTTAATTGTTCTCTCTCGAGCCAAACTCGGATTGTAATATCTGAAAAACCTAGGTAATTAAAAAAACAAGTAAAAAGAAACTTGGTTAGACCTCATGACATAGCGCTTTCGCACTAAAATAATTTTCTATGCTATGGTCATATTCCACTCCTGGCTCGACGTGGTTCCACATAGACTATCACAAAAAATTCTAAACAAGAGTTCCACCCAATTGAAACAGAATACAACCCTGCAGTAATTGATACTAACACCAAACAAGTTTACGCCGAAATAGAGACACTGTGAAAAAAAGAGTTAAGGATGTTTGATGCATAACACAATGCAGTTTGCCAGGCACAGTGCTGAATTATGAATACCTTGCTGACAACAGGAAACAAGACACTTCCCCAGGTGTGCTCATAGGTCCTCGTCCAGCAGCAGGCAATGCCGGCATCCCGAAGAAGCACAGGGCTGGTGTTGGGCTGCAGTACACATGGAAAAATTACTTCTAAAATGATATAAATTACATTAAACAATGTGCAGTTCTAATTCAACTACATTTCCAATTACCTCTGACAAGCGATAATGACATTACATCACAGTTAGTTCCAAAAAGTAATATAATTGCTCTTAAATTACGTCCTGGTTTTTATGCACGCAAAAAACAAATGTAAACAGTTTAAAATAAGCAGCAAACACTCTGGGCGCACACAATCTTCGGTTGTCCCGCCAAATTCCGTCCCAGCAATCTATTCCATCATGTTTCTTCTAGTGCAGACCATTACAAAGATAAGGTAATGTCAACAAAATGAGCAAAGAAATGAGCAGTGAACCCAACACCTTGCTGCCCGGAGCCGTTTACACCATTACAGGTCTCTAAAGCAGGCTGTTTTTTGCCTCAGTGGTCCCCAAGAATCGACCTTGGCAGACTGAGCTCGGTAATGTTCACGTAATGTGCATTTCCACTGGTGTCTCGTAGTGATGAGTGCAGCCAGACACCACAGCGCCCTTAGCCGACATAACCTTGCGAGTGTTTAGGTGCGCTACAGACTAGTTTTCAACTGCGACGTGTGCCACCTCATGCTTCCGCTTGGGGATGCTCGTGAAATGTGCACTCTATTGTGCCTTTTATCAATAAAATCTTACTACTACCGCTACTTGCACCTGGATCTGGCAACGTCATGGTGTACGCCAAACCGCCTGGCTCGAGTGTCATAAATTAACAGCAGTGGCAAACATGGCCTAGGCCCCAGCGAAGCTATATGTTTGCGTCGTCGTTTCGGAAACATCCCCCTTCCCTCTCCTCGGGGACTGCGAGAGTGGTAGAAAAGGTGTGCCAAGTGGGAGAGAAGGACCCAACATACTACTATGCTAATGCTCCTGGTCGAGCTGCAAGGATGGGGGGTCATCGCTGGTGGCCGGCTTCAAAGTGGACGTTCCGCGATCCTGCTGCCTGTAGATATGTAACTGGGGCCCTGGTGCTTGCTGCGTGCCAGTGCTGATAGATTGAGGAGGCGGGAACCAGGAGACAGGCTGTCTTCTCAGTTTCTGGTCGCCATGTCTCAATTTTAACGAGATGTGAATACCCTGTATGAAGTCCTTTTCTATTTTCCCACACATAACCTTGTCTCTGGCCTCGCCCTTCCTGCTCCGACTCCGACCACGCTACCTTTGTAAATCCTAACTACTGTCTACACATCCAATACCCACTGGCAATGAGCTGACAACAGATGATGCTGGGAGTCTGAGAGACACAGGGTGCGTTCCAATTCTCTAGACGTCCGACAAGACGTCTAGTGTGACGTCTAGGAAGCCGTCTACATGTCCACATATTGGAACTTGTCTACTGCTCATGCCGCCTCGCACCATAAAAATGTAACTAAAGCTTATGGAAAGTTATATTGCAATTTTTCTTAAACTTCGCAATGACGATCATAAAATGCGTTTTCAACAATTCACACATTTTTGATGCAATAATTTTATGCGTAAATCAGACTGGTGGCAGCGCCTATCGGTCAGTCTACTTGTAGCAGACGGTAGTGTCCGCTCTCCGAAAATGACGCTAAAGACATATGCCATTATTCTTTTATTGTTGACGCTATTGTTCTTGTCCTCAAGACGATAATGCTCCTAGAACGTGCTCGTCCGGACGACTCTGTAAACATAAAAAAGAATACGAAAGATTGTAAACACAAAATTAATATGCGCGGAAGGTGATACAGCAACAGAAAAACACATGCTTGCCATTAAACCTGCTGTCTGCCGTACGTGGTACTCGGAGCCGGCGAGAAACCTAAATACAGCAGCAAGCTTTAATCCTGCACAGACTAAAATCAATTTGCAACATGCCGGTGTGTTTGTTCTGAGACTGTAGAGAAAAAGAAAAGAATGTTCACGAAAGAGTTGATGCAGCTAATATAGCAACAGGAAAACACATTTGTAAACCGTTACACCAGCCATCTTTACGCCAGCAAAGAACCCAACGACAGGGACGAATTTTAAAAATCAAGGCGCTAAGAGCCGGAATCGTCAGATTATAAACAGATCATGTAAACAGACCTACAGCGTCCGCTGCTGTAGCAAATCTCTCAACAGCACGATTCTCTCCTGCGTGAATCACTGCGAGGAATCGCACGTCCATAAAGCCTGCTTAATTAGCCACTAGTTTGCGTACCAATTAACTTAAAGGAATGACTCACACTTGAAGGACGGTGCCTATCCATACTCCGGCTGCAGTCCGACGCCCGCGAAGAGCACGACTCGCTCCGCGTACATCAGCTTCACCATCTTTAGACAGGAAGTTAGCCTGCATCGATGCTGACTTCGGCGAAGCAGTCATCTTGGACTGCTTCGTGAGAAATAGAACGCGTCCAAAGATGGCGGCTGTCCGGCTAGACGTCTTAAGTAGCGTCTACGTGGAGGTATTGGAACGCACCCACAGTCTTACGCACTTCTTGCCAAGCGTCATTCCTGCTTTCAAGGCACACAAGCGGGCGAATGAGAGATCAAAGCCTTGCCACTACGAAGAATTTTACTGCAAGATTAATTAAAGTAATTTCACATGTAATTATTTTTATGCAAAATTACTACTGCAATGTAATTCATTACATTGCTAAATTACTACAGCAGAAAAGAAATTCATTACATTACAAATAATGTGGAAAAGTAATTAAATTACAGTATTTCAGCTACTGCCATGTCTGGGCTACAGACAGCGGACAAGACTGTGGCAGCGATCTCAATGTTGCCATAAGCGTACTTGAACACTTTCTGCTGGCTGCTCAAGTTGCAACAGCTATGAAGGAGCCAGACACCAGTGTGATGGAGGGCCGTAGATATTTAACATCTTGCGCACAACGCACTACTAAGCTAAACTCTGTCGCCACACAGTAGAATGTATCGCAGGCAACCTAATGCACAATACACTGCCAAGTTTAGGTAGACCACAAAAAGTGTACGGTTATGATGCTTGTCCAACGCTTCAAGTGCATCTCAAGTGCCAAGCTGTGTCTCCTTGTTCACTTTCCAGTCGTTCTGAGTAAATAAAATACATGAATTTCCAGAAAACATCGAGACAGTGACTGGTGCTTCGTGATATGTGGCACGATGCTGTAATAAGAGGTGCACAATGTAACAGACAGCCAATGGCCTGTAGAGTTAACCCAGTTTATTCTAATGGAGGGAAAAACCTAGGGGGGGGGGGGGGGGGGGCAGCCAATTAAGAGTTAGGTGGGTAGACAAGATTAAGATGGCTGGTGGGATAATGTGGCCGCAGCTGGCAGAACAGGGATATTCGGAGAAGATTAGAAGAGATCCAGATGACAAGTTATGTGCCATACTGTTGAAGCCTGTACATTACAAGCAGTATGAACAAACATCCTCAATGGGAATTATTTTCGTGGCATCCTTAGTGCAAAATTGCTGTGAAATTTCATTTTATTCATCTAAAATTTCATTTGATTTCGTTTGCTTCCTCTTTGCAAAAAAATAAATTATCATGTAGGATATATCTGAAAGTGTTATGAAAAATCACGGAACAGATCCCCTCTTTTGATATTCAATACTACCAACAATTTTCTCTTTCGAAGGTAACAGTGCCACTCGGGCAATCCGGCTCCTAACACCATAGTTACATAAAAACCACACCTTTTTAGTAAAAGGTATAATGAAAAGTAAAAGTATCCGAAACAAGCTTGCAAGCATGCATCAGCATTTGATATTTCATGCCCTTTACCACAGTAGTTTCAAATCAGTAACAATGTTTCTTGTGCAATGTCAGAACATGGTAATGACCCTCAGGCGGAGAAAATTAACCCGAAGCCTCTCTTACAGTGCCTCTTTTTCTTCATTCTTTAACTGTCTCCTCCACTTCTATCTCCTGGTGCGGATCATGTGTGTACTAAGAGTGAAACCGTCGCTCTAACTCCACCTTCGGCAAATTTCTTTTTGCAAACATTAATGGTGGCTCTATGTGCTTCCACATTGTGTTGCAATTTTGGTTTTACGAGATATCAAACCAGTACAGACACCTAACTTTTTGGTGCATGTTTTCTTGTTTGTAATGATGCATAAGGCATTATTATACATGGATTACCATCTGGTATACTCCTACGACCGCTAAAAAATTTATAATCGAATTTCTCTCTCGTGCTCTTGTGGTTTTGGTGTCAACAGCTGAACGATGACTGTGACGTCAAAGTGGGGTTATAGGCCATGTCAGGCATGAACAAACTGCCAGGTAATATCTGCTTCTACATTTTTTGTCATTCCGGCTCTTGAGGAAGGCTGGCTTCAGCACTGTAGTGAATTAAAACGATGAAGCAGCGATTATATCGGCATTTTTAGATGTCTCGCGTGACATAAAATCACTCTTTGACGTCACAGCCATCATTCAGCTGTTAAAACCGAAACAGGATGACAGAAAAATACGATTATAAATTATTTAGTGGTCGTAGGTGAATATCAAATCGTGATTCATGCGTATTAGTGTCTTTCCGCATCATTGTAGAGAAGAAAACATGCCGCCAAAATTAGGTGTCTATACTCATGCAAGCATTGCAGAATCAGAGTATAGAAGAGCCTTATGTGAAAATACTGGAAGATGTCTATAGCAAATGCACAGCTACCACAGTCCTCCAAAAATTCAGCAATAAAATTGCAATAAGGAAGGGCGTCAGGCAGGGAGACGATCTCACAAATGCTATTCACCGCCTGTTTACAGTGGGTGTTCCGAGGCCTGAATTGGGAACAGTTGGGGATAAGAGTTAATGGAGAATACCTAAATAATCTGCGATTCACTGATGACATTGCTTTCCTGAGTCACTTAGGAGATTAATTGCAAAGCATGATCAATAAGTTAGACATGCAGAGCAGAACGGTAGGTCTAAAAATTAACATGCAAAAAACCAAAGTAATGTTCAACAGTCTAGCAAGGGAACAGAAGTTTACAATTGGTAGCGAGGTGCTGGAATTGGTAAAGGAATATCTATACCAAGAGCAGGCAGATAGCGCTGATCCAGATCATGAGATGGAAATAACTAGAATAAGAATGGGGTGGAGTGCATATGGCAGGCTTTCTCAGGTCATGAATGGCAATTTACCAATATCCCTGAAGAGAAAAGTATAAAACAGATGCATCCTACTGGTATTCACCTACAGGGCAGAAACGTGGAGGCTAACGAAAAGGGTTCAGCTCAAGTTAAGGACAACACAGCAAGCTATGGAAGGAAAAATTATAGGTGTAACGTTAAAAGACGGGAAGCGGGCAGAGTGGGTGAGGGAACAAATGCGGGTTAATGACATCCTAGTCGAAATCAAGAGCAAGAAATGGGCTTTGGCAGGGCATGTAACGCGAATGCAAGATAACCGCTGGTCCTTAAAGGTAACGGAGTGAATTCCAAGAGAAGGCAAGCGTAGCAGGGGCGGCAGAAAGTTAGGTGGGCGGACGAGATTAAGAAGTTTGCAGGTATAGGGTGGGCGCAGCTGTCAAAGGACAGGGTTAATTGGAGAGACATGGGAATGGGAGAGGCCTTTGCCCTGCAGTCGGCGTAGTCAGGCGGACGATGATGATGATGATTTAACTTCTCTTTCTGTATTCGTCATTTGTTTCGAAGTCATAGATTTTGTGCTCATCTGTTTTCATGAGGTTTGTCATCTGTTTTGGATCCCTGTTTGTAATCTATGACTAACCTAATAACTTTTTCTCATGTCATTTCCTTCTACCTTTCAGTTGTGTGATTCAGTCTGGCTGTTGCAGTACTAAGACCTCTTGGTTGTTCCTGGACACACTAACAGAACAGATAGATACGACGATTCAGTGCAAAAATGCACTGAAACATACCAATTTCTCCAACTTTCTGTTCTGTCTGCGTGCACACTGTCCTGACACTTGAATTGAGGTTTGCTTGTGTGCGCTTTATTGCAACTTGTGGCCTGCACTGAGTCCCGGCATCAGACTTGCAGGTCGTGATTACTGCCTGGCTTCCAGGTGAGACTTCAGCAGCCAGAGGAGCAGGCAAGATGAGAAAACCTGAACAGAGATGAACAAGAACAAAGCACCTCATCACCTGTGACATTACAACTGGCAGGCAATGAAATTGATTATCTCGTCACTTAATCAGGCTTAAGCGCCTTTTATATATGAAACACCTTGACCTAAAGGGCTCTTTGCAATGTAATTCAGTACAATTACACGTTGGCGTCATCACCGGAGTAACAATAACTGTCCTGAGACCTCAAAAATAAACTCGCCCATCTTTTTCAAAAGCTTAGGATATAAAAATTTTAGTGCCAAAATGATTACAACAGTTTTTGCTCTACTTTGAACTTCTGGCCGTATGCTTGCAAATGTACAATAGAGAGAAAATTATGAAATTTCCAAAGCACGGAGGAACATTGCAGCTTCATAGTTGAAATTGCGTTAGGGCTTTGCCTGCTCTATTAAATGTGCTAATAAGTCCTCAAAAATGCTTTACTGCCTGCTGAAATACACATGAATACGCCTGCTCCTTTCGACAGTCACTCTCAATTATTGCTTGTCCTGACTCATCTTTTTCACGGCTCTTGGTAAAAATATGACTTTGACCATACTGGAAGGGTAGCATCAAAGGTTTTATTGGTAGCCGAGAAACCGGTTTTTATGGCACTAGGACACTAAATCCCTTCTACGGATGCCGCACCTACGAATCCTTTGCCCAATATATTGCAACTTTGCCACTGCCGGGTCTCTGCAGGCAGTTCTTACTTTACCAGTCATCAGTTCTCATACCTTTTCTGACCATTTGCTGCATTTCCATGACGTTCACGGGTGACGTTTACTGGCTTTGTGCGCCAAGCTCTCAAACCAAACCAGCCACGCCTCGCAACACAGCCAAGAAAGCGTTTGGTCAAGGCTGTGACGACACGACACGCAGTCCAGACGAAGTGTTCTACGCTGAAGTGCGCGCGCGTATGCTGGTAAAGCAGACACTACGTACCTGATTGCGCAGGCTCAGATGTACTGCCAGCGTGGTAGGTGGATAACCCAGGAACACGCTCTACATCGGCAGCGCCGGGAGCCTGCGTAAATATTCACAAATTATCAGCGCAATACGTTGTGCCCGAGCGCGTGAAACAAAAGATGCACACCTCTTGTCTTGGCGGCTTGGCCGCTGTTGAACTGCCTCCAGAGGTAGCGGTAGTGCGATGCGTAGGGTAAATCGTTGGCACAGCACCACGCACAAGCCGCAAGCATTTCGTCGATAACCCGAACGCTGCCATAAGTGCTGGGCTCTGGACATAGCAGTCTCGAGTAAAGTGGCGCGAGCAAATTCTACTCTGCTTAGTTGGCATCCATTCACTATGCCGAGTAGCCCGCACAAATTCAATCCACGCCTTACGTTGCGTCCCATCACAGGGAAAGTAGTGGAACTTGGTTGCGTCGTGCTTTGATTTACTACGGCAAAATTTAACGTCGCAGTGAGGTGGGTGACCCCAGCGCCTAGTAGTCATGACGCTTTGCTCAGATGCGTCTCAAGCGCCGATGCAAAGGCCGATGCTGTAAGATCAGTGCTGCCAACCTCGAAAGCCACTTCTCCCCCAAATTTTCACTCAAACTTCCCTAGATTTCTCTAGATCCGAAAAATAAGATTCAGGCATGGAAAAAAGGTGCGTAGTTAAATTGTGAACTCTTTTATTTCGCAGAGACCCTCTTACCACACTTTGGCAGCAACTTTGAATACAACAACACATTGATTTCCCATGCAAACTCGCGTACCACGTGATCACGGGTAAGGAAAACATTAGTTAATACCAAAACCTAATAAATCCTGGCCTAAGCCCTGAAATGAATGAAAATCTCGCAGTGAACACTTACGCTCACCGGCTGCAGTCAAAGAGCGAGAGAAATCCACTTTGTGCCCAAATGTGGGCGTGAACAAACAAACGCTAAAACGTAGGACACGTCATTCGGTTGGCATCCCGACTGAGTTTCGCTCCTGTATATACATTTCTTTTTTTCATGAGGCCAATTAAGCGTTCGTTCACTGCAAAGTCATAACAGTTGGCCCCTCCTAGAACCCGCTTGGTGTGAAGCGTAGCTGCCAGGGTTTGCATCACCAAGCTGTTTCTGGTCTTTGTTTTCATCAGGTTGATCAGAGAGAAAACTCTCTCCACTGTTGCACTGAAGTGCGGCAAACATAGAAGCTTGTAGACGAAGTCGCTCAAGAGAGGGAACATTGGGCTCCCGTCTCCTTGCCTGGCGTCTCTCACTCGTTTCCAAAAGTGTTGAACGCTCGCATCTGCCGGCAGGTCCATTTCTGTATTGCGGAGCAGTCTCCATTCTGCGTCAATTTTGTTCATTTCTCTTTCTGGCACCAGAGAAGGAAATGAGGTGGCAAGTGGGGCTATTGAATAAATCCGCTTTTCGATGACAACTTGCGGGTCAATTGCCTCCAGTCTTTTCATCTGGACGTTGTCCAATGGGAATCTGGTTAATATCTGGCTTGCCGTACCTCGTACCTCCTCCCGGCCCGACCACGCCACCTCGATCCAAACAACGCTTTCCCCTCGTGCACATGGCGCATAGCCAGATTCTCAAAATCAAGGTGGTGAAGAAACAGTGAATAAGGAACCGAGTCACATCGAAAAATAAAAAGGTTCATGCGGAAAGTAAAATTTCCCTAGATTACAACAAAAATCCCTTTTCCCCTAAACAACGTTCAAATTCTCTAGATCTAGGGGAAAATCCCTAGGGTTGGCAGCACTGTGTAAGATCCACCTCGTAAAGTTTCTAAACAATGTATAGTAAACAACTCTATGCTAGAAGGAGCGACTCAGTGGCACTGATCTCCGCTAGGGGGCTGAGTGGTGCATCCAGTTCAGTTTAGAAAGTCAGGAAATTTTTGAAAAATTTTCAGTGACTCTGAGTTTAGAAACTCTCCGCACCGTAAAGTTTCTAAATAATACAGTAAGAAACTCGGTGCTCCGCACTTTCCAACTCTAAGCGTTCTCCGCCTGCGACGAGCATTGCAGCTGCTCCAGCTTGCGGGCGTGAAGCTAGTGAAGCGGCGGCGAAAGCTGCGATGTGGTGCGTACAGGGCGGCTTTTCGGAAATATTAATTCGTCTAATTCACCGATGTGTGTGTAAATTTGTGTTTAGCAGTAGGCGCGACTTATTAGTTCTGAAAAGCTAAGCAAATGTGAAGTGAAAGCTTGTAGACAATCATTTCAAACTAGTAGCGGCAGGGAGCGCGGCGTTTGTTGACATGTGGACTTCTAGCACACGAAGCAGCACATCTACAACAAAATGGTGTAAAACATATTATATGTATGAGACAGCTGCTTTGGAAAAGCCAGCATTGGGCACTCCTGTACCTTGAATCGAGTTTTCTATATTTTGCCCCTATCGAACTTCGTCTTCAGGATGTCCTGCGCATCAGAGTGTATATCACACACGCGCGACTTGTCCGCACGTAGTTCAAAATCACGCGGAGCCAAGAAATGGATTAGAAAACTAGGCTGCCAGTTGAGCATTTCGCTAGGGTGGCTAGAATGAGAAGGTGTGAATACCGCGGCGTTTTCTCTCGGCCGCGCGTGACCCTTCTGCGCACCGATGCCGCTAGGGGGAATGTGGCGCTGCTACTAGCGGCGCGGCAGGGCACTGTGGAATTACAATGGGTATGAAGTGGTAAGAGGCATCTGCAAAGGGGTGATGGTTCCTAGCCTGACTTTTGGTAATGCGGTCCTGTGCATGAGACCAGACGTTCAAGCAAGGTTTGAAATTAAACAACGTGACGTAGGGAGGCTAGCTTTGGGAGCACATGGCAATACACCAAATCAGGGGGTACAGGGTGATATGGGATGGGCATCGTTCGATAGCAGAGAAGCTAGCAGTAAGATAGCATTTGAGGAGCGATTGAAAAAAAATGGGAGAGAAGCAGTGGGCTAGGAAAGTTTTCAGATACCTGTGTATAAGGAATGTTGACACGAAATGCAGAAAGTGAACTAGAAAATTGACAAGCAAATATCTGGACAGCAGTAGGGGGCAAATCAGCAATTATCCGTTAAGGAAAAGGTTAAAGAAACAGAGAGAGTTCTGTGGAAAACAGGGATGCTGAAGAAATCAGCACTGTGAACATGCATGATTTTTAAGAAGGAAATTGCCAAAGAAAATATCTATGATAATTGTAGGGGAAGCTCTTTGTTGTTTGAAGACAGGACGGGAGTTTTGCGTACTAAGACATATAGAGTCAGGTACCACAAGATAGACACGTTGTGCGGAGAGGAGGAGGAAACGGCTGTAAAGGGCTTCACCCTACAGTGGAAAGCAGCGGAGCTGATTTATCCAAGGCATTGGGGTTTAAGGACAGTGAATTGGAAAAGTAGATTTTAAGCGGGTAGAAGTAACCAAGCGAAGGTTACCTGATTGGTGGCTAAAATCAAGACAAGAGTAAAATTTCATAACTCATGGCTAGGTGGCTTGAGCCACCGCCCGATTTAAAAGGTTCAGCCGTATCCATCCATCCATCCATCCATCCGGTAAGCTCAGCCAGCCACCGTTTCGTCGCCTGTATTGGAGTGTCTGTAGCAGCGTTTTCTCATGCGAGGGCGAGATGCCTTCAACAGAAAAGTGGCAGTGGAAAACGTTGAAGTAGCTGTAGACCATCACAGCTATGATGTGCGACACAGCGATGCGCAGCTGATTTATTACACTGCAGGCTATGTGGCCAGGAAGCGTGTTTTGACACCTCGTTGTGAAGCATGCAGACGAGCATGTCTCTGTGATAAAGGCAACATTCCCAAAGAACTTCCAGCTGAGGCAACTGATTATGAGTGGGACCTTGGGGGCCTTTTATATCTATCCATTAGTATCATTTCACGATCTTGTCAACGTCCTTGTAACAAACTTACACATGCGTTCAGCCGAACGCTCTTGCATGCCGAAGCTGCGGCAGAGATTCTTCAGCCAATTGGTGATGTGCCAAAAATTGGTTGTTCTGAACACTCTTTTTCGCTGACAGCATCATTTTTGTACGTTTTGATTGCTTCACAAGGATTCGCGTTTTGCTTAAGGGTATATATACATCAGGAGGATAGTGAGATGAAAAGGAAAACACTGAAACTTTGTGCGTTGTAGGTCGAATTCTGCAGAAGTTTTCCTTCTAACTTGTAAATAAACGATTTCATGGCCAGATGTGTTGCTTCACTGTCTGTAATCGTCGGAGATTGCTTACATGCAGGGACCACGGAACTTTTTTTTTTTTTGAGGGGGAAAACTTCGAGGTTATTTTGTTATTTATTTAATGCTCATTGATACAATAAATTTTATATTTTTATTATTTCTTATTTTTTAAAGTTCAAAGGTTGATGCAAACTGTCACGTGTGGTGACGACGCTTCAGCAGTCAGGAAGATAACGAAAAAACTACCAAAAGAAACTGTTTAAGTGGCTCACTCGCGCCCACTAAGAACTGAATGACTCGGCGGTGGCGATAGCCACAAGCGTGCTCGGCGGTCATCGGAATGAATGCATGCAGTACTTGGCCGTGCTCAATTTAAAGCTGACAATTAAGGAACCTTCGAGATAAGAAACCAAAAGCGACAACAACAATCCGGAAAGATATGGAAGCATTTTCACGTGACCACAATCGATGGAAATAAGTCTGGTCGCATTACAAAGCAGAATGAGAAATCCGCATGCCAGCGATTTTGAGTTCGAACGAACAAACGGTGCAAAGATTCACGGCAATATAAAACGAATTGAAATGAGAACTTAAGCTTTAATACGCACGAGGAGTGATCAATTGCATTAAAAAAAGTTTGTCCACAGTTTGTTTAAATTCTGCTAATCATGATCATGTTCATGGGTCAGACTGTCCACTTCTGTTGGGACATGACTGGTGTAGGTTACTCATGCGAAATGCCTTAAAACTGGCTACGAAGCCAAGTAGCTCAGCCCCACTGTGCTTTGCATTAAAAGAGTCGTAGAGCTCAAGTGTTTCCATTAACTGTCAGCAATATCTGTCCAAGTGTCAGCAATTAAAGACGGGGGGCGCTGCCCCGCTGGAAAATTGTAGGATGTTGGGGGGCGGGGGAAGGACCGACCCCCATTGACCCCCCCCCCCCCCCCCCCCCCCCCCTTCTGTTCTGGAGTCCCTGCTTGCATGAGCGTCAAGGTGGCATACATGCTACAGGTTCGCAAGCGCCGACAAAAACTGGTTTGTGCTATGGTGGCTAGAAGGGAGTCCTTCCTTCTAGCCACCATATTTGTGCGTTGGGGCGCCTTCAGCCAATGCGAGTGTAGTTTTGAGGTCCTGTGGCACGCATTATAGCCCTTACAGCCTGCTCTTCTCGCCGTAGTGGCTGCGTTTCGATGGTGGCGCAATGTAGAGAGTCGGTGCACCTTTTAGATTTCAGTTGGTGGAAATTATTCCTAAACCTTCCACTACGGCGTACGTCACATCCTAGGCAGCGTCTCGAAATGTGCACGCACAAAACGCGCTTCACTCCAGCTATGCAATGCAAACTGGGCTTGTGAAGCAGCATATTTCACGGGAATAATGATGCGAGTTGACGAGACATTATTTTTATGGTAATGATTCATTCTTTGACACTCACAGAAAACGCGCGATAAGCGAAACGGCCTTATTTACGCCTCAGTGGTAAAAATTAAGCCTACGCGATGAACTCATTTCGGCTGCGCGCTTTACCGCGCCACTGCCGTCAGCGCCGCCACACGGCATCGGCGCGGGCTGGACCATGCTTCCCCGGCGGGTTTTCACACCTTTTCATTCTAGCCACCATAATTTCGCGGTGGCCGGGAGAGGAAAGTTATGCGCATGCGCCATTACCGTGGCCAACGGAGAGGAGCAGCAGATGTGGCGTGCGCTTCGCCGTCGCCGCGGCTACAGTTTACTACCGCGACCACGCATCTGCACTATTGCCCGGGCCGCGCTCGTATAAAAGGGGGAGATGCAATGGGCGGCTGTATCGCAACGTTTGAGATGGGAGCAGAGAAGGGGAGTCCAGCCGCTGCTAAACGGCGGTATAGACAAGAGAAGATTAACCCTTCCGATCCTGAGGTTGTTGCCTGGCAGTTGGCTACTCAACAAAGAAAGAATGAGCGTCAGAAAGAGCAGAGAGCAGCGGAGACGCCCGAACAGAGAGAGGAATGGCTTGCCAAACGGAGATGCCAGAATGCCGAGCGTAATAGACGGCGCATAGCCGCCCAGATGGAGCCCAATGTCTCTCATTGCTAAACATACAGCGACCACAACAAGCTCAGCCAGGGAAACGTACCTCTCGCTGCGTATATCCTGGCATAGCCGAGCTAAGCCACTGCTAATCTTTCCTTGTTCCCTTGTATCCACTTGTGCAGCGGGGCACACATGTTGGCATTATGCTCCATCGGCGGTCACACGAGCAGAAAGACACTAGTCACTGGCTTTCACTGCTACTCAGCGCTTCGTCTCTGGACAGCAAGGATGGCGCGAATTTTGAAACGCGAGCGCAATAAAAAAAAAAAAGAATTGGAGGAGACATATTAAGCTCCGCTGTAAGGGTAGGACGCGATGGCGTATTGGTTGAATTACCATATATGCAGAACGACGTTCTCTGCTTTACATTCATAGAAACCTCGGAGTCACCTCTCCTGGCGCAGTGGCGCAGCGGTTAAGCGATGCGCCACTGCCCTGTTATGGCAGGTGCTTTAAGCGGCGGGCCATGTGCGGCACAGGTTGATCGTCCCGAGTTAATAATAATAATAATTGGTTTTTTTTGGGAAAGGAAATGGCGCAGTATCTGTCTCATATATCGTTGGGCACCTGAACCGCGCCGTGACCAATCAATTTAACTGCCACTTGCCAGGGTGGGCAGTTTGCTCACTATCCGGTGGGCAGGTTATGATAACGTCGCATGTTCACGTGACAGGTGGCCCGCCTGCCTCCTAGGTTGCTTTTTAGCACCGCCTGCCAGAGTCATGCTCGTGATTTTGGCGCCGGATTTCCTGGACAACGGGTCCTTCAATGCCATCGCGTTAAAATTGCAGATATGCCCTCCAAAAGCTGGGTGTAACTGCATGCGCAGCAGAAGTGAATTCCGACAGATTGAGATTAGGAGCAAGAAAAAGAAAAAAATGAAGCGGACACTTACGCTCTGCCTTAAGGGCATTATGCGATACCGTTAATGGGTGGATGCCCATATATGTGGCGTTGGTCATTCCCCACTTAACAGCCACAGGTCCCTGGGAGTCCCCATACCTGTCCTGGCGCAGTGGTGCTATTAAGGAACATGGTACCAGCACAAGAAACAAGGACGAAGGGAGAAGAAATACAACACGAACGCCGGACATCAACTGAAATTTATTGCACACTTGCGGGACTTTTATATGCAGAGAAGCAGTACTATCGCCACCAACCGTTCACAGCTATCAACACACGCCGGTGTACAAATGACGAAAGCATCTGAACGAAACAGAGACAAATCAACCAACTGCGCGCACAAGGGCACATCGCAGACTTTTTTGTTTTCTTTTTTCCTATTTTACCTGCCTGAACGGCGTTCGCGTTGTCTTTGTTCTCCCTTCGTCCTTGTTTCTTGCGCTGGTGCCATGTTCCATGGTAATGCAAACCAACTAGCCCAGCTGTCTACCCGCAGTGGTGCTGCTGTCAAGAGATGCGCCACTGTCCTGCGATGGCAGAGGCTGCCACCGGTAGAGGTTGTACGATCCACGTTTCGAGGAACCTGCCACCACCAACAATTAAGCTATACCGCCTGCCACGGTGGGCAAGTGCGATGATGCCACAAGGCGACGTCACTTAGGTGACATCTTCCACCTACGCGTGCCACCGCACGTAGGTTGCTTCCCTGAGGATTTTAGCGCGAAAGAACTACTTCACGAGCTCAAACTGGTGACCGGTTTGTGTGATGGTTGACCTTGTGGATGGAAGGAGCGTAGGCGCCTACGCGCGCGCCATCTGCTGGACGAGCGCAGCACATTGCGAGAGGGGGTTTCACTACGTGACGAATGATGGCGCTACGACTGCACTTTTATTCAGTTCTTGCGGACACGCTCTGCCCACAACTTCCGTCCACAGCGCCTGTCCAGAGCTTCCGGTGACGCCACTAATGAGCCAAGAAATGCTTTCGCATTAATAAATAAATAACTACTGCCGCGACTGGGATTCAAACACGCGGCGGCGCGAACAGATCAGCTTCGGTGGTCACCGCACGGAAGCTATCGCGGCAGCCGATCACATCTCGTATTAACTGCAATATTCTCGCGCTGTGCATGGCACATCATCTTCATCAACCAATGTTACTATTATCAAACTATTATTAGCGCTTTGAGCTAAGCGGCAGTTGCGACAGAAAAATGTGCGCTGTATGCTTTGGCGTGGACAGCGCTGTGGCAGAAACACGGTACTCGAGCAATACGCTTTAATGTTCACAACATTGCTCTAGAAACGAGGCACAGGACCATAGGCCGGCGGCCTACATTGTCAATTGGCAATGACGATGAAAAAGTTGAAGACGCACATAACTGGCGCCCTGTGTCATTGGACACCTCAATCGCGCTCTCATGTATGTGTCGAATGCGTCAACCTGCAAGGAAAAGAGCTTTCGAACAATATTTCTTGCTTAGCAATGCTGAATCACCAGCCATTTTCAAACAAAAAACACTGTTTTATGGCACGCAGCAGAATGATTGCTCATGAGAGATTGGTTCAATTGGTTATAATAACCTGAAAAAATTACATCACGGATAGCCTACACGTAATACAAATTTATACCATAGCTATAGCATACGGTTTCACCCCTTGAATTGGACAAAGTATATTGAGAGGACGAAAACTGCGTTATGGAGCGTATCCTTAGCAAGCTCGTTTGCGGAATGCAATTTTCGAGCTTCTCGCGTCATAAAATGTAAGGGGGGCGGCGGGACCACGTCGTTTGCCTTTGGAAAATTTCTCGCTCAGAAGAGTGGGAGGCAGTAGTTCCTCCCCTTCTAAGTCTGTCCTTGTCCAGATCCCATGTGAATGCGTCTGCGTTAAGGAGCTCGTTGTCGCAGAAAATCCAGCGCCGTCGTCGGCGTTGTTGCCAGTGAGAGAAAAATCCAAGAAAAATCCTCAGAGCAGTAACCTATGAGGCAGGTGGGCCACACAGGGCACGTAACCTTGTGGCGTCATCACAACCTGACAACCATAATTGTGAGCCAACTGCGCACTATGGCAGGTAGCAGATAAAGTAATGTTTGGTCGCAAAAGGTTGCCCGCGAAGACCAACCTGGGTCGCACAAGCTCCAACGATATGGCAACATCTGCTATCTCAGGGCAGTAGTGCAACGCTTATACGCTGCCCCACTGCGCCAGGAGTGATATGAGGACTTCGAGCGATCTATGAATGTGTAGAGAATGACAAATTCTGCATATATGTATGAAGTAAAAGGAACGCCGACCAAAAGGTTGTTGTTTAAAACGAAGACGTTTCGGCTTCCATACGCAAGCCTCGATCAGAGTGATCAAGGCTTCCGTATGGAAGCCGAAACGTCTTCGTTTTAAACAACAACCTTTTGGTCGGCGTTCCTTTTACTTCATACATGAATCTTCTTCCCGACCAGACGAGTTTTCGTCAGACTTCAGATTTCATTCTGCATATATATGGGCTTTAACCCATTAACGCTATCGGGTCATACCCTTCAGGCGGAGCTTAAGTGTCACTTCGATTTTTTTTTCTCCTGAACAATGGCTCCAGGTGCTCGACTTGAACGGTGCACATCATCGTTTCAGTAAAACAAGCTACTGTGCGCATGCGCAAAGAGACAATTCTCTGACCACTTCTTCTATTCATCCGCAAAAAATATATAGAAAGTAAAATGTGCCCAGCTTCAATTTTTTTCTTTTTTAACACTGGGATGTCGTCACACGAGTCTTGGCCAGTCACCAACGTAGTGTTTCGAGGACAACAGCAACGTAATTATTAAAGTCGTCGCCGCTCGACTACCTTAATCAAAAGGTGAGATCAAAACCGAAAAAGTCATCCGTTGCTAGGGGGCGCTGCATGTGTCCTAGAAAAGCTCGTGCTACTGGGCGTACCACGCAGCCAAAGCAGCGACCTTCAGAGTTAGCTCTTCGTCACTGCAACGCCCTGTGAGCCTGCGGTTTTCGCGCTTCATACAACAATGAAGAAAGCAGCCAGCGACAGCCGCAAGCCGACCACAGCGATAGCAGCAGGAGAAGCAGTAGGAAAAAGCAAGCCGTCGAGTACCACCAGCAAGCCCTCCGCAAACGCGACTAAGCCTCGGCAGGCGGCAACAGAAGAGGGTGACCTTTATTCGCCGCCATGCACAAGATCGCAGAAAGACCGATTCAAGAAGCAATTGGAGAACGTTGAGGACTCCATGTTGGAGAACAGGAAGCCCTCTAAACAGAAGCCTGACGCCGACACGGGCCGCTCCGCTTTGGAGGAGCTGGTGTACGCCCCCCGAGGGAAAGGTGCTGGTTCGGCGGCACCCAAGAAAGCTCATGCATGTCGGCAGGACCGAGCGCTGGCGGAGTTGGACTGTAATGCCCAGGGGAGAATGATAGCTACCGCTCCGTCCAAGGGGGCCAAGGGAACGAAAAAGGTCCAGGAGAAGGTGAGTGCTTCCGATTGGCGCAAACGAGCCGTAACGTTTATAGGTTTGCAGATGTAATTATTTTTGCAGTTGCAGGATTTAATCTGAAACCGCGCAATCTTATACGCAGTGGCTATACGCTTCTGTGTCTGTGGCACCTCGTTGCTTACGTTTGGTTTTTCATGTCTTCTGCGTTCACCTGATTTTTTTCTTCTTCACAATTTAAGTCTGGGCGAAAACAGGTTGTGGATGATGTCTGAGCTTCTTTGGTGAATGTGACACGGTTAAATCGTTTTTCATAACCTAGTTGAAACAAGAAAAGAAGCTAGATTACAGCTCTTGCACCTGGCACACATTCGGGAGCAGGCAAATAAGTCTGCACAGGAATGGACTTCGTTGGATGCATGAGGCAGTGTACTAGTTGTTGCACCTCAAGTCCAGATTGACACGTTCCCGGCGACAGCTATTTCTGGAGCCGTAATCCCTGTGCATTGTGGCCCACCGGTTGGCTTCCTTTGTTTTTTCTTTGGGTGCATCGTGGCAATGCACATGGTTCCATGGTGAAGCCAACTTTTTGATACCGCCGAGAAATGGGCGATAGCGACCTGGTGTGTCAGCTTTTCTCAAGCTCCTGAAGCTGTCGCTTGTCTTCTCGTGACTCGGTATTCGTTGCCGCACAAAATGAATACACGAGGCCTACGCCACATTGAACGTGCTAACTGCGAAAGGCCAATCGTACAGGCGTCTGGTTAGAGGTTCGCTTGGAAGCCCTTTAACTGCCCCCCCCCCCCCCCTTATCTGCACAGTGTCCTACAGACAGCTGCTAGTCTGATGAAGTGCTGTATCGTATTAACCTAACTGCATGCTCTCTACTACTCTGCAGGCGCCCTCCAAAGCTGGCAACTCCGTCAGGTCCAAGTGAAAGTTTCCTCTACGTGGGAACAGCTACTCAAAATTGGCGCAACTGTCTCCGGGAGCAGTCATCGGTCGATCACAGGACAGACGCAGCTCACCCATTATTTTAGTTTTGCCTTTTAAGTGTGACTAGCCTTCTATGTGGATGGGGAATAAACGTCTTTTTAGCGCTCAAAAATGGGGCGAGTTGTCACGTGTCCATTTCTTTTTTTTCTTCACCATGCACCGTGGCGGCGGTGGTGTTAAATGCTTGCTAATGGTTATGCAGGTATCTGTTGTTTAAAAAAAAAAGCACGGGAATCGTTGCAATGGTTCGCAAGTGTGCGCGGTCTTGACACGGATTTCATGAAATCATTTCTGAAAGGCTTTGCGCTAAAGACTTTCACAGGAAAAAAAGGGGTAGAGACGAGATGAAAGAAGCGCCACTTTCATCTTTAATGACGACAAAAGAAGCCAGGCGGGCTGATATATCCGCTGTTATAAACACATTGCACAAACAATGCACTGCCAATGTTGTGTATGAGATTGCCTTCACGTGCGGCAAAGTGAGTATGGGGCAAACCGGGAAATGTTTCAATGAGCGCAACCGCAAGCACAACGTCACCTTGAAGAGGAAATATGGAGGTATCCTTCTTTTACACTGCAACAGTTGCCAAAAATGCTACCCCAAGTTTGATGAAACTCAGTTTCTAGCTAAGGCTCAGAACAAGACCTATAGAGAAGTAATTGAGGCCTTTTTAAATGACCTAAGAAAAGACAAGTGCGTTAGGACGCCTTCTATTAACCTTTCTAGGAATGAACTATCCTTTTTGGATAGTTACATCTAGTCTCTCATCCCCGTCGCTGCTCTGTATTTTAGTTTGAATTGAGAATTTTTAATGTTCTGTTATCTTTTTTGTGCAGCCCTTTACACGGTTTTTATCCCCGCCTCTCTTGTATCCTTTCATTGTCAGAATTTTTTCATGTGATGCATTTCTTTTTCTTGTTACTTACGCACTTCTTTTGTTTTCACTGTCATCTTTCATGCAGCCCTGTATTCTATGGTGTTATGCATTGTTGTTATCCCATGTGAATTCTTGTTTTTACCATACCTCGGCACGTGTTGATATGTTCACCTTCTTAGGTTTTTAATCTCACTTAGATATGTCCCATCGCTCTTTCTCGTGTTGGTTCTTAGGTTGACACTATTTCATGCAGCTTATGTCTGGATAACAGCGGATATACAAGTGCGCCTGGCTTCTTTTGTCGTCATTAAAGTTGAAAGTTGCGCTTCTTTCCTATCGTCTCTGCCCCCTTTTTCCTGTGAAAGTCTTTTTGGCGCAGACCCTTTCAGAAATGAATATGTACCAACTAGCCTGCCAGAACGTCTTACTCATGAAATCATGTCCGCAAAGCGTGTTTCCTTCTTAATGTTTCATGACGTAACAAAACTAATGTAAACTGACGTAACAAAGAAAATAGTGCCGCATACTGTCGGGCGTAGCCTTAGTACTATTCACGATACTAAAGCGGAGGCTGTACTCCTCCCATACAAAGATGAAGGTCATGTGGCTATGGAATTCTACCTTCAAACCAGGAAGAATGGAAGCTTGCTGTGACGTCATTCCACGTCACTCGCCACGCCTGGCCGCAGCGGTTCGCGATGAGCCGAGGGCGCACGCTCGCCTTTCTACCATATTTTCGACTCGGCACACGGTTTCACGTCTTGAATTGGAGCAGCTATAGAGGACGAAAACCAGGTGAGTTATGGAGCGCATCCTTGGCATGCTCCTCTGCAGAATGCAGTTTTCGAGCTGCTCTCGTCATAAAAAAGTAAGGGGGTGGCTGTACCACGTCGTTTGCCTCTGGAAAATTTCTCGCTTACAAGAGTGGGGGGCAGTAGTTCCTCCCCTTTTAAGATAATCGTTACTTGCACAGATCCCACATGAATGCGTCAGCCTTAAAGAGCTCGTGTCTTCTTCTTCTTCTTCTCCTTAGTAAGCATGGCACATACCCACGCAGGGGGATTGACCAAGGTTCAGTAGATAATCCCAATGAGGTATTTGCGCGGGGAAAAATTGGCGTGAGAATACTAAATCAATATAAAAATTGGAACAGTCAAATGAACTAAAGAAATATGAATTACCAGGAATAGAATCTAGGATTTTTGGACATGCGACAAAATTTTGTGTCGCAGAAATTACGGCGTCGTCGTCGTGGACGGTGAGCCGGGTCACATGGGGCACGTAGCCTTGTGGCGTCATCACAGCCTGACAACCATAATTGTGAGCCAAATGCGCACCATGGCAGGTGGCAGATAAAGTAATGACTCGTCGCGACAGGTTGACCGCGAATAACATCCTGGGTCGCCCAAGCACCACCGGTGGCAGCACCTGCCATCGCAGGGTAGTGAATCGCTTAATTGACCGCTGCACCACTTCGCCAGGAGGCGTACGAGGACTTCGAGGGATCAGTGAATGTTGCTGTTGTTGTTGCCTCAAAAATACTATGGCACATACTCACGGAGGGAGATTGGCTGCAGGGTGTGGTGCAGATCCAAACAGGAAAAAACTCAGCCAGGTTTATCTCACGCGGCTCAATGGATGAAGCGGCTATGAATGTTCCGTACTGGATGACCAATCTTGCATATATGTGGGCATTAACCCATTCACCCTATCGGGCCGGGCCCTTAAAGGGGCCATGGCAGGGTCGTTCTTCATATTGCAGTTTTCTGCTTCAGTAACTAATGCAAGAGCTTATGATTCAATTTCCGAAATTCGGCTGCCCTGGACGCGCTGTGTTTTCTAAAAAAATACGATCGAAATTGAGACCGGGAGAGTCCTCCCACCGGCAGTGACCGCCATATTGAAAGCTCTCGTGACGTCATAAGCAGGGAGCAACGTCGTCTGCTCTCGCTTCTGCAATGTATGCAGCGAGGTCCCATTTCCCCCTGTACTTTCGCGTGCAATCGAAGTAGCAGTCGTCCCCCATATATGAATGACTGGTACCGCAAAAGCGATAATAACAGTAACGCAGTTGTTCGTCGGTATAGGTAGGGTCCGGTCACACTATAGGCCGATGCGATGGGGATCGATGGTCGGTGGGCTAATCGGTACGCAAATGCCGTCGGTGACGCACTGGTCTGTTACACTAGACCGGCGGCGACGCGAGCACGATCAACGATCGCATATCGTAGTAACGTTAAAGAGGCTGCTTAGCGGGAACCAGAAGAGAGTGGTAGGGGACTAGTTGGTATGACATTCTATGAACTTGAGAATTTTAAAACTTATGGGACCCCATGCTAGCCACGGCGACATACGCGATGTGCGTGTAAATGCGAAGATGTGCTTTCATTCGGTGCCTGCGCATAGAACCGATCGGCGACGCAAGCGACACGGGCAGAAAACGCCGCACGACGGTGCCGCTCGCCGCCGTCGCCTGGGCTCGTGCGGCCGAGCGAAAGATTCACATCCGGTGAGGCGACGGCCGGAAAAACTGCGCTTGTGTACCTGATCCGTATCGAAAAAAGCGAAACAAGCGGCTACATATCATATCTTCACACTTTGTTACTAATCAGTGAGGAACTTTTGGCATATTCTTGAATTTCGGTTGACGGCGGACCGCCGGCCCCTTTCGTGACAAGGCCTATAGCGAGTACGCAGGATTCGTGCGTGCGATTTCGGCGATTGCGGAGAGCGAATTCGCAAGTTTTAGCACCTGCAAATAACTGTAGAGCGTAGCTTTGGCTACAGTGCCCTCAAAGCGACGACTGCCTACATTGCAGGACGCGAGTAAAATAAAAGTGAAGTGCCGATATATGTGACCCGGTCTGCATAGCATGTGCAGAAGGCAGCCGGCAGCAGCCGTCGGTGTCGGCTGTGGACAACAAATCTGGTTGTTTTCGTTAATTCGAGCAATTTCCGACCGTATCTTTAGCTAAACCGATCTAAAATTAAATGTTGGTGACATAAGACAAAGCAGACACAATTGATGGAAAGCGCCGGTATCCTACGTGAAGCGTTTCCCAAGCAGGTTATATAGCATCATCGGCGCTTATTGCAGTGTTATCATGGTGTGCAAATGAGTGAAAGTGCAATTTGTGAGCAAGAGTACGTAATATTTAATATAAGGAGAACCCACTTTGCTTTTTATGCCACTCAAACGAGCAGTACTGTTTGCGCACAGCCATGTAATCAACCTCAGCGCGGGGCTGCAGTTGTCGTTATCGTCGCACTCCTGGGGCACAATGTGCACGCACAGGAAAATGCTGTACTATTATTTCGAAGCACTCATTTAGACGGCGGCGACTATTCATCGGTGTGGACAGTGAACACATTCGATTTACGTAGGGTTTTGCAAGCGGCTTGGTTCCTGCAAAAAGGTTCTATATATGAGTCGAAGGAAATGGTTGCTCGACTTACAAACGCTTACATGCAGCGCGGAAGTCGTCGCACTCGGCACTTATCTCGGCTCCTTTCGTGCCTCAAGGTTACTCTAGTGCCACCTTTTGATAATTTGAGTTTAATTATCGAGCGATGAATAGCGGACAAGAACTTGGTAGCTAGCTACAAAACGCCGCGGCTTTCACGGCGCACATCGGCGAAGGCATGCACGGCACGTGCCGCTTTTCAGATACGGGAGCACTTGACTGCTCAAAAGAAGACCACACTCATAACATACGAACAGCATGCTTCGAAGTGTAAATAATGAAGCAGGAGTCCATCGATTTCTGTCTCCTCAACAATCGGAAAGTGGGCCCCACGAGCAAGTCCGCTTTCCCAAGGATCACTCAGCTCGCGTACTAAGTTGAAGACTTCCCAAAAGAGAACACGGAAAATGCATTTTATTTTGCTAGGCTAAAAGAAAAAAACTTTTCGAAAGACCGCTGTCTACGGCGTGCATACAAGCACCCCAACAGCTCGCAGCAGACGACGCGTGGCGTGTATGCGCTCGTGACGTCACCGATCAGAAGTTGCCAGACCAGCAAGCAGTTCGCAAAAGAAAAAAAAATCGTTTTAAACATATTTACCGCGCAGAATCAACTGAAAATTAGGGGTTGTTGTAATTTAATCTGTTGGGAATAAAGGGCGATAAGCAGGTATGCGTCAAAATAGGCTGTCATTGTTCCTTTAAGGCGGAGCTTAAGTGGCACCTCCCCTCACAATTTTTTTTTCGTCTTAACGATGGCTCCAGCTGCTCGACTTCAACGGTCCACATCAGTTTCCGCAAAACTAGCCACTGTGCGCATGCGCAAGGAGGCAATTCTCTGAACACTAGCTTTTTTACTTGAAAAACAAAATATTGAAAGTAAAATATGCTCAGCTTCAATTTTTTTTCTTTTTTAACACTGGGACGTCGTCACAGGAGTCTTGGCCAGTCACTAATATAGGGTTTTCCTTTAGAGGACAACACCAACGTAGTCAATAAAGTCGTAGCCGCTCGACTACCTTAATCAAAAGGTGAGATCAAAGCCGAAAAAGTCATCCGTTACTAGGGGGCGCTGCATGTGTCCTAGAAAAGCTCGTGCCACTGGGGGCACCGCAAGGCCAAACCAGCGCCCTTCAGCGTTAGCTCCCCGTCACTGCAACGCCCTGCAGGCCTTCGGTTATCGCGCTTCATACAACAATGAAGAAAGCAGCCAGCGACAGCCGCAAGCCGACCACAGCGATAGCAGCAGGAGAAGCAGTAGGAAAAAGCAAGCCGTCGACTACCACCAGCAAGCCCTCCGCAAACGCGACTAATCCTCGGAAGGCGGTGAAAGGAGTGGGTGACCTCTACTCGCCGCCATGCACAAGATCGCAGAAAGACCGATTCAAGAAGCATTTGGAGAACGTTGAGGACTCCATGTTGGAGAACAGGAAGCCCTCTAAACAGAAGCCTGACGCCGACACGGGCCGCTCCGCTTTGAAGGAGCTGGTGTACGCCCCCCGAGGGAAAGGTGCTGGTTCGGCGGCACCCAAGAAAGCTCATGCATGTCGGCAGGACCGAGCGCTGGCGGAGTTGGACTCTAATGCCCAAGGGAGAATGGTAGCTACCGCTCCGTCCAAGGGGCCCCAGGGAACGAAAAAGGTCCAGGAGAAGGTGAGCGCTTCCGATTGGCGCAAACGAGCCGTAACGTTTACAGGTTTGCAGACGTAATTATTTTTGCCGTTGCAGGATTTAATCTGAAACCGCGCAATCTTATACGCAGTGGCTATACGCTTCTGTGTCTGTGGCACCTCGTTGCTTACGTTTGGTTTTTCATGTCTTCTGCGTTCACCTGATTTTTTTTTCTTTTCACAATTTAAATCTAGGCGAAAACAGGTGGTGGCTGATGGATGAGCTTCTTCGGTGAATGTGGCAGGGTTAAATCGTTTTGTATAGCCGAGTTGTAGCAAGAAAAGAAGCTAGATTGCGGGTTTTGCACCTGACGCACATTTGGGAGCAGGCAAGTAAGTCTACACCGGAATGGAATCAGTTGGATGCTCGAGGCAGTGTACGAATTGTTGCGCCGGAAGTAGAGATTAACACGTTCCCTGAGACAGCGCTTTCTTGAGCCCTAATCCTGTGCATTGCGGCCCAGCTGTGGGCCTCCTTTGTATTTTCTTTGGGGTGCGTCGTGACAATGCACATGGATCCATAGTGAAGGCCAACTTTTGGAAACCGCCGAGGAATGGGCGATAGCGACCTGGTGTGTCATCTTTTGTCAAGCTCTTTGAAAAATCTGAAGCTGTTGCTTGTCTTCTCATGACTAGGCATTCGTTGCTGCACAAAATGGTATACACGATGAGACCCACTCCACATTGAACGCGCTAACTGCGAGAGGCCAATCGTACAGGCGTCTGCTTCAAGGTTCGCTTGGAAGCGCTTTAACTGCCCCCCCCCCCCCCCCCCCCCCCCCCTGCACAGTGTCCTACAGACAGCTTCTAGTTTGGGGAAGTGCTGTATTGTATTAACCTAACTGCATGCTCTCTTCTACTCTGCAGGTGCCCTCCAAACCTGGCAACTCTGTCAGGTCCAAGTGAAAGCTTCCTCTCCGTGGGAACAGCTACTCAAAATTGGCGCAACTGTCTCCGGGAGCAGTCATCGGTCGATGACAGGACAGACGCAGCTCACCCATTATTTTAGTTTTGCCTTTTAAGTGTGACCAGCCTTCTATGTGGATGGGGAATAAACGTTTTTTAGCGCTTAAAAATGGGGCGACTTGTTACGTGACCATTCAGTTTTTTTCTTCACCACAATGGCGGCGGTGGTGTTAGATGCTTGCTATAGTTATGCAGGTATCTGTTGTTTAAAAAAAAAAAACACGGGAATCGTTGCAATGGTTCGCAAGTGTGCGCGGTCTTGACACGGATTTCATGAAATCATTTCTGAAAGGCTTTGCGCTAAAAAGACTTTCACAGGAAAAAAAAAAAGGGGTAGAGACGAGATGAAAGAAGCGCCACTTTCATCTTTAACGACGACAAAAGAAGCCAGGCGCGCTGATATATCCGCTGTTATAAACACCTTGCACAATCAATGCACTGCCAATGTTGTGTATGAGATTTCCTTCACATGCGGCAAAGTGAGTGTGGGGCAAACCGGGAAATGTTTCAATGAGCGCAAGCACAACGTCACCCTGAAGAGGAAATATGGAGGTAACCTTCCTTTACACTGCAGCAGTTGCCAAAAATGCTACCCCAAGTTTGATGAAACTGCGTTTCTAGCTAAGGCTCAGAACAAGACCGATAGAGAAGTGAGGCCTTTTTAAATGACCTAAGAAAAGACAAGTGCGTTAGGACGCCTTCTATTAACCTTTCTAGGAATGAACTATCCTTTTCGGATAGTTACATCTATAGTCTCTCAACCCCGTCGCTGCTCTGTATTTTAGTTTGAATTGAGAATTTTTAATGTTCTGTTATCTTTTTTGTGCAGCCCTTTACACGGTTTTTATCCCCGCCTCTCTTGTATCCTTTCATTGTCAGAATTTTTTCATGTGATACATTTATTTTTCTTGTTACGCACTTCTTTTGTTTTCACTGTCATCTTTCATGCAGCCCTGTATTCTATGGTGTTATGCATTGTTCTTATCCCATGTGAATTCTTTTTTTACCATACCTCGGCACGTGTTGATATGTTTACCGTATTGGGTTTTTAATCTCACTTAGATATGTCCCATCGCTCTTTCTCGTGTTGGTTCTTAGGTTGACACTATTTCATGGAGCTTGCCTCTGGATAACAGCGGATATATAAGTGGGCGGGCTTCTTTTGTCGTCAGTAAAGCTGAAAGTTGCGCTTCTTTCCTATCGTCTCTACCCCCTTTTTCCTGTGAAAGACAATTTTGGCGCGGAGCCTTTCAGAAATGTATATGTACCAACTAGCCCGTCAGAACGTCTTACTCATGAAATCAGGCCCGCAAAGCGTGTTTCCTTCTTAGGGTTTCATGACGTAACAAAACTAATGTAAACTGACGTAACAAAGAAAATAGTGCCGCATACTGTCGGGCATAGCCTTAGTACTATTCACGATATTAAAGCGGAGGCTGCACTCCTCCCATACAAAGATGAAGGTCGTGTGGCTATGGAATTCTACCTTCAAACCAGGAGGAATGGAAGCTTGCTGTGACGTCATTCCACGTGACTCGCCACGCCTGGCCGCAGCGGTTCGCGTTGAGCCGAGGGCGCACGCTCGCTTTCTACCATATTTTCGACTCGGCACACGTCTTGAATTGGAGCAGTTATAAAGGACGAAAACCAGGTGAGTTATGGAGCGCATCCTTGGCATGCTCCTATGCAGAATGAAATTTTCGAGCTGCTCTCGTCATAAAAAAAGTAAGGGGGGTGGTGGTACCACGTCGTTTGCCTCTGGAAAATTTCTCGCTTACAAGAGTGGGGGGCAGTAGTTCCTCCCCTTTTAAGATAATCAGTCCTTGCACAGATCCCACATGAATTCGTCAGCCTTAAAGAGCTCGTGTCGCAGAAAATACGGCGTCGTTAACGGTGAGCGAAAAATCCTCCAAACATCCCCAGAGGAGTAACCCAGCCGGCAGGTGGGTCACATGGGGCACGTAGCCTTGTGGCGTCATCACAGCCTGACAACCATAATTGTGAGCCAACTGCGCACCATGGCAGGTGGCAGATAAAGTAATGACTCGTCGCGACAGGTTGGCCGCGAATAACATCCTGGGCCGATCAAGCCTCACCGGTGGCAGCACCTGCCATCGCAGGGTAGTGAATCTCGTAATTGACCGCTGCACCACTTCGCCAGGAGGCGTACGAGGACTTCGAAAGATCAGTGAATGTTGCTGTTGTTTTTGCCTCAAATACGATGGCACATACCCACGGTGGGAGATAGGCCAGGGTTTGGTGCAGATCCAAACAGGAAAAAAACTCAGCCAGGTTTATCTCACGCGGCTCAATGGATGAAGCGCCTATGAATGTTCCGTAGAGGATGACCAATTCTGCATATATGTGGGCATTACTCCATTAACCATATCGGGCCGTGTCCTTAAAGGCCCCCCATGACAGGGTCGTTCTTCATATTGCAGTTTTCTGCTTCAGTAACTAATGCAAGAGCTTATGATTCAATTTCCGAAATTCGGCTGCCCTGGACGCGCTGTATTTAAAAAAAAAAACGATCGAAATTGAGACCGGGAGAGTCCTCCCGCCGGCAGCGACCGCCATATTGAAAGCTCTCGTGACGTCATAAGCACATGCAGGGAGCAACGTCGTCTGCTCTCGCTTCTGCAATGTGTGCAGCGAGGTCCCATTCCTCCATGTACTTTCGCGGGCGATCGAAGTAGCAGTCGTCCCCCATATATGAATGACTGGTACCGCAAAAGCGATAATAACAGTAACGCCGTTTTTCGTCGGTATAGGTAGGGTCCGGTCACACTACAGGCCGATGCGACGGAGATCGATGGTCGGTGGGCTAATCGGTACGCAAATGCCGTCGGTGACGCACTGGTCTGTTACACTAGACAGGCGGCGACGCGAGCACGATCAATGATCGCATATCGTAGTAACGTTAAAGAGTCTGCTTAGTGGGAACCAGAAGAGAGTGGTAGGGGACTAGTTGGTATGACATTCTATGAACTTGAGAATTTTAAAACTTATGGGACCTCATGCTAGCCACGGCGACATACGCGATGTGCGTGTAAATGCGAAGATGTGCTTTCATTCGGTGCCTGCGCATAGAACCGATCGGCGACGCAAGCGACACGGACAGAAAACGCCGCACGACGGTGCCGCTCGCCGCCGTCGCCTGGGCTCGTGCGGCCGAGCGAAAGATTCACATCCGGTGAGGCGACGGCCGGAAAAACTGCGCTTGTGTACCTTATCCGTATCGAAAAAAAAAGCGAAACAAGCGGCTACATATCATATTTTCACACTTTGTTACTAATCAGTGAGGAACTTTTGGCATATTCTCGAATTTCGGTTGACGGCGGACCACCGGCCCCTTTCGTGACAAGGCCTATAGCGAGTACGCAGGATTCGTGCGTGCGATTTCGGCGATTGCGGAGAGCGAATTCGCAAGTTTTAGCGCCTGCAAATAGCTGTAGAGCGTAGCTTTGGCTACAGTGCCCTCAAAGCGACGACTGCCTACATTGCAGGACGCGAGTACAATAAAAGTGAAGTGCCGATATATGTGACCCGGTCTGCACAGCATGTGCAGAAGGCAGCCGGCAGCAGCCGTCGGTGTCGACTGAGGACAACAAATCTGGTTGTTTTCGTTAATTCAAGCAATGTCCGACCGTATCTTTAGCTAAGCCGATCTAAAATTGGTGACATAAGACAAAGCAGACGCAATTGATGGAAAGCGCCGGTATCCTACGTGAAGCGTTTCCCAAGCAGGCGATATAGCATCATCGGCGCTTACTGCAGTGTTATCATGGTGTGCAAATGAGTGAAAATGCAATTTGTGAGCAAGAGTACGTAATATTTAAGATGGGGATAACCCACCTGACGCTTTATGCCACGCAGACGAGCAGTACTGTTTGCGCACAGCCATGTAATCAACCTCAGCGCGGGGCTGCAGTTGTCGTTATCGTCGCACTCCTGGGGCACAATGTGCACGCACAGGAAAATGCTGTACTATTATTTCGAAGCACTCATTTAGACGGCGGCGACTATTCATCGGTGTGGACAGTGAACGCATTCGAGTTACGTAGGGTTTTGCAAGCGGCTTGGTTCCTGCAAAAAGGTTCTATATATATATGAGTCGAAGGAAATGGTTGCTCGACTTACAAAAGCTTACATGCAGCGCGGAAGTCGTTGCACTCGGCACTTTTCTCGGCTCCTTTCGTGCCTCAAGGTTGCTGTAGTGCCACCTTTAGATTATTTGAGTTTAATTATCGAGCGATGAATAGCGGACAAGAACTTGATAGCTACCTACAAAACGCCGCGGCTTTCACGGCGCACATCGGCGAAGGCATGCACGGCACGTGCCGCTTTTCACATACGGGAGAACTTGACTGCTCAAAAGAGACCACACTTGTAACATACGAACAGCATGCTTTTAAGTGCAAATAATGAAGCAGGAGTCCATCGATTTCTGTCTCCTCAACAATCGGAAAGTGGGCGCCACGAGCAAGCCCGCTTCCCCAAGAATCACTCAGCTCGCGTACTAAGTTGAAGGCTTCCCAAAAGAGAGCACGGAAAATGCATTTTATTTCGCTAGGCTAAAAGAAAAAAACTTTTCGAGAGACCGCTGTCTACGGTCAGCATGCAAGCACCCCAACAGCTCGCAGCAGACGACGCGTGGCGTGTGTGCGCTCGTGACGTCAGCGATCAGATGTTGCCAGACCAGCAAGCAGTTCGCAAAAGAAAAAAAATCGTTTTAAACATATTTACCGCACAGGATCAACTGAAAATTAGGGTTGTTGTAATTTAACCTGTTGGGAATTAAAGGCGATAAGCAGGGCATGCGTCAAAATAGGTTGTCATTGCCCCTTTAAGGCGGAGCTTAAGTGGCACCTCCCCTCCCAATTTTTTTTCGTCTTAACGATGGCTCCAGCTGCTCGACTTAAACGGTCCACATCATTGTTTCCGCAAAACGAGCCACTGTGCGCATGCGCAAGGAGGCAATTCTCTGAACACTCGCTTTTTTACTTGAAAAACAAAATATTGAAAGTAAAATATGCTCAGCTTCATTTTTTTTTCTTTTTTAACACTGGGACGTCGTCACAGGAGTCTTGGCCAGTCACCAATATAGGGTTTTCCTTTAGAGGACAACACCAACGTAATCAATAAAGTCGTAGCCGCTCGACTACCTTAATCAAAAGGTGAGATCAAAGCCGAAAAAGTCATCCGTTACTAGGGGGCGCTGCATGTGTGCTAGAAAAGCTCGTGCCACTGGGGGCACCGCAAGGCCAAACCAGGGCCCTTCAGCGTTAGCTCCCCGTCACTGCAACGCCCTGTAGGCCTTCGGTTATCGCGCTTCATACAACAATGAAGAAAGCAGCCAGCGACAGCCGCAAGCCGACCACAGCGATAGCAGCAGGAGAAGCAGTAGGAAAAAGCAAGCCGTCGAGTACCACCAGCAAGCCCTCCGCAAACGCGACTAAGCCTCGGCAGGCGGCATCAGGAGAGGGTGACCTTTATTCGCCGCCATGCACAAGATCGCAGAAAGACCGATTCAAGAAGCAATTGGAGAACGTTGAGGACTCCATGTTGGAGAACAGGAAGCCCTCTAAACAGAAGCCTGACGCCGACACGGGCCGCTCCGCTTTGAAGGAGCTGGTGAACGCCCCCCGAGGGAAAGGTGCTGGTTCGGCGGCACCCAAGAAAGCTCATGCATGTCGGCAGGACCGAGCGCTGGCGGAGTTGGACTCTAATGCCCAAGGGAGAATGGTAGCTACCGCTCCGTCCAAAGGGCCCCAGGGAACGAAAAAGCTCCAGGAGAAGGTGAGTGCTTCCGATTGGCGCAAACGAGCCGTAACGTTTATAGGTTTGCAGATGTAATTATTTTTGCAGTTGCAGGATTTAATCTGAAACCGCGCAATCTTATACGCAGTGGCTATACGCTTCTGTGCCTGTGGCACCTCGTTGGTTACGTTTGGTTTTTCATGTCTTCTGCGTTCACCTGATTTTTTTCTTCTTCACAATTTAAGTCTGGGCGAAAACAGGTTGTGGATGATGTCTGAGCTTCTTTGGTGAATGTGACACGGTTAAATCGTTTTTCATAACCTAGTTGAAACAAGAAAAGAAGCTAGATTACAGCTCTTGCACCTGGCACACATTCGGGAGCAGGCAAATAAGTCTGCACAGGAATGGACTTCGTTGGATGCATGAGGCAGTGTACTAGTTGTTGCACCTCAAGTCCAGATTGACACGTTCCCGGCGACAGCTATTTCTGGAGCCGTAATCCCTGTGCATTGTGGCCCACCGGTTGGCTTCCTTTGTTTTTTCTTTGGGTGCATCGTGGCAATGCACATGGTTCCATGGTGAAGCCAACTTTTTGATACCGCCGAGAAATGGGCGATAGCGACCTGGTGTGTCAGCTTTTCTCAAGCTCCTGAAGCTGTCGCTTGTCTTCTCGTGACTCGGTATTCGTTGCCGCACAAAATGAATACACGAGACCTACGCCACATTGAACGTGCTAACTGCGAGAGGCCAATCGTACAGGCGTCTGCTTAGAGGTTCGCTTGGAAGCGCTTTAACTCCCCCCCACCCCCCGTCATCTGCACAGTGTCCTACAGACAGCTTATAGTCTGTGGAAGTGCTGTATTGTATTAACCTAACTGCATGCTCTCTACTACTCTGCAGGCGCCCTCCAAAGCTGGCAACTCCGTCAGGTCCAAGTGAGTTTCCTCTCCGTGGGAACAGCTACTCAAAATTGGCGCAACTGTCTCCGGGAGCAGTCATCGGTCGATCACAGGACAGACGCAGCTCGCCCATTATTTTAGTTTTGCCTTTTAAGTGTGACTAGCCCCCTATGTGGATGGTGAATAAACGTTTTTTAGCGCTCAAAAATGGGGCGAGTTGTCACGTGTCCATTTCGTTTTTTTCTTCACCATGCACCGTGGCGGCGGTGGTGTTAAATGCTTGCTAATGGTTATGCAGGTATCTGTCGTTTAAAAAAAAACACGGGAATCGTTGCAATGGTTCGCAAGTGTGCGCGGTCTTGACACGGATTTCATGAAATCATTTCTGAAAGGCTTTGCGCTAAAGACTTTCACAGGAAAAAAAGGGTAGAGACGAGATGAAAGAAGCGTCACTTTCATCTTTAATGACGACAAAAGAAGCCTGGCGCGGTGATATATCCGCTGTTATAGACACCTTGCGCAAACAATGCACTGCCAATGTTGTGTATGAGATTCCCTTCACGTGCGGCAGAGTGAGTGTGGGGCAAACCGAGAAATGTTTCAATGAGCGCAAGCACAACCTCACCCTGAAGAGCAAATATGGAGGTAACCTTCCTTTACACTGCAGCAGTTGCCAAAAATGCTACCCCAAGTTTCATGAAACTGGGTTTCTAGCTAAGGCTCAGAACAAGACCGATAGAGAAGTAAGTGAGGCCTTTTTAAATGACCTAAGAAAAGACAAGTGCGTTAGGACGCCTTCTATTAACCTTTCTAGGAATGAACTATCCTTTTTGGATAGTTACATCTAGTCTCTCAATCCCGTCGCTGCTCTGTATTTAGTTTCCTTTGAGAATTTTTAATGTGCTTTTATCTTTTTTTGTGCAGCCCTTTACATGGTTTTTATCCCCGTCTCTCTTGTATCCTTTCATTGTCAGAATTTTTTCATGTGATACATTTATTTTTCTTGTTACGCACTTCTTTTGTTTTCACTGTCATCTTTCATGCAGCCCTGTATTCTATGGTGTTATGCATTGTTCTTATCCCATGTGAATTCTTTTTTTACCATACCTGGGCACGTGTTGATATGTTCGCCTTCTTAGGTTTTTAATCTCACTTAGATATGTCCCATCACTCTTTCTCGTGTTGATTCTTAGGTTGACCCTATTTCATGAAGCTTGTCTCTGGATAACAGCGGATAGATAAGTGCGCCTGGCTTCTTTTGTCGTGATTAAAGTTGAAAGTTGCGCTTCTTTCCTATCGTCTCTGCCCCCCTTTTTCCTGTGAAAGTCTTTTTGGCGCAGACCCTTTCAGAAATGAATATGTACCAACTAGCCTGCCAGAACGTCTTACTCACGAAATCAGAGCAGCAAAGCGTGTTTCCTTCTTAGGGTTTCATGACCTAACAAAACTAGCGTAAATGACGTAACAAAGAAAAAGAGTTCCGCACACTGACGGGCATAGCCTTAGCACTATATATTCACGGTATTAGAGCGAAGGCTGCACTCCTCCCACACAAAGCTGGAGGTCGTGTGGCTATGAAATTCGACCTTCAAACCAGGAGGAATGGAAGCTTCCTGTGACGTCATTCCACGTGACTTGCCACGCCTGGCCGCAGCGGTTCGCGTTGAGCCGAGGGCGCACGCTCGCTTTTTACCATATTTTCGACTCTGCATACGGTTTCACGTCTTGAATTGGAGCAGCTGTAAAGGACGAAAACCAGGTGCGTTATGGAGCGCATCCTTGACATGCTCCTGTGCAGAATACAATTTTCGAGCTGCTCTCGTCATAAAAAAGTAAGGGGGTTGACTGTACCACGTCGTTTGCCTGTGGAAAATTTCTTGCTTAAAAAAGTTGGGGGAAGTAGTTCCTCCCCTTTTAAGATAATCTTTCCTTGCACAGATCCCACATGAATGCGTCAGCCTTAAAGAGCTCGTGTCTTCTTCTTCTTCTCCTTAGTAAGCAGGGGGATTGGCCAAGGTTCAGTAGATAATCCCAATGAGGTATTTGCGCGGGGAAAAATAGGCGCGAGAAGACTAAATCAATATCAAAATTGGAACAGTCAAATGAATTAAAGAAATATGAATTACCAGGAATAGAATCGAGGATTTTTGGACATGCGACAAAATTTTGTGCCGCAGAAATTACGGCGAGCGAAAAATCCTCCAAAAATCCCCAGAGTAGTAACCCAACCGGCAGGTGGGTCACATGGGGCACGTAGCCTTGTGGCGTCGTCACAGCCTGACAGCCATAATTGTGAGCCAACTGCGCACCATGGCAAGTGGCAGATAAATTAATGACTAGTCGCGACAGGTTGTCCACGAAGATAATCCTGGGTCGCCCAAGCACCACCGGTGGCAGCACCTGCCATCGCAGGGTAGTGAATCGCTTAATTGGCCGCTGCACCACTTCGCCAGGAGACGTACGAGGACTTCGAGGGATCAGTGAATGTTGCTGTTGTTGTTGCCTCAAAAATACTATGGCACATACTCACGGTGGGAGATTGGCCAGGGTGTGGTGCAGATCCAAACCGGAAAAAACTCAGCAAGGTTTATCTCACGCGGCTCAATGGATGAAGCGGCTATGAATGTTCCGTAGTGGATGACCAATCTTGCATATATGTGGGCATTAACCCATTCACCCTATCGGGCCGTGCCCTTAAAGGGGCCATGGCAGGGTCGTTCTTCATATTGCAGTTTTCTGCTTCAGTAACTAATGCAAGAGCTTATGATTCAATTTCCGAAATTCGGCTGCCCTGGACGCCCTGTGTTTTCTAAAAAATACGATCGAAATTGAGACCGGGAGAGTCCTCCCACCGGCAGTGACCGCCATATTGAAAGCTCTCGTGACGTCATAAGCACATGCAGGGAGCAACGTCGTCTGCTCTCGTTTCTGCAATGTGTGCAGCGAGGTCCCATTCCTCCCTGTACTTTCGCGGGCGATCGAAGTAGCAGTCGTCCCCCATATATGAATGACTGGTACCGCAAAAGCGATAATAACAGTAACGCAGTTTTTCGTCGGTATAGGTAGGGTCCGGTCACTCTATAGGCCGATGCGATGGGGATCGATGGTCGGTGGGCTAATCGGTACGCAAATGCCGTCGGTGACGCACTGGTCTGTTACACTAGACCGGTGGCGACGCGAGCACGATCAATGATCGCATATCGTAGTAACGTTAGTCTGCTTAGTGGGAACCAGAAGAGAGTGGTAGGGGACTAGTTGGTATGGCATTCTATGAACTTGAGAATTTTAAAACTTATGGGACCTCATGCTAGCCACGGCGACATACGCGATGTGCGTGTAAATGCGAAGATGTGCTTTCATTCGGTGCCTGCGCATAGAACCGATCGGCGACGCAAGCGACACGGGCAGAAAACGCCGCACGACGGTGCCGCTCGCCGCCGTCGCCTGGGCTCGTGCGGCCGAGCGAAAGATTCACATCCGGTGAGGCGACGGCCGGAAAAACTGCGCTCGTGTACCTTATCCGTATCGAAAAAAAAAGCGAAACAAGCGGCTACATATCATATCTTCACACTTTGTTACTAATCAGTGAGGAACTTTTGGCATATTCTTGAATTTCGGTTGACGGCGGACCGCATGCCCCTTTCGTGACGAGGCCTATAGCGAGTACTCAGGATTCGTGCGTGCGATTTCGGCGATTGCGGAGAGCGAATTCGCAAGTTTTAGCGCCTGCAAATAGCTGTAGAGCGTAGCTTTGGCTACAGTGCCCTCAAAGCGACGACTGCCTACATTGCAGGACGCGAGTACAATAAAAGTGAAGTGCCGATATATGTGACCCGGTCTGCATAGCATGTGCAGAAGGCAGCCGGCAGCAGCCGTCGGTGTCGACTGGGGACGACAAATCTGGTTGTTTTCGTTAATTCAAGCAATGTCCGACCGTATCTTTAGCTAAACCGATCTAAAATTAAATTTTGGTGACATAAGACAAAGCAGATACAATTGGTGGAAAGCGCCGGTATCCTACGTGAAGCGTTTCCCAAGCAGGCGATATAGCATCATCGGCGCTTATTGCAGTGTTATCATGGTGTGTAAATGAGTGAAAGTGCAATTTGTGAGCAAGAGTACGTAATATTTAGGATGGGGATAACCCACCTGGCGTTTTATGCCACGCAAACGAGCAGTACTGTTTGCGCACAGCCATGTAATCAACCTCAGCGCGGGGCTGCAGTTGTCGTTATCGTCGCACTCCTGGGGCACAATGCGCACGCGCAGCAAAATTCTGTACTATTATTTCGAAGCACTCATTTAGACGGCGGCGACTATTCATCGGTGTGGACAGTGAACACATTCGATTTACGTAGGGTTTTGCAAGCGGCTTGGTTCCTGCAAAAAGGTTCTATATATGAGTCGAAGGAAATGGTTGCTCGACTTACAAACGCTTACATGCAGCGCGGAAGTCGTCGCACTCGGCACTTTTCTCGGCTCCTTTCGTGCCTCAAGGTTACTCTAGTGCCACCTTTTGATAATTTGAGTTTAATTATCGAGCGATGAATAGCGGACAAGAACTTGGTAGCTAGCTACAAAACGCCGCGGCTTTCACGGCGCACATCGGCGAAGGCATGCACGGCACGTGCCGCTTTTCACATACGGGAGCACTTGACTGCTCAAAAGAGACCACACTCGTAACATACGAACAGCATGCTTCTAAGTGCAAATAATGAAGCAGGAGTCCATCGATTTCTGTCTCCTCAACAATCGGAAAGTGGGCGCCACGAGCAAGTCCGCTTTCCCGAGGATCACTCAGCTCGAGTACTAAGTTGATGGCTTACCAAAAGAGAACACGGAAAATGCATTTTATTTCGCTAGGCTAAAAGAAAAAAACTTTTCGAGAGACCGCTGTCTACGGTCAGCATGCAAGCACCCCAACAGCTCGCAGCAGACGACGCGTGGCGTGTGTGCGCTCGTGACGTCAGCGATCAGATGTTGCCAGACCAGCAAGCAGTTCGCAAAAGAAAAAAAAATCGTTTTAAACATATTTACCGCACAGGATCAACTGAAAATTAGGGTTGTTGTAATTTAACCTGTTGGGAATTAAAGGCGATAAACAGGGCATGCGTCAAAATAGGCTCTCATTGCCCCTTTAAGGCGGAGCTTAAGTGGCACCTCCCCTCCCAATTTTTTTTTTTCGTCTTAACGATGCCTCCAGCTGCTCGACTTCAACGGTCCACATCATTGTTTCCGCAAAACGAGCCACTGTGCGCATGCGCAAGGAGGCAATTCTCTGAACACTCGCTTTTTTACTTGAAAAACAAAATATTTAAAGTAAAATATGCTCAGCTTCATTTTTTTTCTTTTTTAACACTGGGACGTCGTCACAGGAGTCTTGGCCAGTCACCAATATAGGGTTTTCCCTTAGAGGACAACGCCAACGTAATCAATAAAGTCGTAGCCGCTCGACTACCTTAATCAAAAGGTGAGATCAAAGCCGAAAAAGTCATCCGTTACTAGGGGGCGCTGCATGTGTGCTAGAAAAGCTCGTGCCACTGGGGGCACCGCAAGGCCAAACCAGGGCCCTTCAGCGTTAGCTCCCCGTCACTGCAACGCCCTGTAGGCCTTCGGTTATCGCGCTTCATACAGCAATGAAGAAAGCAGCCAGCGACAGCCGCAAGCCGACCACAGCGATAGCAGCAGGAGAAGCAGTAGGAAAAAGCAAGCCGTCTACTACCACCAGCAAGCCCTCCGTTAACGCGACTAATCCTCGGAAGGCGGTGAAAGGAGTGGGTGACCTCTACTCGCCGCCATGCACAAGATCGCAGAAAGACCGATTCAAGAAGCAATTGGAGAACGTTGAGGACTCCATGTTGGAGAACAGGAAGCCCTCTAAACAGAAGCCTGACGCCGACACGGGCCGCTCCGCTTTGAAGGAGCTGGTGAACGCCCTCCGAGGGAAAGGTGCTGGTTCGGCGGCACCCAAGAAAGCTCATGCATGTCGGCAGGACCGAGCGCTGGCGGAGTTGGACTCTAATGCCCAAGGGAGAATGGTAGCTACCGCTCCGTCCAAAGGGCCCCAGGGAACGAAAAAGGTCCAGGAGAAGGTGAGTGCTTCCGATTGGCGCAAATGAGCCGTAACGTTTACAGGTTTGCAGACGTAATTATTTTTGCCGTTGCAGGATTTAATCTGAAACCGCGCAATATTATACGCAGTGGCTATACGCTTCTGTATCTGTGGCACCTCGTTGCTTACGTTTGGTTTTTCATGTCTTCTGCGTTCACCTGATTTTTTTTTTGTTTTCACAATTTAAATCTGGGCGAAAACAGGTGGTGGCTGATGGGTGAGCTTCTTCGGTGAATGTGGCACGGTTAAATCGTTTTGTATAGCCTAGTTGTAGCAAGAAAAGAAGCTAGATTGCGGGTTTTGCACCTGACGCACATTTGGGAGCAGGCAAGTAAGTCTACACCGGAATGGAATCAGTTGGATGCTCGAGGCAGTGTACGAATTGTTGCGCCGGAAGCAGAGATTAACACGTTCCCTGAGACAGCGCTTTCTTGAGCCCTAATCCCTGTGCATTGCAGTCCAACTGTGGGCCTGCTTTGTATTTTCTTTGGGTGCGTCGTGACAATGCACATGGATCCACAGTGAAGCCAACTTTTTGAAACCGCCGAGGAATGGGCGATAGCGACCTGGTGTGTCATCTTTTGTCAAGCTCTTTGAAAAATCTGAAGCTGTCGCTTGTCTTCTCGTGACTCGGAATTCGTTGCCGCACAAAATGAATACACGATGAGACCCACTCCATAATGAACGCGCTAGCTGCGAGAGGCCAATCGTACAGGCGTCTGCTTAGAGGTTCGCTTGGAAGCGCTTTAACTGCCCCCTTTCCTCCCCGTCATCTGTACAGTGTCCTACAGACAGCTTATAGTCTGGGGAAGTGCTGTACTTTATTAACCTAGCTGCATGCTCTCTTCTACTCTGCAGGCGCCCTCCAAACCTGGAAACTCCGTCAGGTCCAAGTGAAAGTTTCCTCTCCGTGGGAACAGCTACTCAAAATTGGCGCAACTGGCTCCGGGAGCAGTCATCGGTCGATGACAGGACAGACGCAGCTCACCCATTATTTTAGTTTTGCCTTTTAAGTGTGACTAGCCTTCTATGTGGATGGGGAATAAACGTTTTTTTACCGCTGAAAAATGGGGCGACTTGTTACGTGACCATTCAGTTTTTTTTCTTTACCACCGTCGTGGCGGTGGCGTTAGAAGCTTACTAACGGTTAGGCAGGTATCTGTTTGTTTAAAAAAATACAGGGAAAGCGCTGCCAATTGTTCACAAGTGTGCGCGGTTTCGACACTGATTTCATGCTATCAGAGCCGCTAAGCGTGTTTCCTTCTGACGGTTTCATGACGTAACAAAACTTAAAAAAGTGCCGCACACTGACGTACATAGCCTTAGTACTATTCACGGTATTAGAGCGGAGGCTGTACTCCTACCATACAAAGCTGGAGGTCGCTTAGCTATGGAATTCGATTTTCGAACCAAGAGGAATGGAAGCTTGCTGTGACGTCATTCCACGTGACTCGCCACGCCTGGCCGCAGCTGTGCGCGTTGAGCCGACGGCGCTCGCTCGCCTTTCTACCATGTTTTCAACTCTGCATTCGGTTTCACGTCTTGATTTGGAGAAATAAAGGACGAAAACCAGGTGCGTTGTGGAACCTATTCTTAGCGTGATGCTCTGCAGAATGCAGTTTTCGAGCTGCTCTCGTCATAAAAAAGTAGGGGGGTGGCGGTAGCGCGTCGTTTGCCTCTGGAAAATTTCTCGCTTAGAAAAATGGGGGGCAGAAGTTCCTCCCCTTTTAAGATAATCTGTCCTTGCACAGATCCCACATGAATTACGTCAGCCTTAAAAGAGCTCCCGTCGCAGAAAATATGGCGTTGTTGACGGTGAGCGAAACATCTCAAACAGCTACTCAAAATTGGCGGAACTGTCTCCGGGAGCAGTCATCGGTCGATGGCAGGACAGACGCAACTCGCCCATTATTTTAGTTTCGCCTTTTAAGTGTGACTCGCCTGGTCTGTGGATGGTGAATGAACGTTTTTTTTTAGCGCTGAAAAATGGGCCGAGTTGCGTGGCCATTTCGTTTTTTTTCTTTGCCAGCTGATGGCGGCGTTGGTGTTTGAAGATTGGCAAGGGTTAATTACGCAGGTGTTTGGCGTTTTGAAGAAAAAAAAGACGCAGCCAATGATTCGCAAGTCTGCAGTCTTTGCAGACTGATTTCATGGAATCTTAGCTGATACAGTAAAATGGAGAGTTGACCTAGTTTTTGCATACTTAAGCATAAACAGCACAGCAAAAGGGACAAAAGAGACTGTACAGGCTGCTGCGCGTGTTTCCTTCTGAGAGATTCACGACGTATCAAAAAAAAAAAAAGGCGCACACGCACAAGTATAGCGTTAGTACTAATCGCAGTAGATTCATACACCGTTGTGCTCTCTGATCTCAGCGTGAACACCAACCCCTGCCCTGGTGTGCTAACAAACGCATTCTAGTGGTCGAAGCCACGAACTACGATGTTCACACTCATTAAAATGTGTACCATCTGGGGAAAACGTAGCAGAAGCCCCTTGCTTTCAAGTTCCTACCCGTGCCAGCCGCCGCGATGGCTCAGTGGTTATGGTGCTCGGCTGCTGACCCGACAGACACGGGTTCGATCCCGGCCGCGGCGGTCGAATTTCGATGGAGGCGAAATTCTAGAGGCCCTTGTATTGTGCGATGTCAGTGCACGTTAAAGAACCCCAGGTGGTGGAAATTTCCGGAGCCCATCACTACGGCGTCCCTCACAGCCTGAGTTGCTTTGGGACGTTAAACCCCCTAAAAACCGAACCAAACCAAACCTACCCGTGCCACCCTGCGTAGGGGCGCCACCTGAAAGAACTTCTGTCAGGCCCGTCTTTGTCAACGGGCCCACTGCGCCGGTCTGATAACCAGAAGTGTTTTGTCAGGTGGCGCCCCCATGCAGGGTGGCACGGGCCGAAACTTGTAGGTGAGGGGGGTCTCCTACCATAGTTTCTTAGTATGAATAGTAAGAAACCCTGTCAGTTAATTTTGCCCCCGATGATACCTATATCAAGCAGGCTGTGGACTCTAATCAGACGAGACCGGACAGACAGACAGACAGAAAACTTTGTTGAACAAATGAGTTTTAGACCCAACTGGGTCCCTGGGCCACTGCGCGGTCCCGCACTGCATCAAGTAGGTCATGCCGGGACATGACGTCGGCAGCCCGAGTCACCGCAGCAAGCTGCGATGTCGGGTCTGCAGACATAAGCAGGACCTCCCAGTCCTCCCAGCTCGAGATGGCGTGCTGTCCCCGCGGGGGAGGGTCGGCAGGGCAGCGGGACGCTGCTCACGGGAAACGTATGCTTGAAACACTTACACTGACCAAGGGTCTTTCCTACCTTATTTATTACCCTCGACAATAAATCTTCAGCTCTCCCTCACCCTCAATTCGTAAAATTTGGCGGTCCTTCCTCACATCAGCAGTTTTAACGTTTGAGTTAATTTTTTCCTATTAAATAGCCGACATATTCCGATGTTCCTGAGTCTCACTGGGCACAAGCTATTGTTCATTGCGTCCGATTTCAAGCTGCATCGAGCCGGGTGATTCTTTTAAGCTTCCCTCACCGAAGTTACGATTAGGCGATATCAGTGGCAGCATGAAATAATAGGGACTTCATATATGCGGTATCCGATAACTGGAAAGAGTCGGGCCAGTCTGGTACTTATCCTGGCAGAGAGAGAGTAAACTTTATTGTTCACAATTGAGAGGTTTGGTTGCGTGCCCGGAGACTGCCGATGTCTTCCAGGCTGAGCGTGGTTGGCGCCCCTAGTCCAAGGCACCACTGTCCCTGGCCATCCGGCATGCGTGGCTCACTAGGTCCCTTTGGACCTTAAGCTGGCTGCTGGTTAGCCGGTCCTCCCACTGCTCCGCATTTGGGTCTTTATTATTTCGGAACGCTACATTGTGTGTACATTCCCATGTGATATGATATAACGGGGGGGGGGGGGGTTGTCCCGCACCACGGACATGTATCCCTATACTGCTCTGGATACATCTTATGTAGGACATGAAGGTTGTAGAAGGTCCCTGTTTGGAGTCTTCTCCAACATGTCGCCTCGTATTGTGTTAGCTGAGGGTGTGGCTGGGGGTATTTGCGCCTTCTGCCTTTAATGAGGTTGAGGATAGCTGCGTACGTGAGCTCCACCGTCATCCCCGGGCCGTCCGAGGCATTTGACGCACCAGCTCGGGTAGTGAGCTCGCGAGCTAGCTTGTCTGCCTTCAGATTGCCTTTGATTCCGGCGTGTCCTGGTACCCAGTAGATCCTATGTTGGATATTTTCATTGGTTCGCTTCGTTTTCAAGAGCATGTTTAGTGCTTTGTTATTGATTCTTCCTGCCATGTAGCGTCTGCACGCTTCCTGGGAGTCAGTTAAGATTGTGAGAGATTTGTTGGTGCGATAGCCCTCGGCTGCCGCTAGGGCTACGGCTATCTCCTCTGCCTCAGCTATCGTTCCATCTCTCGTGGATGCACCGCTGATGAGGTCACCTTCCTTCGTTGTTACAACCGAAACTGTTTTCTTGATGCTTTGGCTGCGATTCCATGGATACAGTGTGGCGTCAGTGTACACTACTCGATCTTGTGTGGCTATCTTCGTTTCTACATATTTAGCCCTTGCCTGTCTTCTTGCTGCGTGGAGGTTTGGATCCATATTCCTGGGTATGGGACTAACATGGAAGGTTCGACGTATTTCATCTGGGATGTTTTCCGACCTGTCCTCGATGTCCAAGGCTTCTTTATAGTTCAGCCTTCTTAAGAGGGCCCTTCCTGTTGTCGAGTTCCTTAGCCTTTGTATTTGCGACATGAATTGTGCCTTACTAAGCTCATCAAAAGTGTTGTGCAGCCCAAGTTCTGCCAGCTTCTCGTTTGATGTGTTTCTTGGTAAGTTCAGAGCTGTTTTGTAGGATGCTTTGACTAGAACCTCCGTCTGATTTTCCTCGCTTTTGAGCATGTTGTGGTATGGTAGTGAGTAGATTATTCTGCTGATGACTAGGCTGTTCACTAGTTTCAGCGTGTCGCACTCCTTCATGCCGTATCTTCTGGATGATACTCTGGTTATCATGCGGCAAACTTGTTCCGTTGATTTTTTAAGGAGGTTTATCATGTGGTTGCATTTGCCGTTGCTCTGTAGCCACATGCCTAAAATTCGAATAGTCTCCTTTTCCTTTATCCTGGCAGAGATTAAAATGAACTGCGCCGGAGAATGATAAGCGATAAGTGGTTTTTGAGGAAAGGAAATAGCGCATTAGCTGTCTCACTTCTTGGTGGACACCTGAAAAGCGCCGTGAGGGAAGAGATAAGGGGCGCTTTAGTGGTGGTGGTGGTGAAAAACTTTATTACTGGCGGAACCCTTATAGTTCAATAGTTCACAATTTCAGAGGTGGGCTGGCTCCTGGTCGTGGGTGGTGGCCGGCAGCCCGTGTCTGACGGCGACCTTCTGCGCTCACTGCACCACCCTCAGTTTCGAGGCCGGGTCGAAGCTAGAGACCAGGACGTCCCACCCCCTCCGAGTCCGCGAGGGCCCATTGGGCCGGTGGTTGCAGTTGGCAGATGAAAAAACTTTATTACTGGCGGAACCCTTATAGTTCAGTAGTTCACAATTTCAGAGGTGAGCTGGCTCCTGGTCGTGGGTGGTGGCCGGCAGCCCGTGTCTGACGGCGACCTTCTGCGCTCACTGCACCACCCTCAGTTTTGAGGCCGGGTCGAAGCTAGAGACCAGGGCGTCCCATCCCCTCCGAGTCCGCCAGGGCCCATTGGGCCGGTGGTTGCAGTTGGCAGATGAACGTAACGGGGTCGATTTGCGATGGGGGCCAACCGCTATGGCGCCCGTGTGCTGTGCGATGCCAGTGCACGTTAAAGATCCCGAGGTGGTTGAAATTATACCGGAGCCCTCCACTACTGCCGGCACCTCTTTCTTCCTTCTTTCTTTCACTCCTTTCTTTATCCCTTCCCTTACGGCGCGGTTCAGGTGTCCGCCGATTTGTGAGACAGATACTGTGCCATTTCCTTTCCCCCAACAACCAATTTTCATTACCAGTTTCTCGGTGGTGTGAGTTGAAGGGAAGGAAAGAGCAAGTAGCGCCAGGGAGGGAAAGGTGCGAGCTTGCAGTTGTCGCCAGGTCGTCTGTTGTTGTTTTGATAGCGATGTTTGTGGTGGAGGGTAAAGTTGCCTTAGTGGAGGGCTCCGGAATAATTTCGACCACCTCACTGACATCACAGCACACAGGCGCCTTTGCGTTCCGACTCCATCGAAACGCGGCCGCCGCGGCCGAGTTCGAACCCGGGTATACTACGGCTCAGTGGGCCGCTGCAGTGGCTCAGTGGTTATGGCGCTCGGCTGCTGGCCCGAAAGACGCGGGTTCGATCCCGGCCGTGGCGGTGGAATTTCGATGGAGGCGAAATTCTAGAGGCCCGTGTACTGTGCGATGTCAGTGCACGGCAAAGAACCCCAGGTGGTCGAAATTTCCGGAGCCCTTCACTACGGCGTCCATCATAGCCTGAGTCGCTTTGGGACGTAAAACCCCAATAAACCAAACAAAACCAAACCATACGGCTCAGTGGCCTAGAGCTCTAACCACTGAGCCACCGCGGCAGGTGCCGGAGAACCGGGGCAATGAAAAGCGCAGCAAAACTTCTTGTGACGCTCTCAATAGCCAATCAGAGGCGACTGCGGGACAGTTGCAGCTAGGCTTACCAATCGACACAGGACAACGAGGGAAGGCAGGAAGGTGGGACTGAAAATGAAAAGAGAGAAAGATCTGCAGATTTGTCGTAGTGGAGGTCTGCAGGATAATTTCGACCATCTGGGGATCTGCAACGTGCACTGGCATCGCACAGCACACGGGCACCTTGGCGTTTCGCCTCCATCGAAACGCGGTCGCCGCGCCCGGGTTCGCATCCGAGAACTCTGGCTCAGTAGCGGAGCGCTCTAACCACTGAGCCACCGCGGCGTTTTAGTACAGGGCTATGAATTATTCAGTGTGTTTTGGGCGTTTAAATGTTTCATGACTGTATAACATGAGTTTTCAAGTGTTTTGTTCTCTCGCCCATGTACAGTGTAGTATCGTAGATAACGAAACGTATTTCGGTTCACAGCAGAAAAGGTCCTTCTATGTCTCATTGTGGGGCTAAGGGGGGTGTCAAGGTCCCCCTTTTTTCCGGTAGACCCGGAAGGGGCCGTTGCTTGCGGAAGGGGGGGGGGAAGCTTTCTTTTCCTCAGTGCCTTCCTTCTCCCCACTGGGCTCGCTCGCCGCGTATCTACCTCTCCCCCGCTAAGCGCCTTTTCAGATGTCGAAGACACCGTGCGCGCAATGTGCGGGGGTACGAATCCTTCGAACGAAGGCCCGGCGGGGGGGGGGGGGGGGGAGGAGAGTGAGTAAAAAAAGGCACGTAAAGCACTCACTGCACAGCACACTTGGTAGCAGAGCTTCGGAATGTGTGTTCGTGTTCACGCTGCTCGGGATCTTCCTCTCCCCAGACCACTTAGCGAAGTCGGAGGTCATTTGCTGGAGTTGGGGGAATTGTTTGTTTGAAATACTTTTTTTTTGTTCCGCAGCTTCATTACCTGTCTAAAGCCTTGCAGTGGACAAGGTACGCGACCTTTGCATCTTTATGCTTTCTCTTGGGACGCCTGCCGTCGCTTCGCGGTGCCTTGAGTGCGTCTGCCCGAGCCCCAGACTCTGTGGTATGCTCCAGAGGACATCGCAGCATCAGCGTGACTCCCGAGGCCACCTGCGCGGGGCTGTACGCATCGCTGCCTGGAGAGCTTCGCAACTGCTGTTCGACTACAAGGGCAAAGCTGGTTATCAGGACCAATCAGGACCGACTCTCGATCCCGTTGAGGATAACGCGGCCCCGGCGGGTAGCTGCATCGCCCTTTTGCTGGCGCTCTCTTGTGCGCGTTCCGAACCGTTGTGGCAGCGCGGAAGTATGCATGTAGCTTTGCGCAGGTGTAAGATTGAAATGCTGTGTATTTGTATAGCGTATAGCTGCTAGTGACCCGTGTTTAAATTTCTTCAAGTTTCGAATGCTTTTGTGGACTTACGTGAGCTTCCAGCCTTCTGCCGTACTTACAACCTTACACTTTACCGAGGACGTTACAGTTGAAAGCACTAAATATGCGACACTAGATTATAGCGTTTTCTAACATAACGTCCTCGTTAATGTTCTGTGTGTTTAAAGATATAGAGTCGCGTGTCTATAGTCTTTTCTAACTGTAACTTTCTCGGTAATGTCGTGTAAGTGTGTTTAAGGGCTGGAGCTACGGCAAAAGGCTGGAAGCTCATTGATGCACGCTAACGCAAGCAGTTGTGTGCTGTGTTTCGCCGAACGAGGCGGATCCGCCAGGCCCGCTCGCGAAGCGGACGAGGCGGAAGGTGCTCCGAAACGATCGTACAACGGCCCTAAGGGCCAACATACGTCGGGACCAGAATGCCCCTCTCCAGAATATTTCATAGCACCAAACCACCACAACCACCACCTTGTCCTCCTTTCCAAGGGAGGCTCTTTTGAGAAGCGCTGTAAATCACCCTCCCGTCCATTCTTCCCGCTTAGACCTCGCGTCCCCATTGGGTAGTTCCGAGTGACAGTTGGGGGGCGTTGTTTGCAGAAAGAGGCCGCGAGCAGAAAATAAACGGGGAGACCGCCACAGACTCTGGCAGCAGAAAGGTGCGCAGAGACAGCCTTCCGGGCGCCTTCCGGGGGCCAAGAACGCGGGTGGTTTAACGCGCGCATATATTATGTACGCTGGAGTCCAGGCCTGAGCGGAGCCCTGTCGCCCGCCAGTGCGGCGCTGAGGCTCCAGATTCGGGAGGACCTGATTTGTCTGGTTTTTCGACATCGCCGGCCATTGCCGGTGGCGTCGCGCGATGGGCCATCGACGTGCGACCTGTGACGTCAAGATGTGCTCCGCAGCTTCCCTCGTGTTGTGTCGATCCTCTCTCGTGTTGTGGCGCGCACAATTTAACCTTTTGGTCGGCCATGCTGCATGCGATCGCCCTATTCTGTGCCGTCACTCGTGTGTAGTTCTTGCTTTTGCGGTGCCTACAGTTTTTCCATGACCTGTACCCGCGTTATGTGGGCGAAGTTCCACTTAACTATCAGCCGCCATAGTAAACCCCACGCATGACAAAGAAAAAGAAAAGTTACAGAGTAATATAATGTATGTATACAGGTTTTTGTTTTCCTTAAGTTTACAGATCTTTATTTTAAAACCGTGAGATACGTCCGTGCGGTCGTACTGGGGGATAGTACAAAACTAAACATTTTAACAGATTTGCCTGTCTGGTTGGGTTTGAAGACATAATAAACTGCACATCTCCAACCAAAATTTTAACTTTAACCCAACGTTTCGAAGCCGACTCGGCTCCTTCATCAGGGGTGACTGAGGGCAGTAGCTAGGGTCTTTTTATGTATGGAAGTAGGGGGGGGGGGTGAAAAGAGACAGCTGTGTCGCGCAAGGCGCGGGGGAGGGGTTTTAGGCTGTTAGTCACGCTGGCGCACTGCAGGGAGGTGCTGAATGGCGAACGCAACGAAAAAAAGTCGCCATTCACCACCTCCCTGCAGTGCGCCAGCGTGACTAACAGCCTAAACCCCCCCTCCCCTGCGCCTTTCGCGACACAGCTGTCGTTCTTTTCACCACCACCCCCTCCCCTGCATACTTAAAAGACGCTAGCTACTGCCCTCTGTCACCACTGATGAAGGAGCCGAGTCGGCTTCGAAACGTTGGGTTAAAGATAAAATTTCTGGTTGGAGATGTGCAGTTTATTATAAGGGTGATAGCACAGCAAGGCGGGGAATAGGCACTTGATAGAGCTCTAGCTGTATTCAGAATATTATTGAACTAAATTAAGTAATCAACTTTTTAATTTTTGATTTTGGGGAGGAATATTATATTGCAAAATTGAAGGCCGTAAACGTCGAAGGTCAGAGACAAATCGACGAGCGTTCCAAGGAGTACTTTTGACGCTCGATAATTGGAACCACATTGCCGATTAAGGAAATTTGAAAACTGGGCTTGCCTTAAACGCTGACGGCCTTCATATTCGCAATATAATCTTGCCCTTCAAAAATCAGAAGTTAATTAGGTAACTTCAGTTTCTTTACATCTCTAATTATCTTGCTATCTCACGTACATATTGTCCGCCTTGCAGTGCCATCCACGTGCACAGAGCCCGCCGACGTATATTCTACAGTTTAAAAAAAAAAGCTTGAAATTGCATCCGAAGAACGCCTGAACTTGTCTTTATAAACTCATAAGGAAAAGCTTATAGGCTTTTTAAAAGCTTTAGAGCTAGCCCGGATACGCAGAGATCTTTTAAGTGCATTTCTTGTGTGCTTGTACCGGAACTAAAGCCCTAATTGGAACCAGTACGTCCATTTCACGGAATTCCATTAAACACACTGGTCTCAAAAAAGCGCTTTAGTTTATCAAGACGAACACCGGCCACGCTCCAGGCACCGCGGTGCTCGCAGTTCCTTCTGTTGCTTTGTGTGCAGCATTGACCGCGTACGTGTCTCTTGTGTACAATTCGGGGGCAACCATTTCTCTCTTGGGTAAGAAGAGAAAAGGTAGGGGCAGCCAACACCCTCTCTTCAGAGGGTATTGGGGCAGCCCGGAAGAAGAAGGGCAAGGAGGTTACTGGATGGCATTTTGCAGGTAGTCAGGAGGTCGGGAGGAGGGGGGGGGGTCTTCCTGCAGGCACCACGGTGCTCTTAGTGTCTTCTGTTGCTTTGTGTGCAGCGCAATTGACCACGTACATATCTCTTCAGTGCAATTCAGGGCAACCATTTCTTCTAAGGGTGAGAAGGAATATTGGGGGAAGGGGCGGGAGGCAGGGGCAATCCCGAAAAAGAAAAGCAAGGAGGTTCCTCGGTGACGTTTTGTGGGTAGACTGGGAGGGTGGGGGGGGGGGGGGGGTCACGACTTGTCAGACCAGGAAGCCGTCCAATAAGGCCCGGTTCTGGCGACAAAGAAATGCGAAAGTTTCAAGAATGCTGCCCCACACTCTCCCCTCTGTTTTTCCTCCTTCCGCAGACTAGGCGCGGTCGTCCTGCTTCTGCGCCTCCCCAGATACCCCAGGCGAGCGTTTGACGCCATTTTTCATGCAGAAGCGGCGCTTGCCACAAGAAGAAGGCAGAGAGAACGAGACGAAGGAACGGAGGGATGCCGCTGCTTTACGACGTGTGTCTAAAACGGCCGAAAACCGGGGACAAGGGCACACGCTCTTACATTCTCTCCAATCCAGGGACCTAAGCGGTGAGTCCGCGGGCTTCACCGCTGCTCCTTTGGGCGTTCACGTCCAAGCTATAAAGTGATATCTTTGTTATGAATCAACGCAGTAATATAATAATTGTACTGGACAATTTGCTAATTCCTATAGCTTAACATTTTATAGGAGTAAGTAAAGAAAGCCTTAGGAGCAATGCAATGCGAAGGGGGAAAGCGGCTGGTGAGGACCAGGTAACAGCAACTCTGTTGAAGGACGGAGGGGAGATGACGCTAGAAAAGCTAGCCACACTGTATACGCAATGCCTTATGTCTTCGAGCGTACCAAAAGCTTGCAAGAGCGCTAACATTATACTGATTCATAAGAAAGGAGACGTCAAGGATTTGAAAAAATACTGAAAGATCAGCTTACTGTCCGCTACCTACAAGGTATTTACTAAGGTTATCGCTAACAGAATCAGTACTGCCTTAGATTTTAATCAACCAAATGATCGAGTAGGCTTTCGTAAAGGATACTCGACAACAGAGATATGCACACTATCAGTCAGGTGATAGAGAAATGTGCAAAACATAACTCAGTGGAAACCTCAGCAGTCAAACAGGCATTCTGGAATCAGGGTATAGAAGAGTCTTATCCGAAAATACTAGAAGATATCTACAACTTCATACCTACCATAGTTCTCCATGAATACAGCTAAAAAATTCTAATAAGGATAGGTGTCAGGCAGGGAGACACGATCTCGTCAATGCTATTCGTCACCTGTTTACAGGAGGGCTAAATTAGGAACTGTTGGGGATAAGACTTAATGAAGAATACATATGTAATCTGCGATTTGCTGATGACATTGCCTCGCTAAGTCACTCAGGAGATGAACTACAAAACATGATCAATGAGTTAGACAGGCAGAGCAGAATGATGGTCTAAAAATTAATATGCAAAAACCAAAGTAATGTTAAACAGTCTCAGAAGGGAACAACATGTTTACAATCGGTAGTGAGATGCTACAAATGGTAAGTGGATGCGTCTACTTAAGGCAGGTAGAGGCGGCACATCCTGATTATGAGAGTGAAAAGGGGCGGAGCGAATATGGCAGGTTCTCTCATATCATGAATGACAATTTACCAATATCCTTCAAGAGAAAAGCATACAACAGCTAGTATCTCACCGGTACTCACCTACGGGGCAGAAACGTGGAGGCTAACGAAAAGGGTTCAGCTTAAGTTAAGGACAATGCAGCGAGCCATGTAAAGGAAAATGACACGTGTAACGTTAAGAGACCAGAAGCAGGCACAGTGGGTGAGGGAACAAACGCGAGTTAATGACATGCTAGTCGAAATCAATAGGAAGAAATTGGCTTGGGCAGGCAATGTTATGCGAAGGCAAGATAACCGCTGGTCCTTAAGGGTAACGGAGTGGATTGCAAGATAAGGCAAGCGTAGCAGGGGGGGGGGGGGGGGGGAGAGAAAGTTAGATGGACGGATGATATTAAGAAGTTTGCGAGTATACGGTGGCCGCAGCTAGCAAACGGCAGGGTTAATTGGGGAGTCATGGGAGAGGCTATTGCCCCATCCAGTGGGCATAGTCAGGCTGATTATGAGGACGATGAACATTTTATATCGGGGATATGACCGCCAATGAGTGGATAGATGGTATGGGAGGAAGATGGGTGCCAACAAGTAATGTAGTCATTTATTTATTGTTTAAAAATATTTTCATTCTGAACCTCCATGGCAACATATTACTGAATACTAGTAATTTCATTAGTTTTCCTAGAAAATAAGTACACATTAAATGTGACTATCCTCCAGTTCCCGTCTTCCCTCTTATTACTACACTTAACGCGCCGCTGTGGCACACGGACTGTGGTGCTGTGGTCCCAAAGTGGTCCCAGCACTGTGGTGCTGTGGACTGTGCTCCCAAGGTCTCGGTGTCGAATCCCCCACAGCGGCGGGCCAATTCAGATGAAGGCGAAATGCAAAAGACACCTGTCGTGCGCGGCTGACTTGGACACATCCGGAGCCCCAAGTAATCACGTACGGAACGCCGCCTGTATGTGGACAAGAGTGCGCACGCTGTGATCCATTTCCTTTTGACTCCACATGGAACTAATGAGTCAAGCGGACGGCGACGGAGGGGAGTTCGGGGTGCGCAGGCGACCCAGCTTGGCCGGGCCCCATTGTTCGCAGCCCCGCTCCGAGAAGCAGCAACGAAGGCGCGCGTCGCCTTTCATTCCTACCGCGGCGACGCTGCCCAAGGCCATTACCCGGGCGGCGGTCGTTCAGTGTGTGGCTAGGAGGCAATTTTGGAGACGCGTTCCTCTGTGAGCGCCTATCAGCTCCATATGACTGCCAGGCACTTCCTGTGCACGTGGGGGCATCAGGAAGAATTGGGGAGTGGTGGCGCCTTAAGTGGCCCCTCGGGGACGGCTTTCGACAATCTGTGCGGCCCTCGCATGCTCTTTAAGCGAGTAAACATGCCGCCCCGCGGGGGAGGATGGAGTGATCCGAGAGGGGAATTGTTAGTATTCGTGACAATGACCTGTCCCCTCTCCCCAATCTTTGATTGGGCGTGTTTTACGCTCCTCTGTCTCTTTTTCAATGTGTTTTCCTCTCCCATGTGTTTTATTGGGTGTGTTTTCCTTTCCCCGGTCCTTGATTGGATGCGTGCTTGTGTTTTGACCTAATTGGTTGGTGTCCCCACTGAGGGCGGGGACTTAGGGATTAAAAGAAGACGTATTGGTGGGACCGGGGGTTGATTTCGTCTGGTCACTCTGCGGATCAATCACTATGTACATAGTTGTTCTCCTTGTTGTACCTTCCGTTCTGTCTTAACTATTTTATGTGTGATTAAACAGTTTACTTCCTGAAGTTCCACGAGTAATGTGACTGAGCAAGTTTAGAACCTCAAGACGTCGGCATCCAACAACTTCTACCTTTCCCCTTCGGGCTGACATCAAAGAAGAGAAAGGGGTAAAAGGAACGCAACTACACCCTTGAGCTATGCGATGTCAATGCACGTTGAATAATCCCAACAAATGGTCGGAATTTGTCCGGAACCGTTCACCATGGAAATTCTTGTAGCCTTATGTGCACCTTTGGGAAGTTGATTCCAACTTACGAGCCAGCTCTTCCTCAATAAACAGCAAGGTGCTAACGCCAGGCGTTGTTGTGTTCCGGCCTCCGTGGGAGTGCACACGAGAGATTCTTTATCGCGATTGCGAAAAAGCCCCGTTCTCCAGAAAATCCAATGTCGGCGCTGCGAGCGAAAATCACCAGCATGACTCTGGCAGGTGGTCCCCAGAGAACAACCTAGGAGGCAGGTGGGCCACCTATAGGTCACGTGACCTTGCGTGGTCATCACAACCTGCCCGCCGGATAGTGAGAAAACTGCCCACAGTGGCAGGCGGCAGGTCGCTCAGGAAGAGCAACCTGGGCCGCACAAGGCCCATTACAGGGAGCAGCTCTATCGCAGTGAGGTGGCGCATCGCTTAATCGCCGCACCACTGTGCCAGGAGGGGCAGAGGACAACCAGGGATCTATGTATGTAAGGTAGATAATGACCTTCTGCATATATGAGAATTAACCCATTACTCTATCGTGTCCAGAGGTGGGCAAACGCCATCATTTTGGCTTTTCCTCCCACACCCTCACATTTCAAAATTACCTGGCCTCTCCTTCGCTTTTACCCTCATTTTTTAAAATTCTCTGGCACTCGCTCACCCTCACTTCGTCGACCCTCCCCCACACACCCTCACAATCAGTTGGTTTAACATTCAACTTGTTCTTTATTGCCGATATGCCGATATGTGCCGCTGTTACTGTGTCGCAGAAAACACGAGCAGTTGTATACATTGCGTTCCCTTTAGCCTGTGTCCAGCCGCTTGGATCCTTTAAGCTTATAACACTCCGAAGTTCTCAGAAGTCAACAATGTACCCAAGATGTAGCAGAGGTGCAGCGTGCAACCTGTAGCCGATCAATGGCAGCAGCTGGTTAAGTACGGTAATTCCAACGGCAGCGGCTAAGATGAACTGTGCCGAGATAACCGGGCCGTGAAAAGAACAGAAAAGTCTTCAAGAAACCCTAAGTAGCTAATGAGAGGCGAGTGCTAGGAGAATTGCAGCCAGGAAATCCTGCCAGACGCCAGTAGAAGAGAGACTGCCGCATTGGGGCCAACCTGCCCACCGATGCGCATTTCGTAAGCTTGGAGGGGGCGGTGCGAAAACCTAGCCCACTGCACACGCACGAGAGGGAAATTCAGGCTGCTGACTGATGATTGAGTCGGTATGTACAAAGTGCCTACATTTTCTTTTTAAATCTTAGTTTTAGGGCCAAACAGTGCGAAACTGAAAGCCGCTGAATCCATTGTTTAAAGGCTATTTATGGATATATAAACCTTTCCATCGGACGAGGAGGATGTCGTAAACGTCTTCTCTCTGGGCTGTCGCAAACTGGTTCCACTGCCGCTTGCACCGTGGTAGCGCCAAGTGCACAGAACAGCCCAGCGAGCAATGTGGCAACTCGTGAAAGTCCTAAACCTATAAATGAAAAGGTCCATATCTCCTGGTTTTGGAGATTGTGCAGTGGATCTGCATTTTGGCCCCAGCGCCAGGAAGCATTGAGAAGCGTGATAGTCGCATCAACCACAAAGCACGCTCAAGCCAACTGGCGCCGGCGAACACTCAAGTGGCGACAAGAAGCTCGTACGAAACTGCTGTGCAAAGGATTTATTGGAAAATCTTTTAAAAGTTACCGCGTTAGAAAGCACAGGGTTTTTTTGCTAAGTCAGGTATCGTGATGGAAGATGAAGGCGGTGGAGCACGTTGTTCGAAGAACACGTTTAACGTCGCAGCGAAGGACATGTATGCCGTTCATGGCAAGAGCACGCTGAATGCAGTAACGGTGCACATTCAAGATGCAGGAGGACAACGAGATTCTTCTATAGCCGATCACAGCGCTCGTGAGGAACAGAAAAATCCTGAACGACACGCGGCTGTCAGTGCAGGGCCAGATACGAGGTCAGAAGCCACGCGCGATACACGGAATAGCATGCCGACTTAGCGGGTGCAGTACGGGAAAGCCAGAGACAGCGCACCTGCAGACACGAAAGGCGATGTAAACAAAATGAAACCAGCAGAGGATTCACGCGCGCACTCTGACAGCATCCACCCAACACTGCTAGCCCTCGTAAATTTGTTATGTAGCAAAAAAAATTAGGTCCCCCTGACATTTGCCCTAGTGGTAAGGCGAATTTCATGGATAGCTGGCGTGAGTGGTTGACGACGAGTGACCGGACATTTACCCAGTGACAAAGGGTAGCGATGTATCGTTGGGATACGGTAGGCATGAGTCACGCAGGGTCACTCATCCATCCATAACATATGTCTAGGGACATAAGCGGGTGTAGGAACGCGGCGTTGAGAATGTAGGACTATCCGGGTACAATAAGCACTCAACCGTGGGGATTAGGGGTGTGGGGTTTGATAAAGGTTTCATGGTGTATATAAGGATTTTGCGCCTCAGGCTGACCTTGATTGTGTCGGCTGTGCAGGCCAAATGTTTACCTTGCGTGATTTTTGCATCCGTAATTGGACCTCGTAAAGGGCTTCTCTCAGCTAAACCGCTCGCATATTCATGCTGTAATTTGACGCGCATCGCAGAATTGGGTGATCTTTTTTCATATTATGCTTGAGTGGGATCAAAATTATTAGAAATCGGCATCGTCTGCCGCTACGAACACCGAAAACAAGCGGTACAAGCGAAAATGGTTCCGGTTAATCGCGCTATTCTTTTCTGGGTAAACTACCTCTCCTTCCTTGCTAGACAAGGCGTTTACACAGAGTAAGCGCAACTGCGCTACCAGAGCCATTGCTACATGTCGCCCTTGTTTTGGGTCTTCGTAGCCGCAGACCATGGTGATTACTAATAATTTGGACTTAATCAATCGATTTGTCTTCTTAAGCGTAATATAAAAAAAGAGATCACCGAATGCGTCAAATTACAACAAGAATATGCCAGCAGTTTAGCCAAGAGAATCCTTTTGCGAAGTGCAATTACGGATGCAAAAATCACGCCAGGTGAAAATTTGGCCGGCTGTGCATGGGGGTAAGGCCGTGCGTGGACGACGGCGCGACCTCACAGAACGGCACCCTGACAGCTAGTGCTGAACAGTGCAAATTAAAAGGAACCAAAACAATTAAATAGCCTCTTGAAGCGGGCTTGGTCTGCAATCAAACAAGAGTAAAATAATTAAGCGCAGCAATATCACAAATGTAAGTGCCAGGAGATCAAAACTTAAGAAAAGAATGAATGAAAGAAATACTGACGAACCGGTTTCAAGGAGAGGCGCCTCGACAGACAGACAGACGGACGGACGGACGGACGGACGGACGGACGGACGGACGGACAGAGAGACAGACAGACAGACAGACGGACAGACAGACAGACAGACGGACGGACAAAAAACTATTTCTGCAACTGAGTTTTACACCCTTACACCCTGCGGCGTGTAAAACTCACTTTGCGGGTAATAAGAATATTACGCACACAAAGGTAAAGCTTGCTGTCTGAATTATGACATTAACTGCAGTTAAATGCAATAAATGTAAGACGCGTGAACTTGGTGAGGCGTAGATAAACTCTGAAGCGTGTGGCCCCTAAATAAGGGCACTAACTGCAGCTGGATTTGGTGAGTGTAGTGCAACATGGCTGACTGGTAGCAACACGACTAAGCAAGGCAGAGACAAAGGGGGAAAGAATTTATATTGAATGAAGGGTGAACAGACCAAATGTTACGTGCCCCGTAAACTGTTGTAGATTCATAACATAGGCTTGCAAGTAGATAAAGCTCATGTGGACGGAGGAGGCATCATACGTGAGGCAGGAGTGGAACATCTTGCGCGGCGCATGGGTACCGGACCAGGCCAGAGATCCGAGCTCGCATTTGCTGAGGCGCACCGACAACATAAGTCGGCGTATCTACAAGGACACTTGGAAAGCATGGATGTCGGGCGCATGCTGCACTATAAACGCGAATACGCCTATAAGTGAGTACAAAGGAAGGAAGCTGTCATTTAGCGCACTCCCTTTTGTGAAAGGGAGTGAGCTAGAGGACAGCTTACTCCCTTTCCACTCCTCTCCGACACGTTGCACACTTCCCGTGCTGTCGGGAGCAAAAATGGCGAGTACCACGCGAGCTTCGATTCAATTGCGCTAACCTTCCTACTCCTGGTATCAAGACTGAAAAAGAAAGGAAGCTGGGAGCCCCCCTCCCCCAGCTTTCATCTGCAGCCATGTCACTTATCTCGCTCAGGTCTGTCGTGATCCGCCTTACAGAAAACTGAGAAAACTTGACGCTGCGATGCAGAGGAGCATACACGAGGCAGGAAGGGAACATCTTGCGCCGTGCATGGATGCCGGACTGGGGCCAGACATCCGAGCTCGGTCTTCTGAATGGGCTCCTTGCTCTCTGCGTCCAAGGGAGACCCTAAGGCGTCATATCTGCAAAGATAAAAAGGAACCTTCGCCAAAGGCAACCATGGTTGGAAATTGCTGAACGCTGCTAACAGACGGGACGGAATAGGCTGTGCTCTTCTCTGCCGTTCCGTCTGTTAGCGCTGTTCAGTCATTTACGTCAACATGTACCAACGAGCCCGACTAAGCCTTCTTACAACCGTGGAAATCGTGAGCATTCCAAAGCCGTCCGAGGGGTCACGTTGCACACCAGCTGCACTGTCGGGACTTCGACAAAACTGCATCCTCGATCCCCTTCAGCGGCACTTGGTGTTGAACAGACTTTGGGGGGCACCGCTTTCATCTACAGTCATGCCAGTCTTCTCGTTTCGATAAGTCCTGGTCCTGTTCATTGAAAACGCAGAAAGCTGGAGGCTGCGATGCAGTGTGCGAAGCTTTCAACAATACAGCGTTCGTGGCAGGAGGCAGAGGGTGCATGAAAGGAACTTGCACGGCCCACAACTACCATATCGGGCCAGATGTCATCGCGGGCCGAATGCACCAATGCCGTTGGATCAAGCATGAGAATGCCGGAGTTTGCACATCTGCAAAGAAAATAAAAAGGGTGACAGACACGCAAGCATATCGCAGTAGCACATACTACTACTCACCGTGGAAGCAAAGTGGACGAGACTGAACACTTACGCCACGGGGTTGAGAAAAGTAGGAATAGCGAACAACCGATAAACATTGGCTGCAGGGGAAACACGATCTGCCGCAGACCGTATAGACAGCGTCCGTTCTTCTTCGCAGTTGCTGGGCGAGGCTGGCGAGAATTTCCTAGCGCCTTTAAACCACATGCCGCTCAAGAGCACATCCGCTCCTGGGCGTTCGGTGGCACGATATTGATAGCTTGGTCGCAAAACCATTCGGAACGAGTTTTTGTTCTCTGATAGAAACGGCAGCGGGCTCACATATGTAAACCCTCTTGAGGCAACGAGCAAAGCAGCGCATATATGCAGTTTCCTCGCTGGCTCAATACCTACAGCTGACCTGTGAATTAAGTCTAAAGATGTATGCATCGCGAATGCTGGCTCACCGCGCTTCCGTCAGGGACCAGAAACCTGATGGCGATGGTTCACGAAGCTCCCCTCTATACGCTGCATGTTGCTTGCTGATTATTATCCAATGCTCGCGGAAACAGCGCGAGTGAACCTTAAATTTGCTCTGATAGCCAAGAGGTGGTTTCAAGGAGACATCACCCTAGCCGTGCGGCTTAGCCTCGCACTCACCTTTGATGCCGATGGCCTGGCTCGCTGTAGTCCTCAGTCTTCGCGGCAGTCCTCAGTCGGTCGGTAGTGTAACGGAGTTCCCGCTGGATGGTGAAGACGACAGCAACCCACTGGCAACGAACACTAATTAGAAGCACCGCTGCTTGTACGGCGAAAATAAGCTCTGTGGCTAGCATGTCTAGCATGTCAGGCCGTCTCTGTATTGGACGAGGAAGAAGTTGCTCGACGTAGAACGGACAATGCGATTCGAGTAGCGGAGAGTGCCAGTGCGACCATGAGCGTGGAAACCGACTTCACGAACAATCCGTTCGGCTTCGTTTGCGACGTTATTGAGTGGCGGTGGCATAAACGAGATTTGACACCGGTGCAACAAAAGCATAGCTAGACAACCAGACTAACCAGAACTTGCAATAAAAATTAACCAAGACTAACCATGCTTTTGAAATCATTTTGCTAGTGCTTAGTGAACACACGAGACAAAGAACACAAATACACAGGACAGACGCCTTACTAACAGTGCTATGGCTTAGTTTTCGCTACGTCTATCCCGGCATAGCCGAGCTAAGCCACTGCCAATTTTTCTTTTTATTTTCGTTGTCCTTCTCTGGATCGCCTAGATGAAGTGATATTAAGACTGCTTTAGACGCGCAAGTTTCGAATGCATGCGCAAGCCACAGCTTGGGCGACGTTTTCCGTGTTCTTCTCTGCTGCCGTTTAAACAAGCGGACTGAGAGAAATAATTTTCTAATCACGTCGTTTTAATTAAAATACCCAATGAGCTCTAACTTCCGCAAAGTCAACGAAGCGCCTTCAATGACACTATAGGAGACAGTTGTGAATAATGCATCCACACTGCATATGCTCGATTTTTCTGATTCCTTCTTCAGCAGCTGTATAGACTGGCCGTGCTGTGAGATCTTCGTGTATTCCTCTCAATTTCTTGCTTCATTGCTTGTGCTGCTGGCGGTCCTGAAGTGATGCTCGTGTAGTGGTGGTGAGAGTCGTTCGTCTGCGCGTCGGTCAGGAGGATAAACAGTACACGACCAAATCAAAACAGTGGTCACACAGCTGGCTCATGCCCTGCTCCTAGCTGTTCTGGCTAGATACCCGTGATTGACAAGACAGCTACGGTAACCTTAATGGCTGTTTAACCCATGGTTGTTACTCTTAAGTATTGGACACATGTCATGACTTTGCGGCCACAGCCACATGCAGAGGTGGACTAATGCCCTCATTTTAACTTTTCCACCCTCAACCTCACTTTTTAATCCATGACCCATGGTCCTTCCTCGCCATTTTTTTGAAAAATTATCCGGCACTCCCTTACCCTCTATTTGGAAAACTTGCTGAAACTTCGCCCTAAGTAAATTGTAAATTGGTTGTTGGTGAGAGGAAGTGGCGCAGTATCTGTCTTATACATCGTTGGACATCTCAACCGCGCCGTAAGGGAAGGGACAAAGGAGGGACTGAGAGAAGAAAGGAATAAAGGGGTGCTGTAGTGGAGGGCTCCGGAATAATTTCGACCACCTGGAGATTTTTAACGTGCACTGACATAGCACAGCACACGGGCGCCTGTGTGTTTCGCCTCCATCGATTCGCCCTAAGAAGTAGCGGGAATTCATAACGGGCTTCTGTGCACACACAAGAAACGTTAGCCCGGAGTACGGTTCGGGCCCGCTCCCTCGCCCTCAGACCGTGTCCCTTGCCCTTCCTGCCATCACCTTGCAATTTATTCCATCCCTCACGCTCTGCCTCAAGAATTCTCATTCGCCGATCCTTCCTTACCCTCACCTCACCGAGTGTAATCCTCGTGAGGTGAGGGTGAGGACGCCCTCACGAGGGCTCGCCCTCGTGAGGGTGCCAAGCTCTGATCGCATCATACCCTTGAGGTGGAGCTCAAGTGCCTCCTGAATTTTTTTTGGCTGATTAACTGCGAGAAAAGCTTTGCGCCTTACTCTGTTTTGAAACGCATGGTTTAGCATTGATGCTACAAGTTTCGTTTGCGCAGTACAGGGGAAGATAATCATTAGTACCTATTGGTTCGGGAATTGTGCATGGTTGTGAAGCCCGGAGCATTTATCTGTCAATTTAATTTCGATTTTATTTTTAAACATACCGTCAGCTCGGCGTGCACGGAAATACATTTCCTTGCGAAGCTCGCCTCTTCCAGAACTTTAATCCTGCAATCAGCAACTGACATGCGGTGGACGACAGACGAACCTACAGCTTGTACGATATAGCCAGAGGTTTAAAAACGGAGCCAAGTTATTGATTTCGGCACAAATTTAGTACAGCAAGCTTTTACCAAATCGTGGAGAAACTTTCTTGATAACTAAACCTTGATCACCACCGCCGCGTGGAGATACGCTGGCCGAAACAATAAACGGGGTTCTTACAGTCGTCGGTCGGCGCTTTCATCTGTTGGGCTGGAGAACTAGTATCAATTTCAGCATCAAAACAATGTGTCAGTACACAAATACGCCAGATGAGAGACGCCAGTGGCGAAGCGCCGCTCGCCGGCCATGGAACGCAGTGTATTGTTCTGCCTGCGTTAACCTATCGAGAACCAGCACGGCCGCTGTTTTCAGCACAGAACGCGGCCAGGTCACAAGTGTTTTCATCCCGTCCCATTCGCGGCACCATTGAACGCGGCTACATGCGCGGATTCCGCGTTCAATTCAATTCTTTATTTTCCAGAAATAATGGATCCTGGAAAGGGTCAAGAGCTGAAAGCTGTCTCGTTCGGAAGCGTAAACTCCCGTAGACGTCCACAGGACGTGTAAGGGTGTTCCAGCGCCCGTCGGGGTGGCTATACCGGCACGCGAGTGCAACTTCAGGTGGGATTTTTCTATATTGCCCGTGCTCTCTTTTCAAAGCAGAAAAAAAACTAATGTTTAGCTACACAACTTCCTCGCTAGCTGCCATGCTCCCGACCTGTGCTTCTCTCCGTACTTTAGGCGGTTCCTGCATCAAAGAACTTACTCCACTGGTCCTCTTTTCGTGCATGACCCTCCTTACACGTTCCCAAGAGGTCTTCATCGAGGGTTACGCTGACTCCACATATACGCAATATACTGTGGCGAAATGGCGACGGCCGGAAAACACCACGGTGACGTGTTCGCACTTCGGGCTTCACTGCCGCGCGTACCTTACCCAGTTACACTGACAATGTGCTGAATTTGAGACCGGTAGAATGGCCATACTGTCCTCCCGGCACACTGTACCACGTTGCTCACGGATACCAACATACAGATCCTATTTTCTGCATATGGTAGCCAAAGCGGCCTGATAAGCACGGTCCTTCTGATCAGGTCCAGCCATAGCAAAATGGACTATACACTGACTCGGACCTCGATTGTGACTAACGTTCTTTCCCCGTTTCCACCCACAGTGGCCTTGTGCCTTCCTCTCAAAATAAGAAACTTTCAATAAATCAGTTTAGCGCATCAAAATAAGAACTGATTTATTAGAATTTTTTTTGGCGCACTTTAAAATTTGGCACGGGAATTTTCACCGGCGACGTGGAACTAAAAAGTTAATTTTTCAATGTAATTATTTTTTATTTATTTATTTGCCCCGCTGCGGTGGCTCAGTGGTTAGGGCGCTTGCTACTGATCCGGAGTTCCCGTGTTCGAACCCGACCACGGTGGCTGCGTTTTTATGGAGGCAAAACACTAATGCTCCCGTGTGCTGTGCGATGTCAGTGCACGTTAAAGATCCTCAGATGGTCGAAATTATTCCGGAGCCCTCCACTACGGCACCTCTCTCTTCCTTTCTTCTTTCACTCCCTCCTTTATACCTTCCCTTACGGCGCGGTTCGGGTGTTCAACAATATATGAGACAGATACTGCGCCATTTCCTTTCCTCTAAAACCGATTAATATTATTATTATTATTATTATTATTATTATTATTATTATTATTATTATTATTATTCCATTCCACAAACTACAAAAATTCTCTTCCCACATGCAACTGGTCAACAAAACGGTTCAAGTTGCCTTGGCCTATTACGCCACGGTCTATATTTAATCTTTGGCTAAAGTTAACTGGGACACTGGTTCACATGAGACTCTTAATTCGTAACATGGCTTACCAGTTTTTTTATACGTCTTTATTTCTGCATAAAATAGGCCTAGCCTTGCGGCAGAAATGAGGGGCATCATGGGGGTGGAGGTGGGGGAGGGGGAGGAGGGCCGGTCTCCACGGTTGCCTCGGGCATCGTCTCTCAATAGACCTTTTTAATGCGAGCTGTTTGCCATTGTGATCAGCATACCTCAGTCATGCGCGAAATACACATGCGCTCTGTTATTTAGTGAGTAGATGCCCGCAGCAATACGGAGCGGTAGCGACACCTATTCGGATAAAGATCGCAGTGTGCTATTAGCACTGAGGTTTGTAAAATGAACAGACCAGTGCAGCCGTGGTCATTTCTCCTATTAGTGCGGCCTTCAGGCCTCGTCGTGAGGATTTCCACCTGAAGGAAAAGCGATGGCTAAAAAAATTGACAGGACGGTGACCACGGTGTAACGCAAGATTCAGCGACAGCTGTTAACGTATTTATATTTTAGAGCCTGTTGACGTATAGATAACATGAGAGCGACTACTTATCTGGGTAGTTGTAAAAGCTGCTTTAAGTTTTCCATAGATACTCGCTTTCCGGATAGCTCTCCTCACCACTCCGCCATTCTAGGCCCGCGGTGTAAGCGATTACGCTCTCTTCACGCGGCGCATTTCGCAGCAGCTGCCACAGATGGACCATGATACATTCCTCGGTTCCCGGCATACTCCCCCCCCCTTTTTCCAGAGTAACTACCCCCCGGGTGGTTCCCATGACAACCGCCCTCCACTGGTGCCTTCCACAGTCACTTCTTTGGCTTTAATACCTTAAAGACCCCGTTGGAGGGCCTTGGATAAGGGATGAGACACGCAGGAATGATACACAGAATAAATACAGATACTTTTAAGCAAGTTATACAAAGAAAAGATTGTCGTCGTGTAAGTACGTGAGAAAGTTGTTCAAGAAACACAGATGGTCAGGTGATAGTAGCAAGTTCTCGAGGAAGGCCGTGCCAGTCGCTGGCAATCCGGGAGAAGAATGACGAAGAGATTGTAGTTGTGCGGGCGCAAGGTCGTGATACTTGCTGTTGGTGGCCGGTGCGAAGGGAGATGCGTGGTGGGGGGTGCGCAGATGTAGGGTTCCTGATGTAGTTCAGAATAAAAGAGCTTATGAAACAAACAAACTAGCAATGTGGCGACGAAGGGCAAGGACAGGTAGGTAGTTTGTACTGCGATTTTAAAGATGATATGTTGATATAAAATCAGTACGAGGAATGGATGAATCTAGTTGCCCGGTTTTGAACTGCTTGAATTGACATAGAGAGGTATGCTTATTTCGGAGACGAGATGGGAGATGCGTATTCTAATTTTGATCTAACTAGTGATATGTATGCGCGGAACTTTACATGCTGTGTGGCAGAGCGAAGATGACGCTTTAAAAATCTAAGTGCTTTGTTGGCGGATGATATAATGATTGAAATACGCGTATTCCAGGTAAGGTCTTGATAAAGATGAACACCAAGATATTTGTATGATTGGAAAAGGTCGAGAGGAACGTTAGATATGCTGTAGTGGAATGGGACATGGTCACGGCGACGGTGGAAAGACATATTTGCCTTTACTTGTGTTAAGTGTCATTAGCCAGTCATGGCACCAGTTCAGTACTTGTGTTTGGTTATTTTGTAAGGATATTTGGGAAGGTGTTAGTGACTGTTTTGTAAATAACACAATCATCTACAAAGATACGAATATGGTCATCTAATTTCTCAGGTAGATTATTTCTCAGGTAATTTCTCAGGAAGAAGGAAAGCTTGACTCTCCGGTTAAGCTTTCTCATGTCCATGCCAAGCCCTCCTCCTTCCATTGTAACCATGGTAACCACTCTCTGGTTACGCCCTCCAACACTGTCGTGATACCTTCCTTCTTTCATGGAAACCTTCCACCTCCTTCCAGAGTAACTACCCTCCGAGTGGTTCCTGCGTCAACCACCCGCCGGTCGCGCCTTCTTACGGCCTCCCCGTACCCTTCTTCTCTCTTGGTAACCTTCTTCTGGGTGGGGGTTCCTTCGCTTTCGCGATATTTTCTTTCACGATAACCACCTACCGGATTCGCGCACGCTGCTACTACTAGAACTGCGACGACGATGCGAAACCCAGGAACGTGCGCTTAACAGCTCTCGCTGCAAAAATTATTTCTTAACAATACAAAGTATTGCTGTCTGCTTCTATCGATGTTCACTTAGAAGTTTCCTGATTGCACCCTAACGAGAAATGGCAGCTCTAGATATGTGGAGGTTAAATACCCGAAGCTGTACATGGGCTGTGAGGGACACCGCAGAGGAGGGTTTGAATTTGGACCACTTGAAGTTGTGTAAATGATGTGCATTGGCATCGCACAGCACGCAGGAAAATTGGTTTTTGGGAAAGGAAATGGCCCAGTATCTGTCTCACATATCCAGCGGACACCGGAAGCGCCTCGTAAGGGAAGGGAAAAATGAAGGACTAAGAGAAGAAAGGAATAAAGATGTGCCGTGATGGAGGGATAGAGGCCTCGGCGTTTCGAATTTCACCTCTACAGAGATCTTGCAACCGCCACATGGGTTCGATCTCGCAACATAACAGTTTTAGGAGCACCTTCGTCGGTAATTTGAGTATACATGAACGTTCGACGTCCTTCTACTGACATTTTTTCAACGGTTTCAAGTAGGCGTTGAAAGGTAATCAGGTAAAGCACAACTCATCGCTTGAGAGAGCTGTGGCCACCTCTGCAGGGGAGATGGCGTCTACGAGCATGCTGTTCCTGGCTGTGGCTATGCTGTGCGCTGCGGCGGCGACGGCCGGTGAGGACACGGAGCCCAGTGGCGGGGCCGACTTGCAAGGAGGGTACCTGCCGAGAGGAGGAGCGGGCTGGCAGCAGCCATCGCACCAACCCGTGCATACCCCTCCTTATGGCGGGCACGGCTGGAAGCAGCCATCGCACCCACCAGTGCATACACCTCCACATGGCGGGCACGGCTGGAAGCAGCCATCGCACCCTCCAGTGCATACACCTCCATATGGCGGGCACGGCTGGAAGCAGCCATCGCACCCTCCAGAGCACACCTCTCCGCATGGCGGGCACGGCTGGAAGCAGCCATCGCACCCACCAGTGCATACACCTCCGCATGGCGGGCACGGGTGGAAGCAGCCTTCGCACCCACCAGTGCATACCCCTCCGCATCGCGGGCACGGGTGGAAGCAGCCATCGCACCCACCAGTGCATACCCCTCCGCATGGCGGGCACGGGTGGAAGCAGCCATCGCACCCACCAGTGCATACCCCTACGCATGGCGGGCACGGGTGGAAGCAGCCATTGCACCCACCGGTGCATACCCTTCCGCATGACGAGGCCGGCTGGGAAGAAGGAGCGAATGGGAAGCAGCCATCACACCCAAGCCCCTGCAAGTACCGGTAAGTGGCTCCCTAGACGCTGTTACGGGCCCCGGCTGCTTGTTATACTGCCGCTTGCTTTCGATCACTTGGTGCCACCCACCATTCCCGCAGTCGTCCGTGGCGAACAAGTGTCGATGACCCTCAAACCTGTCCCACACCACCGCCAAACCGACAACACACACACGCGCTCTTCAAGGAAGCGTCAATTTGTAGAAACACAAATAGTCGGGTCACATTGTCACACTCAACACTTTGCCAAAAGTGGCCATTGTCCAGTCCGCATGGAGACGACCAGCCGATTAACGGAAGAGTAGTTGGTTACACTAGAGTTTTAGCACCGTCAAACAGAATGCTCCAACTATGAAAACTGTACATCACCATCATAAAAAGCCTGACAGCGCCCATTGCAGGGCCTGCAGAGGCCTCTTCCTTGCCTCTCCAGTAACCCTGTCCTTTGACAGCTGCGGCCACCGTATCCCCGCAAACTTCTTTATCTCATCCGACCACATAACTTTCTGCCGCCTCCTGCTACGTTTGCCTCCTCTTGGAATCTACTGCGTTACCCTTAAATATAATACGGCAACTATTACCGCACGGCAAATGTGGCCACGCAAGTACGGCTACGGTAGCAACGGCAATGCATTTCCGTATGTGAGGACCATTGGCCGACACCCAGTTGCTGGTAGGAGTGATAATTTCGATACAAGCAAATTTCATCTCATAGCCGCTCTGCTGCTGCCGCCGCCGCCGCTTGGTGCGGCTCGCCTGGCCTCTTGTAGCTCCACTGCCTAGGGGGTAGTGGAGATCGAGCATATCTTTATTTTATTATGGGACGGGTTCACAGTAAAAAGGTTGACGAGAGTAGTACCTTTATTTCAGCGCTGGCCAATTCCAAAGCTCCCTCAGCAGCGGCTGAGTTGCTTATCCGCGGCATTGATGCGAAACCAGCTATGCTTAGCGACGATCAGGGCAGTCCGAAGGAACAGCGGAGTTCCCCGCCCGGTGCGCCCATATGCGGCGTCGTTGTCGAAAGATCGGCTGCTCCGCAGTAATGCTGTCATTGCTCGAATATAGAGTGCTGCCTTGGTGTTCACCGAGCCTGCCGGCCGACCAGCCAGCCTAGATCCCGTTCGCTGTCGTCATAAAAATGAGCTAAATATTGTTCTTGGCGTAAATCATAAACGCTGGGATGAGGAAATGTAAAAAAAAAATATACCTTTTTTGTGGATCGTTGATCAATACCGAGTTGATGGTAGAAGGAACAGCAGTGATAGGAGCAAACGAGTTAACTTCTTGTCACCACCGCGCCGGAGCTGTCGGCCAACCGTTGCGGTCCGGCTCGCCTGGCGTCCGCTATAGTTCTGCTGCCGAAGGCGTCGCGTTAATTGATCGCACTTTTAGTTTGTTGTGAGAGGATGGTGTTGACAGTAAAGCGATGTCAAGAGTAGGACATTTATTATGGATGAGGTGGTGGTTTCGATGCGAAACAGGCTGTAGGCTTCGTGACGACCAGGGTAGCCAGGCAGCAGCGCAGTTCGTCACCCGCCGCGCCTGCGAGCGACGCCGTATAGCTGAAGGCTCGCTACTTGCGCAGGCATGCTTTGTCGCTGCTCGAGTACAGCAAGTTAACGTGGTCACAGCGCGGAAACGACATCACGAGAGGGAGAACGGGACACACATCCCTTTCGTGATGTCGTTTTCAAGTTTTGGCCAAGCTGCCTTACTACCATAGTGGGCTTGGTGACACCGGTTACAGAAGGATGCTGATCCCGATTCTTTTTGCCCAGATCGCCTGCCGGGCGCACTTCGCCGTGGGATCAACGGACCCTCCGTTCGAAAGGACTCCTGAGGAGCATGCGCCGACTGACCTGGTCATCATGCCATCGCCAAGGCTGACCCAAGAAACAACGCCCTACGTGCATCAAGCCTGTCAGCGTATCAGCACGGTGACATCATCGGATAGCGACCACTTCAGGCATAAATACTGGACGCTCTTGCAAGATTCCTTCAGTGGGCTTGGTGACACCGGTTACAGAAGGATGCTGATCCCGATTCTTTTTGCCCAGATCGCCTGCCGGGCGCACTTCGCCGTGGGATCAACGGACCCTCCGTTCGAAAGGACTCCTGAGGAGCATGCGCCGACTGACCTGGTCATCATGCCATCGCCAAGGCTGACCCAAGAAACAACGCCCTACGTGCATCAAGCCTGTCAGCGTATCAGCACGGTGACATCATCGGATAGCGACCACTTCAGGCATAAATACTGGACGCTCTTGCAAGATTCCTTCAGTGGGCTTGGTGACACCGGTTACAGAAGGATGCTGATCCCGATTCTTTTTGCCCAGGTTGGTGACAAGTATCTAACTTCTTCTATTAGAGATGATACAGTCATATTGACGGTGTTGCCAAGCCCACAGTGTTTGTTTGGTCTATTATGTGACTGTTTGCATGTGATCAGGTTATTGCTACTAACATCCGGAGACATAGAGCTAAATCCTGGTCCTACTTCTGATTCAGAGTCTGAGACACAGTTAAACAACCAATTACTTAAGAAAATTTTGAAAGAGCAAACAAAGACTAATAAGACTCTGGCTACGCTGACTAGTAATCTGAAACAGGTAGAATCAACAGTCGAGAATATTCAAACCAGGATTACCAAAATTGAGAAAGAACTGTGCCGAATTGAAAATTGTGAGCAAAGGTTGCAGAAAGTGGACGAAGCTTGCAATAACACGAACAAACTAGTTCTTGGGTTAACCAAAAAGGTAGATGATCTCGAAAACAGAAGTCGTCGCAACAATATCGTAATATATGGAGTAAAGGAAGATCCAGAGGAGGACTCAGTAGAACTGGAGCGGAAAGTTAACGAAGAAATTTTTAAAAAGATTCTAGGTGTTGAAGTAAACTCAATAGAGCGTATTCACCGAATTGGCCTAAAACATGCACAGCGACATCGTCCGATCATTTTGAGGTTTTTTAACTACGTAGACAAAACAAAGGTTATGTCATCCTGCTTCAAATTAAAGAACACAAAAGTAGCTATATCGGAAGATTTTTCAAAAAGCATTCGGGATATTCGTGCAAAATTATGGCGTTCAGCGGCTGAAGAAAAGAACAATGGTTCTAAGGTTTCCCTTCGTTTCGATAAGCTCAAAGTTGATGACAGGCTGTACGTATGGGACGCAACGCGCAATCGCAGAATAGAGTTGTCCAAATCATCTGCGCCTGCCCAACCCGAAACTTCCTCTCATCGATCCACACGTGCGAACACGCGTAAGCTAGATAACAAATGACGGGAATCCGTCAAGACGCTACGGCTTGTTTCGTTGAACGCACGCAGTGTACTGAATAAGATCCAGAGCCTTGAAGATATAATTCTGACCTATCAACCACACGTCCTAGTGGTAACTGAAACCTGGCTGCATTCCGATGTGCAAAATTCAGAAATAATGCCTCCTTCGTACACGCTTATCCGTAAGGACAGAGGATCAAGGGGTGGCGGAGTTGCAATTGCAATAAAGAATAACATTAAATTCACACGCTTAAACGGCATCAGTGATCATGAAAGCATATGGTGCAAAATAAAGTTTTTTGGAAAAACTATATTACTAGGAGGGGTCTATCGGCCTCCGAATGCTCCTCAGGAATACTTAGATTCCTTATATGATTATTTGCTGCAAAAAACAAATTCGCGTTCCAACATCCTTATAACAGGAGATTTCAACCTTCCAGGAATTAACTGGTGCAGCCTTTCACATGACGGCAAAGATTCCAAAAATGCTGAGTCATTACTACTAACTGCATTTACGTTTTCGTTAACCCAGTTGGTTTTGGATGCTACAAGAATTTCCAGCTCTGCTGTACTTGACCTTGCGTTTGCAAGTAGCTCGCTACCAGACTGCTCAGTCAGTGTCAAGGACGGTATATCTGATCATCAGTTACTTGTTCTTGAGTGTCCTATTTCGGGCTTGCGATCGTATGTTAAACCTTCTGACACATTTGTAAGAGACTATACGCATGCTGATGATGACGGAATTATTAGTTGTATGGAATCTTTATTCCCTTCCTTTAATGAGACAAATGACGTTAATGTGCTGTGGACAAAGTTTAAAGACATAGTCATGCACTGTGAAAGCACCTACGTGCCTTTGAAGAAAAAGCGCATCAACAGGGAGTACCCGTGGATGGATCGTAAACTGATACATCAGAAACGCAAAATAAAACGCTCTCGAAAACGGGGTGACAGGAAACAACTTGCAAGTCTAGTACGCACTTTCAAAGATAAAGTGCGCGCTGCAAGAGATCAGTTCTTTTCTTCCACATTGACTTCTTTCATGTCTGAGCAACCAAGGAAATTCTGGCAATATTTATCTAAAGATAAAAGCGGCATCACAGAGATCAGAACATCTGGCACAGGCATTGACGATCCTTTGACCATTGCTAATGAATTTAACGCCTTTTTTCAATCGGTGTTTACCATAAACGCATCGCACGCGCACTTGCAACCTTACACGCTTCGTAATCCGATGCCCGAAGTAGATTTAAGCAAAAACGGCATCCTTAGTCTTTTACGTAATCTAGACATAAAAAAGTCATCAGGTCCGGACAAAATATCTAATGTTTTCCTTAACAGATACGCAATCTGGGTAGCAGAGTACTTATATGTAATATATAAAACATCGTTAGAATCCTGTGTGATACCAGATGACTGGCGCCTTGCAAGGATAGTTCCGATTCACAAATCTGGATCCCCTCTAGAACTAAATAATTACAGACCAGTTTCCTTAACATCCACAACTTGTAAACTGCTAGAACATATTTTATTTAAAGCGATTATAACACATTTAGAGAATAACCATTTACTTCATGCAAATCAACATGGATTTAGGGCTGGTTTATCCACAATAACACAGTTAGCTGAGATAACGGATGATTTTATGAATGAGCTGAATATGAGGGGTCAAATCGATGCAGTGTTTCTGGACTTTTCCAAAGCGTTCGATGTAGTTCCGCATGCCGATTTAGTAACTAAACTGCTCTCAGTGGGCATTGAACGCAATATCATCCGTTGGATAGAATCTTATTTGTCCTCAAGAAAACAATACGTTGCTGTTAAAGACTGCGTTTCTAGTACACTGAAAGTGCACTCAGGGGTGCCACAGGGGTCAGTTCTCGGTCCCTTGTTGTTCTTAGTTTATATCAATGACATCTATTTATCTGTTCAATCGCCTGTGAAGATCCGGTTGTTTGCGGACGATTGTGTTATTTATACTAATGTAAATCATCACTCCGACCAAGTAAGACTTAATGACGCGTTGCACTCAATTAGCGTATGGTGTGAAACATGGGGACTGAAGCTAAACACTTTGAAGACGGCAGCTATTACATTTACCAACAAGAAAGAACCCTTAGATTTTGCTTATATTATTAATAATTCTTATATTCATAAAACCCAGCGAGTGAAGTATTTAGGTGTTACACTCACAAGCAATTTAAGTTGGGAACCCCATATAGAAAACGTTTGCGGCAACGCGCTAAAAAAGCTGGCATTTTTGAAACGAAAATTGCGCCGTACTTCATCAACCGTTAAGTTAACAGCATACAAAGCTCTTGTCAGACCAAAATTAGAATATGCGGATTTAATCTGGAGCCCTCGTCAAAAATATTTAATCAAGAAAATAGAAAGAGTGCAAAATTTAGCTTTGCGGTTTATATACTACACATACTCGCGTTTTTCAAGCGTGTCCGTTCTTCGCGACAGGGCGAAATTGAAAAAACTAGTTCATCGCAGAATTGTATCTCGCATCAAATTTTTATATCAGCTGTACCATGGTCACTACAAAATAGCGCGTGAATGTTATTTACCCGAGCCCCCCATGCGCTCTGCTCGTACAAACCACAACAAAACAATTAAGCAACCATTAAGCAACCTTAACATCCATCAATATTCTCTTTTTCCCCATGCAATTTCACTATGGAATAAATTACCCGAAGAAGTAGTTAACGCTAATACAATAGAATCGTTCGTTCAGCTTTCAAATAACCTTTTCTTTGACCTCTAAAATTGCCGCAATGAGAGCAGTTTCTTTTGCGTTACGCTTTTTCATTGTTATTTTGTTTACGTATTGCACTGTTGTACGTTCATGTTTATTTCTGTTACGTATAGTGTTACAATGATGTATGTACATGTTTATTGTGTTCTTAATTGCTAATTGGCAATGGTAATTTACGTTGTTGTATGTACCCACTCCTGCTTGGGCCCGAATAGGGCCTGCAGTATTTGTAAATAAATAAAATAAATAAAAAATAGCTATACCATAGCTACCATACTTCCACTTTCGAGTGGAGCAGGCGGCCTTTCTGATAACATGGCTGTTTTGAATTTCTCATACGAGCTTCCTCGCGATCTGGAAACCTTTAAATACCGACTTCGCCTGAACGCAGAGTTTACAAACAGCTTCCGATACCGTTTCGGTCAAATGAACACTCCGCATTGTGACAACTGCGGCTCAAGCTAAACCCTGGAGCATATCCTGCTTCAGAGCCCTGCATATGCTTAGGAGCCTGCGTACTATGAGCAGTGCTTGGAAGAGCTCACCCCAGTGCCTCTAACAATGGACAGTGTTTTAGGACCCTTAGTCTGCCCTATAGGGAGCAGAGACATGCAATGAACTTTTTGTTTGCGTATTTGAAGGACACTGGACACCTCGACAAGCTCCAATTTCACCTTGCATGTTGCCCTCACGCACTGTCTTCGCAGTGACCTTTGTTAGCCCATTTATCAGACTATGGGCTTCATCATTTCATATGCAACATCATTATTCACCGAGGCACCTCAGTACGCATTTATTGGCTGCTATTTAATTTCTCACCTTTTTATTTGTTTTATTTACTTTTATTTTACCCTTTCCGCACCGCTCTCATTGTGCCTTTATCTCCCAATTCCCTTCCCCGCGCAGAGAAGCATGCCAGCGTTTAAACGCCGGCTTTTTTCATTAAAGAGATTCTCTCTCCGATGTGAACTTCAAGTACGCCAAGCTAAGCAGCGTTCAAGCAATGCTGCGCGGTGGCTAAGTTTGACACCTGTTGTGGGCGGAGCTTCAGTCGAGCGCCCCATCGATGCTTGCCGCTACGTGTGTCTCTGCTTGCAGCGGGGCGGCAGTTCGCCAGCGGCGACCGGTGCAGAGCGACAGCCAAGTTTTCGCACATGTGTATCCTGCTTTAGTCGTACAGCTGTCCGGCAGTGCTAAAAATCTGTAGGCGAAAGGGGCTGGTTTAACGATATGCATGCGTCTGTAGACAGTCTATATATACTTCTTATATACTATACTGCCTTCCTATAGAAATTTCTGTTTGTTTATTTATAGTCTACAGAATGTCTATAGAGAAAGGTCTACTAAAAGTGTATGGCCATAAATCTATAGATTGTCTTTAGACTGTCTATAGCATGTAGACTGTTTTCAAGGGTTTGTCTGTAGAGAGTCTATAGACTTTATAGACAGAAGTTTATGGACAGCCTATAGACTGTAAAATAAGTTTTTTTAAGGGGCCACGCTCTCCTAAGCGAGTTTATTTTCCGGGAAAAGTGCAAGGATCACAATTAACTTTTTTTCCAGGGAGTGTCACATAAGTCTATTGATGCGAGAATTTTGTACTGATCCGGAGAACATCAAACTTGGGATCAATGCTAGGCTACGTGAAAGACTTCTGCATCACAGACACCGTCCAGGACATGCAGACCAGAACACAAACACAAGCGCTTGCGTGTATCTTATCGTCTTACGTCCCGCGCTGTGTCTGCGCTAACAAAGTGCCTTCATGGATAAACTCGGCCGGATCCGCCACAATTCTCTACCTGAGAATTCACTGCCGCATGTCCCGATTTCATGGAACACGTGCTAACGCGTCTGTGTTCGTCTGTGTGCCTTGCTGTGCGCAGGTGTTCGCTGCGGGGTTGCGATAAGAGCCAGTGCCACTACAAATGTGTGCGTGGCGTCGAATGTCCGACCCTGGGCGGGCTGGATGCGCGCAGGGGTCAGGGCGCCGAGATCAGCGTCTCCAAGCCGCTCACGGAAAAGGTGGATGCTTTCGACTACGATCCCAAATGAAGCCTGCAATAAAGCGTTGATCGCAAAAGCACGATTGACTGTTTATTGGACAGAAAAAAAGAAACAACGTTTACTACTTTTCGACAGTCACCTTAGCATGTGAACATAATTAAACGCTCAGTTATTTTTCCGTCTTCCTTTCTGAATTCGAACATGGTTGCTTTACAGCAATACCTGTTGGGCGCCCGCCCCTGGCCTTCTCATCTCCGTCGGTGTAACCGGAGGGAGCGTTAATATCACGTGACCGTGACATTAACGCACCCATCGGTTGCGATCACCGTGACCATAATGACCTTAATGTCACGTGACTTTAATGTCACGGTCAACCTGGGTTGCATAACCCTACGGGTGGGTCTGATTGGAACAGCTGCCTGCAAGCGCACGGGATATTCACTTGACCACTACACACCAGTCTGACAGGAACTTATCCCCAAAATTAAACGCATAAACAGGTATCGCTGAACATCGCGTTACACAGTCGTAACCGTCTTGTGAGTTTTTTTGAAGCGAAAAGATTCACTACGCTAGTCAACACCGCGCTCCGCGTGAGCCGGCGTATGTCAGAGCACGAGTGACGTCACGCACGGCGCAGGTGGCCGCCGCCGACTTCGTCGCCTGACCTTTCGCCACTGCCGCGCGTGACGTCACGCGCGGGGCAGGTGGCCACTGCCGCGCGCTATGCGTCATCGTTTGACGTTCGAATCGCCCCAAGCGCGTGCCTATCGCGGAGGCCGACTATATAACTTCTTGCAAGAGAATAGGCGTGCGTACTCGACATGGAAGGGAAGGAGAGTGCGGCTGCTGCTAGGCTAAGCAGAAAAGTTGAGAAACTAAATTCGTCCGATCCAGAAGACTCGCTTGGGAGTTGGCTGCACAACAGCGAAAAAATGATAAAGCCAAAGCTAAACGTGCAGCCGAAACGCCCGAACAACGGGAAATACGCCTTGCTAAACGACGTCGGAAAGAAGCCGAAAAGCGTGTCTTGGCCGCATCTTCAGCCAGCAGTAGCCAAGCGAGTGAGGCTGAGGAAACGAGAGAGTCCGAAGAGGAAAATCCCGACTCGCCGTTACAACGACTACGCGGTACAACTTAGTGGTACGACTGGCTTTTCGCTTGTATATGCAGGCTTAACCAGAGCTAAACCACTTCCCATTTTTTTTTGTCGTTAAAAGAGCACGAATCACAAACTACAATCCTGTCATTGACGAAAAAGCAGCGCAGAAAAGCAGTGCACTGGCTTCTGTCACCAAAGAGAGAGAGAGAGAAAAGTTGACAGCAAAAGCATGTTAATCTGCCTGACCTCCGTGACGTGTGACTCAAAATCAGCTCTTTAAAATTTCCTTCATCATCCGTTGACGAATGCATCCGGTGTGCCAGCTAAAGATAAGCAAGGCTTTAAAAAAAATATGGAGCGTCTTAGAACAGTGACACCAACTCTGGGGTAGAGTAGTGTGGCCTAGCCTGAAGAAATCTTCTGTATATTAATTTGGAAACGTTATTTATCTTGCTTTTTAAATATTGGTGTCAGCAACACAGTATCCATGCGCAAGTGGCACATCTTTAAAACGAGCCGGCCGAAATGTTTGCATAATTGTACAATTTAGGCAGCTTTATTTACCGTCCTTAAAAGCAAGCTACCGCATGACAGCTGCTATCTTATTTGTCTCTCTCAGTGCTAATGCAAAGTTCATGCCGGGAAAAGCCCTTTGGTAAAAAGCGGACTTACTTCTCCCAGACGCGTCATGGGGCACTGAAGCAGCATCGCTGTCATATTGAAGCTTTTGTATTTCGCGAGCATCCACTTAAAGGTGCACTAAAGAGGAATCTGAACTCGTCTTTTTACCGCGTGAACTCTGTATACACGTTCCGGGCATTCTTAGAAACTTCGAATTATTTTACTGTGCGGCCAATTTCTCTAATTAAATCGGGTTAAACGTCCCAGTTCCCGCCTTTTTTTGAACTCAACGCTGTAGGTAGGCGGGGTCACCCAACGCGTGGAGGGCCTTCCAGCCAGTCCAGTGGCGGCTTCGCTTTCGCTTTTATTTTGTTTTTTACGTTTCTGTGAATAAACAGTTTCAGTCACAGACAATATAGCCGCCAATTAGGCCCACGGAAATAACAATACATGTGGACTCTGATTTACGTATTACTCCGCCGATGGCAGAGCGCCAAGCCGCCACAGGACTGGCTGACGCGTTGGTTGACTCCTCTTACCTACCGCGTTGAGTTAAAAAAAAAAGGCGGGAGCCGGGACGTTTAATTTGATTTAATTAGGGCAATCGGCCGCACAGGACAATAATTCGAAGTTTCTAAGAATGCCCGGGACGGGTAGATAGTGTTCCCGAGCTAAAAAGACCAGTTCAGATTCCTCTTTAGTGCACCTTTAAGGTCAGCAGAAAAAAAAGCCTCTTTACGTAAACGGTACCTTGGTGCAAACATTTCGGCCAGCTCTTTTTCAAAGCGATATACAACTTCCGCCTTAATACTTTATTCCTGACAGAAATATTTATAATGTTATGTATTAGTCCTTACTAATTAGGCTTACATAATGAAACAAACAATGCTGGCGAGTCCACGCAACTCTTAGAAGGACTTAATTGATTTCACTCGTCTATGACTCGCATTTTGAAAAAAAATTCTGAGGACGCTTACGATACTCCCTAATCCCAAATTTGAGCGCAGCTCTCTACGTGTTTTGGCTTGAGATATATTGGGGTAAAGAATTTCAGAGATACGTGAGAGTATGTACAGTTACAAAGCACTCTTTATTTTCAGCACACACTCTTCCTTCATGTAACACTCCTTTCCCAGTCTTTGATTTTCATGAAGGTGGGTTTGTGGTCAGAGAAATGGGTGGAAGTATGCTCAACCTGCTGCACCAATTCCCGGTTCATACTAGGAAGACAGCGCTGTGAGTGGCGTGGCCGACACGGTCAATTTATTACGTGCAGCACATTTCACAGCACCCCACGCCAACGGAGCGTGGCGCGGCTGTGAGCGGGCAGGGGAGGCTCAGGGAATATATACATTAACTATAGTCAGGCATAATCAGGCAGACTATAGTCCACTGACCTCCACTAGGGAGCTGGGTGACGCATCGGGTGTCCGAAAATGAAGCCACCGGAAGCAAGTATCCTTGTCCCGGAACTCAGCCTTTGGCAGCGCACGAAATGAGGCATCAGCATGGTCTTTCAGTTTCAGTCTCGGTTTTCACCTTCATCGTTCCCTTCTTTCTCCGCGACAATGCGTACGTGTTGCGCCGCCACCTGCACGAGAAGACCAGCAAAGTCTTGGGGAGAGGCGTCTCAAAAAGAAGGGTCTTTCGCACTGCAATGCACGACACCAGCAGACGACAGGAGGTCGCCACAAACAACACGTACGCACGGAGCCCCGTCTGCTCAGCAGTGCGCCGGTCGTCCCGATGCGCACACCACCCGCGATCTATGCGACGACTGCCTGTAACTGGAAACAGAGACTGGCTCTTCGAGGGGCGAGTGTGACGATTTCCGTCATCGTTCGTCGTTTCTCTGTTACGCGGAAATTCGGTTTAGAAATGACCTTAGCCTCATCGAGTTTCCACTTGGGCTCCTTTACGCTCGGCAGACAACAACCAGGTGTGCAGTCTTTGTCGAAAGTACACAGCCCAAAGGGTCTGCTTCTGAGCTCTGCAGTGCGGCTCCTCTTGCATACTCAGGGACCCTAATCTTACGAAGGCGGGAGGAACAAATGTCCTCAACTGTCCCAATCTTCCAACTGTCAAATGTGCGTAACAGACCAGCTACAAGGACTGGAGGCAAACCCGTTGGGCTGTATGCTTTTGACAAGTGCGCTACGTACGCCTTTGCTGCGGCAGGATGTGAAACCTTCATGTCTGTTTTCCTACATTTCTCTGAAATTATAGGCATTCTCCAAATGATACTTACATTTCTAGCGTTAATCTTTCTTATTCCTTTTTTTTTCATTTGATACTGTAAGTCCCATCAGGGACTGTAACAGGAAGGGCTCTGAATGATACAGTTGTAGTGCACATGTTGGTAAGTAAGCAATTTGAACAATAACATATGGCAAAAATAGTTACAAAATCGGTTAGAGAATTCAAGTTGAGGTACAAATAATAGGCGGCAAACATGATGACAAGCATACCAAAAAAGGAAATCAGCTGCAGTTAGTGTTGTATTTTCAATCTAGGCACAAACAAAACGGTAAAAATAAACAGGGCAGAAAAGTGTGGAAAATGAGAATAACTACTGGGAAACAAACAGGTGATCTATAACCAGGGCACTGAACGCATCTAATGATGAGCTGTTAGTAATATCTATGTTTAGATTGTTCCAATCTCGTGCAGCTCGAGAGAAAAATGAGTATTTGAATATGTCAGTACGGAATGGAAACTCGGTTAATTTGTGTGTGAGGTTGTGGCGGGTAGATCTAGTTTTTGTGGTCGTTATGTATTTTGCAGCGGGCATTTTTAGTTCGTTGTGTATTAGCTGATACATAATTTTAAGTCTTGCGAATTTTGATCTATTCTCCAGGGTTAGAAGTTCTGCACGTTTTAGTAATTGTGTTGGTGAGTCTGTAAGGGAGTGTTTATTATATAAACATCTTAGTGCCTTTCTCTGCACCCCTTCAAGTTTTTTAATGAGCTTTTTAATAAATGGAAACCAAACATTGTTGCCGTATTCTCGAATTGGTCTGACAATAGTTTTATATGCTAGTAAATTTTGTTTCAGAGGGTGCTATTTAAAGCGTCTGTTAAAGATGAAGACTTGTTTTAGTGCATTAGATGCGATGATATTAACGTGCGAATCCCATCTGAAATCAGAGGTTAGTGTCACACCAAGGTACTTATGCTCAAGGACAGATGCAAGATGAATATTATTAAGCGCGTACTGAAAAGCTGATGTGTGTTTTTTCCTAGTTATAAAAGAACAGATTTATTTAAATTGATGTCCATCTGCCAGTCCTGACACCACTGGTACACATATAAGGGCAGATGTCACGCGAGAACAACGCAAAAAAGTACGAACGAAAGGACGAAAAACATGACTTTTTGCATTGATATACTCAGCAGACACCCGACTTCCGGGAGAAGCCGTCGAACTTCCGGCGATTTCAGTCGCGCTCGCCTCGGAAAGCGGGAATGCGGCATCCAGCCACCAAATGGAGGTCAGGGCTTTAGTTGTGCTTTAGTCAGGCTTGCCTTAATGCTCGAGCCCTCGTGCAGGGTGGAGTCATTCTGTGAAACGGTGAGTGCCGCCTAGCGCTTTTAGATAAAGGAAGTTGGGAAACAGCCGCAGCGCGCCAGTGAGCGGCGCGGACCCCTGCGATTGCCACCTAGGCTGTGGCGCTACATGCAAGCGAACCGCTCGCGAACTCCGCCGCGGCGGCGAGTACACCCTCTCTCAAGCCGCGGGGAAAGCCCCAGCGGCTGGAGCGGCGAGGTTCGGGCAAGTTGGAAATTTTCGCGGCGGCGACGCGGCAGCACCGCATCTCAACCAATGACGGCCCGGCGTTGCCACGCGAGTTTCTACGCCGCACGTACAAACTTTTGTTTAAAAAATAAATTGAAAAGTGCCGTTTAATGCTTAAAACGCAATATTTATATTTATTTAAATAAACTGTGAAAAGAAATGACAAAATAATGCTTTTATATTAAACTTTTTTTGTGTTTGCAGGCCACCAAAACTGGTTGCAGGCCACCAAAACCGGTTGCGGCGCATACCTTTTGCCAGCAACATTGGTTTTCGCAGCGGTGGGAAACGCGCAGCGGCGATGCATGTGAAACGAAAGCTCGCGAACCGCTTCGCAGCGCCGCGCCGCTATTCGCTCTGTTCGCCAATTCGCTTGCATGTGAACCGCCATTTAGAGGGTGCGCGCATTGAGGCAGCCTATGCGTGACTAAGCTACAACTAAAGTACTGATCTCCATTCGGTGGCTGGATGCCGCATTCCCGCTTTCGGAGGCGAGCGCGAGCGAAGTCAATGGAAGTTGGACGGCTTCACCCGGAAGTCGGGTGTCTGATAAGTATATCAATGCAAAAAGTCGTGTTTTTCGTCCTTTCGTTCTTAAATTTTTCGTTGTTCTCGCGTGAGGTCTGCCCTTATATCAAAGGAATAAGAAAGCTGAACGAGAATAGTAAGTATCATTTGGAGAATGCCTATAATTTCAGAGAAATGAAGGAAAACAGACATGAAGGTTTCACATCCTGCCGCAGCAAAGGCGTACATACAGTCTTTGTAAGAAATATACAGCCCAAGGGGTTTGCCTCCAACCTTTGTAGCGGGGCTCTTACGCACATTGGACAGTTGGAAGATTGGGACGGTTGAGGACATTTGTTCCTCCCGCCTTCGTAAGATTAGGGTCCCTGAGTATGCAAGAGGAGCCGCACTGCAGAGCTCAGAAGCAGACCCTTTGGGCTGTGTACTTTCGACAAAGACTGCACACCTGGTTCTTGTCTGCCGAGCGTAATGGAGCACAAGTGGAAACTCGATGAGGCTAAGGTCATTTTTAAACCGAATTTCCGCGTAACAGAGAAACGGCGAACGACGCCGGAAATCGTGACACTCGCCCCTCGAAGAGCCACTCTTGGTTTCGAGTTACAGATAGTCGTCGCATAGATCGCGGGTGGTGTGCGCATCGGGACGACCGGCACACTGCTGAGCAGACGGGGCTCCGTGCGTACGTGTTGTTTGTGGCGACCTCCTGTCGTCTGCTGGTGTCGTGCATTTCAGTGCGAAAGACCCTTCTTTTTGAGACGCCTCTCCCCAAGACTTTGCTGGTCTTCTCGTGCAGGTGGCGGCGCAACACGTACGCATTGTCGCGGAGAAAGAAGGGAACGACGAAGGTGAAAACAGAGACTGAAAAAAGCTCGCGAAATGCAAAAGCTTCAACCTGACAGCGATGCTGCTTCAGCGCCCCATGACGCCTCTGCGAGAAGTCCGCTTTTTACCAAAGGGCTTTTCTCGACGTGAACTTTGCGTGAGCACTATAGGAGAGATAAGATAGGAGCTGTCACGTGGTAGCTTGCTTCAAGTTATGGACGGTAAATAAAGCGGCGTAAATGGTATCATTATGAAAACATTTTGGCCGGCTGATTTTTAAGATGGCACTTGTGTTTTGACATTGTATTCCTGGCAGTAAATATTAAAAATTAAGGTAAATAATCATTCCAGGTTAATTAACAGAAGACTGCTGCAGACTAGGCCAGGCTACTCTAATCCTGTGTTGGTATCACTGTTATAAGACGCTCCACATATTTAAACTCTTGTTTATCTTTAGCTGGAACACCGGATACTTTCTTCTAAAGATGAGAAAGGAAATTTTAAAGGGTTTATTTAGAGCCACAGGTCACGAAGTAGGGCAGATTAAGAGGCCTATCATGTCAACTCTTCTTTTCTTTTTTTGAAGAATGAAGCCAGCGCACTGCTTTTGTGAACTGCTTTTTTGGCAATGACAAAACAACGATCTCGGAATTCAAAAATAGATACATGTTGACATCTGCAGGGTACTGTCCAAAATTAGTAAACTTTCTTTTTTTTCTGTCCAATAAACAGTCATTCGCGTTTTTGCTATCAACGCTTTATTACTGGCTTCATTTCACCTCCCAAACGAAATCATCCACCTCTTCCGTGAGCGGCTGGGAGACGTTGATCACGCCGCTCTGACCCCTGCACGCATCCAGCCCACCCAGGGTCGGACATTCCACGCCACGCACGTAGTCGCAGTTGCACTGGCTCTTATCGCAACCCCGAAGCGAACACCTGCGCACAGCAAAATACACAGACGAACACAAACGCGTTAGCATGTGTTCCATGAAATCAGGACATAAGGCATTGAATTCTCACGTATAAAATCGTGACGGATACGGCTGAGTTGTAGCTTTATCCATGAAGACACTTTGAGCGCAGACAAAGCACAGTACAAGACGATAATGATACACACAAGCCCTTGATGTGTGTGGTCTGGTGTGCATGTCCTGAACAATGTCTGCGATACAAAAGTGTCTTTCACATAGCCTGGCATTGATCCAGAGTTTGATGGCCTCCGCGGACAAGTGCAAACTTCTCACATTGATAGACTTTTGTGAGGCTCCATGGAAAAAAAGTGAACTGGAAACCTCGCACTTTTCTCAGAAAATAAAACACGCTTAGTAGAGCGCGGCCCTTTACAAAACCTTCATTACACAGCCTATACATTGCCCAGACTTCTGTCTATAAAGTCTATAGACTATAGACGAACCCTAGAGAACAGTGTATATATATAGGCAATGCAAATCCTATAGACAGTCCATAGACAATCCATAGATTTATGGCCATACACGTTTAGTAGACCTTTCTCTATAGATATTCTGTAGACTATGAATAAAAAAACAGAAATTTCTATAGGAAGGCAATATAGTATATAAGAAGTCTATAGACGCATGCATATCGTTAAACCAGCCCCTTTCGGCTAGAGTTTTTTAGCACTGGCGGACAGCTGTACGACTAAAGCAGGATACACATGCGCGAAAACTTGGCTGTCGCTCTGCACCGGTCGCCGCTGGCGAACTGCCGCCCCGCTGCAAGCAGAGACACACGTAGCGGCAAGCATTGATGCGCAGCTCGACTCAAGCTCCGTGCACAACAGATGTCAAACTTAGCCACCGCGCAGCATTGTTTGAGGGCTGATTGGCTTGGTGTACTTGTGGTTCGCATCAGAAATGCAAAAGAGCCGTGTTATCATAAAGACTGCTTGCCAGGCGCGATAGTGGAAGTTCGGGCGGGTTGTTCAAGATATCTTGGTCACAGCGCGAGAACGACGTCAGGAAAGGCAAGTCGCAAAGCCTACAGCCTGTTTCCCAATGAAACCGCCGAGGACAGGAATTCGGAAGTCGTCTCAGCTATAATAAGAAGCCTACTCTTGACACCGCTTTACTTTCAATGCCATCATCTAAAAGTAAAATAAGCCTTCGGTCAATTACCGCGACGCCTTGGCCGCAGAACTGCGGACGCCAAGCGAGCCGTACCGCAACGACGGACCAGCTTGCGCTGCGGCGCGGTTATGACTAGAATTTTAACTCCTTTGCTCATATTAACTGTTGTTCCTTCTGCCATCAACTCGTTGTTGGTGAACTGTACACAAAAATAATATATTTTGACACTTCTCTATCCCAGTCTTTTTTTATTTACGTCTCACGCTGGAGCTCATTTTTATGACGACGGCGGACGCGATCCTGTGGTAGGCATGCATGCTCGTTGTACTTCACGCTCGCACCTGAAAAGACAAAGGAGCCGCGCCATCGGAAAGGCCCCCCTCTATATTCGAGCAATGACAGCATTACTGCGGAGCAGCCGACCTTTCGACAACGACGCCGCATGCGGGCGCACCGGGACGTGAACTCCGCTGTTCCACCGGACTGCCCTGATCGTCGCTAAGCCTAAATGGTTTCGCATTAATGCGGCGCAGCTAGAGTTAACTAAGCCTCAGCTGAGGGAGCTTCGGAGCTCGCCAGCGCAGAAATAAACGTAGTACTCGCGTCACCCCTTTACTGTGAACCCGTCCCATAAAAAAAGTGATATGCTGGATTTCCAATACCCCTTCAGCAGTACAGCTACAAGACACCAGGCGAGCCGCAGCAGGCAGCAGCAGCAGCAGCAGAGCGGCTATGAGATGAAATTTGCTGGTATCGCAATTATCACTTCTACCAGCAACTCGCTGTTGGCGAGCGAAACTCAGACACAGAAATGCATTGTAGTTGCTACCGTAGCCGTAATTGCGTGGCCACATTTCCCATGCGATGATAGTTGCCACAATATAGTTAACGGTAATGGACTGAATTCCAAGAGAAGGCAAGCGTAGCAGGGGCCGGCCGAAAGTTACGTGGGCGGATGAGATTAAGAAGTTTTCGTGGTAACGGTGGCCGAAGCTGGCAAAGGAGAGGGTTAATGGAGAGGCAAGGAAGAGGCCTCTGCACACCCTGTAGTGGGCGCTCCCAGGCTTTCTATGATGGTGAATTATAGTTTTCATTCTTGGAGCCCTCCGTATGACGATGCTAAAAGTCTATTGTAACAAAATACTCTCCCGTTAATCGGCTGGTCGTCTCCATGCGGACTGGGCAATGGCCACTTTCGCCCAGGAGTTCTGTGTGACAATGCGCCCGGCAAGTTGCGTTTCTTGCAAATGGCGCTCCCGTGAAAAGCGCATGTGTGTGGTAGGTTTGGCGGTGGTGTGGGACAGGTTTGGCATAGGGGTCATTGTCACTTGTTCGCCACGGACGACTGCGGGAATGGTGGGTGGCACCAAGTGATCGAAAGCAAGCGGCGGTAAAACAAGCAGCCGGGGCCCGTCACAGCGTCCAGGGAGCCACTTACCGGTACTTGCAGGGGCTTGGATGTGATGTCCGCTTCCCATTCGCTCATTTTTCCTCCTGGCCGGCCTCGTCAGGCGCAGGGATATGCACCGGTCGTTCCGATGGCTGCCGAGGAGAAGGCGGCGAGGCTTGGAAGCGCCTCATAAACTGCTTAAGCGCTTTCTTCATAAAGCTCTTTATTCCACTCTTCTGGTACCATCTGCGCCGGCCGGCCCCGCCGCGAGGCTCCGTTTCCTCGTCATGCGGAGGGGTATGCACTGGAGGGTGCGATGGCTGCCGAGTTCGGCGGCTCTCCAAGAATTCAGTGCTCGGCGTTGCAACCAAACCAAGAGCAGGCGGCGAGCCCGAGTCACGCGGGGAGAGCGTGGGAATCGCCTCGATAAGCTCCCCAAGAGCTTCGACGATCTCAGCCGTTTCTTCCTGCCGTCCCTGCAATTCAGTCCCGCCACTGGGCTCCGTGTCCTCACCGGCCGTCGCCGCCGCGGCGCACAGCATAGCCACAGCCAGGAACAGCATGCTCGTAGACGCCATCTCCCCTGCAGAGGTGGCCACAGCTCTCTCAAGCGATGAGTTGTGCTTTACCTGATTACCTTTCAACGCCTACTTGAAACCGTTGCCAAAATGTCAGCAGAATGACGTCAAAGGCTCAAGTATACTCAAATTGCCCATAAAGGTGCTCCTAAAACTGTTATGTTGCGAGATCGAACCCAAGTTGCGGTTGCAGAATCTCTGTAGAGGTGAAATGCGAAACACCGAGGCCTCTATCTCCCCACCACGGCACATCTTTATTCCTTTCTTTTCTTAGTCCTTCATTAATCCCTTCCATTACGAGGCGCTTCCGGTGTCTGCGGATATGTGAGACATATACTAGGCCATTTCTTCTACCCAAAAACCAATTTTCCCGCATGCTGTGCTATGCCAATGCACAACATTCACACAACTTGAAGTGGTCCAAATTCAAACCCTCCACTGCGGTGTCCCTCACAGCCCATGCACAGTTACGGGTCGTTAGCCCTCGCATATCTGGACTGCCATTTTTAGTTATGGTGACTTTAGGAAACTTCCAAGAGAACATCAATAGGAGCATACCGCAAGACCTTGTATTTTTACGAAATATATTTTTTTTCAGTGACAGCTGTTAAGCGCCCGTTCCTGGGTTTCGCGTCGTCGGCATAGTAAAAGTAATAGTAGTATGCCGTTGTCGTCGGCGCAACAGGCGGGTGGTTACTGTTGAAGGAGGAGGGTATGATTTTAGTGGAAGAGTGCAAAACCAGGGAGCGGCTACCATCCGAACATTCCGCAGGGTGGTCACCGCGGGAGGGGATATCGCGAGAGCGAAGGAACCCCCAGGAAGAAGGTTACCATGGACGAAGAAGGGCATGGCGAGACCGTAAGAAATTGCCACCGGTGGATGGTTGCCGCAAGAACCACTCGGAGGATTGTTACGCTGGAAGGAGTTGGAGGGTTGCCGAGGAAGAAGAAGCTATTTCGTAAGTGTTGGGAGGCTTAACCGGAAAGTGGTTACCATGGGAACCGTCCGGAAGCTGGTCATCGTGGAAGGAGGATCTGGTGAGGACATGGGAAAGCTTAATCGGAGAGTATGCGGCGGAAAGATGAAGGTATGGCGATAGCGGACGGCAGGAGCGGAAGGCGGTTGTCATGGGAACCACCCGGAGGATCGTTACTCTAGAAGTAGGTGAGCATGCCGGGAACGGAAGAATGTGTCATGGTGCTTCTGTGGCAGGTGCTGCGAAATGCGCCGCCGAAAGAGAGGGTAATCGCTGACCCCGCGCGCCTAGAATGGCGGAATGGTGAGCAGAGCTATCCGGAAAGCGACTGTGTGTGGAAAACTGAAAGCAGTTTTCTACAGTTATAAAAACAACTAGTCGCTATTATATTAGTCCGTGTGTTCCAACGGCGGGTTAAGTGTACTATTACTAGGAAAGACAGACAGCGATAGATAACCATACTTACTGTGCACTTATTTTCCAGCAAAAAGCAATGAAATGACTGGTACCCAGATACCTGCCACCACAGAGGTTCAGAATTAAAATATATTGTAGCGAGAGCTACACTACGCCAGCTCTTCGAGCCTTCAGCGTGGCATCCCTCGAGCTCCGTGGCGGCGCCGGTTGGTCATGTGGTGCGGAGCAGCTGGTGCTGCCAGCGGCGCGGCGCGCCAACAAAACCGAGATGCAACCGCAGTGCGCATGCGCCGTGTCGAACGGGAGAGGGGGGAATGGAGATGGGGAGAGGTGTCACAGCTCTATGGTCATGCGGCTCGGCAGAGCCGCTGGGTCAAAGTTTGAGCGCAGAGGAGAGGTCGAGCTTAGGTCGGCAGCTCTGAAAGAAGCCAGGGCTCGGCGTTTTAACGAAACCAAGAAAAAGCGGTGAGCCGAGGAGACGGAGGAAGAACATGCGATACGCCTCGATAAGCTGGGTAAGACCGACGCGGTTCGGAAGGCGCGCCTAGCCGCCGATAGTGAAATCATGTACAGGGACGAAGATGAAGAAGGAACGCCCAGCTCTCGCGTCACTCCAGGTTTAACCAAAGCTAAACACAGCCAATTTTAAAACAATAAATAAATGACTAAATCACTTGTCTGCACCCACCTTCTTTCCATACCATCCATCCACCTATCTACTAATTAACGGTCATATTCCTGTTATAAAATGCTCATCATAATCAGCCTGACTATGCTCATTGCAGGGTCATGGCCTCTCCCATTTAACCATGTCCCTTGCCAGCTGCGGCCACCGTAACCCCTCAATCTCTTTAATCTCATCCGCCCAGCTAACCTTTTGCAGCCCCTTGGTACGCTTGTCTTCTCTTGGAATCCACTTCGTTACCCTTAAGGACCAGTGGTTACCTTGCCTCCGATTAACATGCCCTGCCCAAATCCATTTCTTCCCATTGATTTCGACTAGGTTGTCATTAATCCGCATTTGTTCTCTCACCCACTCTGCCTGCTTCCGGTCTCTTAACGTTACACCGATTCTTTTTTTCCATAGCTCGCTCCATTGTCCTTAACTTAAGCTGAACCTTTTCCGTTAGCCTCAGCGCTTCTGCCGCATATGTGAGTACCGGTAACATACAAGTGTTGCATAGTTCTCTCTGGAGGGATATTGTTGAACAGGCATTGATGATCTGCGAGAACCTTCGACGTTTGCTGCACCCCTTTTCACTCTCATGATCCGGATCTGCCGTCAAGACTCTGATGTACCAGTTGTTTACCAATTGTAAACTGCTGTTCCCTTCAAAATTTGTGTAAAATTACTTTGATTTTTTCCATATTAATTTTTAGACCCATCATTCTGCTATGTCTGCCTAACTCATTGATCATGTTTCAGAGTTCATTTCCTAAGCGACTTAGAAAGTCAATGTCTTCACCAAATCGGAGCTTACGTAGGTATTCTTCATTAATTCTTATTCCCAACTGTTCCTAATCCTGACCGCCTGTAAACAGGCGTCATATAGCACTGGCGAGATCGTGTCTCCTTGCCTGACACCCTTCATTATTAGAATACTTTTGCTGACAATATGGAGGACTGTGGTAGCTCTGCAGTCGTAGGTGTATTCCAGTATTCGCATAAAAGTCTTATGCGTATGGAACATATATACGACTGCATAGCCACCACAGTAATCCGTAACGTCAGCAAAAAAATTTATTAAAGAACGGTGTCGGGAAAGCGGACACGATCTCGTCAATGCTATTCGTCGGTTGTTTACAGGAGGTCTGGATTAGGAACATTTGGCGATAAGATTAATGGAGAATACCTAAGCAATATGCGATTTGCTGAGGATAATGACTTGCTAAGTCGCTCAGGAGATGAACTGCAAATCATTATCAATGATTTAGACAGGCAGAGCAGATTGATGGGTCTAAAATTAATATACAAAAAAAACCAGAGTAACGTTCAACGGTCTCGGAAAAGAATAGTTTACAATTGATAAACAATACTGGTAATTATTTACGGATATATATATATATATATATATATATATATATATATATATATATATATATATATATATATATATATATATATATATATATATATATCCGTAAATAATTACCAGTATTGTTTATCAATTGTAAACTATTCTAAAATATTCTATATATATATATATATATATATATATATATATATATATATATATATATATATATATATATATATATATATTATATGTGTGTGTGTGCGTGTGTGCGTTGCTTATGTTTTGCTCATTTCTCTACCACCTGACTGATAGTGTGAATATTGCCTATATATGAGTATCCTTTACGAAATCCTGCCCGAAAATTTGGTTGATTGATGTCTACGGTTTTTCTTATTCTATTTGCAATAACCTTAGTAAATAATTTCTAGGCAGCGGATAGTAAGCTGATCTTTCAGTAATTTCTCAAATCCTTGACGTCTCCTTTTTATGAACCGGGATAATGTTAGCTTTCTTCCAAGCTTCTGGTGCGCTCGAGGCCATAAGACATTGCGTGTACGGGGTGGCTAATTTTTCCAGTGCCATCTCCCCTCCCTCCTTCAAGAGGTCCGCTGTTACGTGATCCTTATCAGATGCTTTTCGTCTTTGCATTGCATTGCTGACAAGGCTTTCTTTACTTACTCCTAAAAATGTTAAGCTATAGGAATTAGCGAAGGGTCGAGTACAAATATCCTATGGCTGCGTTGATCCATTAGATAGATAACACGTTATAGTTTGGACGTGAACGAGCAAAAGAGCAGCGGGGAAGCCCGCGGACTTACCGCTTGAGATCTCTGGATTGAAGGGCCTGCAGGAGCGTCTGCCCATGTCCCCGGTTTTCAGCCGTTTTATACACACGTCGTAGAGGAGCCGCATGCCGCCTTCCCTCCTAACTTCCGGTCTGCCCCAATACACTCTGATGAACAAGGAACAACGAGCACCTCGCTGCTAGGAGGAAGACCGCCCTCCCCTCCATCCGGGCTGAGCCAACAGCATTGGAACACAGTATGTTGGCTGCGCCTGCCTTTTTTTCTTCTTATCCACGGAGGAAATGGTTGCCCCCGAATTGCACTCAAGAGACACGTGCGCGGTCAATGCTTTACAGGAAGCAACAGAAGAAACAACGAGCACCTCGCTGCCAGGAGGAAGACCGCGCCCCCCCCCTCCATCCGGGTTACGCCAACACCATTCGAACACAGTATGTTGGCTTCGGCTGCCTTTTTTTCTTCTTATCCACGGAGGAAATGGTTGCCTCCGAATTGCACTCAAGAGACACGTCCGCGGTCAATGCTTTACAGGAAGCAACAGAAGGAACAACGAGCACCTCGCTGCCAGGAGGAAGACCGCGCCCCCCCTCCATCTGGGCTGCGCCCACACTATTGGAACACTGTATGTTGGCTTCGCCTGCCTTTTTTTCTTCTTATCCACGGAGGAAATGGTTGCCCTCGAATTGCACTCAAGAGACACGTGCGCGGTCAATGCTTTACAGGAAGCAACAGAAGGAACAACGAGCACCTCGCTGCCCGGAGGAAGACCGCGCCCCCCTTAATCCGGGCTGCGCCAACACCATTGGAACACAGTATGTTGGCTGCGCCTGCCTTTTTTTCTTCTTATCCACGGAGGAAATGGTTGCCCCCGAATTGCACTCAAGAGACACGTGCGCGGTCAATGCTTTGCAGGAAGCAACAGAAGGAACAACGAGCACCTCGCTGCCAGGAGGAAGACCGCACCCCCCCTCCATCTGGGCTGCGCCAACACCATTGGAACACAGTATGTTGGCTTCGCCTGCCTATTTTTCTTCTTATCCACGGAGGAAATGGTTGCCCCCGAATTGCACTCAAGAGACACGTGCGCGGTCAATGCTTTACAGGAAGCAACAGAAGGAACAACGAGCACCTCGCTGCCAGGAGGAAGACCGTTCCCCCCTCCTTCCGGGATGCGCCAACATCATTGGAACACACTATGTTGGCTGCGCCTGCCTTTCTTCTTATCGACGGAAGAAATGGTTGCCCTCGAATTGCACTGAAGAGATACGTGCGTGGTCAATGCTTTACAGGAAGCAACAGAAGGAACAACGAGCACCGCTCTGCCAGAAGGAAGACCGCCCCCACCCCCTCCTTCCGGGCTGCGCCAACACGCTCTGAACACAGGATGTTGGCAGCGCCTTCCTTTATTTCTTCTTATCCATGGAAGAAGTGTTGGCCCGTCATGGTGGCTTGAGCACCATGGTTTCTACCATCCGCCCAAATTGGCTTTCGTACGTCCATAGGTCCTAAAGATGGACTGGCTGTTTTGACGTCAGCAGTTCTGGCCTGAACTCGCAGCCACAATGTACGTATTGTACTGGCCATGGACGTTGAAAAGGCGTACGATAATATCAGTCATGCTGCCATCTTGGAATCGCTTGACATGCTGCATTTCCCCGCCAGAGTGCACAATTTTGTTAAATCCTTCCTTGAAGGCCGACTATTTGCCATACGCCTCGGTGGTGAGGCCGTCGGATCATTTGTGCATCTTCGCGGAGTTCCACAGGGATCCGTGTTATCGCCAACATTATTTAATATTGCTTTTATCCCCCTTTCTAGGCGCTTACAAGATGTTTCTGAGATTAAGTTCTAATTGTATGCTAATGATATAACGGTGTGGAGTACTCACAACGACCTGATGACTCAAGCAGCAGGCCTGCAATCAGCCATAGATATTACGTCGACTTTTGCTTCTTCAATTGGTCTGCAGCTTTCAGTGAGCAAAACCCCGTCCGTGTCAGTCGCCATCCGCTGCGGGCGTCGTAAACAGGCTGCAACACCAATTCGTCTCCATCTATCCGGAGCTCCAATTCAAGAAAGTTCGACCGTAAAAATCTTGGGCTTGACAATACATGAGTCAGGAACAGGTACTGATTGGCTTTTTCGGGCTAAAAAGCAAGCAATTCAGGCGTTCGGTCTGATTAGACGCATTGCTCCAGAAACAGGCGGAGCCCGCTCTCATGCTGCACGGCAGGTGGTGCGGGCGGTTGTGTAACCGCGCCTCGTCTACCAAGACCAATTCCAGCATTTGACGTGGGCTCAATGGGATCGTCTAGAAGCTGTTAATCGAGAGGCAATGGGGGTCATCACTTGCCTTCCCCGCATTACCCCGATCGTGGAGCTCCAAGAACATGCGCAGCTGAATACACTAGATGAGCTTGTGCAGCAACGACGCGATGCTCGCCGCCCAAAATCAAGTCTTACATACACAGCGTGTGCACTCAGGGCATATGCTTCATCGCACTCCATTCTTCAGCCGCCCCCGCCACTTCTTCCTTCTTGGCGTTTTGTGCAGCTAAGCGACCACACGACAACTGATCTGCGTCGGCCATCATCTACCCGCGCGGCATCGTCGTTTCGCGACCGAATTACAGAGCAAGACGCCAATCTGCCGCATGGATCAATCGTTATGTACGTTGACGCAAGCATCAAGGCCTGCGAAACAACAACGGCAGCTTACTGTCCTTGCAAGCTTGCTCTGAACAAAACGTCAAGGTTTCGCCTCTCAGAATATCCTTTCTACTTATGTGCGGAGATGCTTGCGGTTCAAGAGGCACCCATGCTCCCCACGGCCCGCATTGTCATTGGCACCGACGCCCTTCACGTCACACGCCTACTACGACGAGTCAGTCGCACCCCAGAAATCAGCCAAGACATCCATCGTCTAGCGGCACACATCCCGGCAAATCCGTATTGAGTGGGTCCCGCGTGACCTCCTGAGCGCACAAAGCCGCGCAGATTCTGCGACCCGCCTTTCGACCCCAACCTCGGCTTTGCCTCGAGTCCTCACTCTGGATGACACCACCCTCCTTTTAACAAACATCCCTTCAAAAAAAAAAAAGTGGTTGCCCACGAATTGCACTCAAGAGAAACGTATGTGGTCGATGCTGCACACGAACGAACAGAAGGAGCAACGAGAACCACGCTGCCTGGAGCATAATCGATATTTGTGTCAATAAACTAAATCTTTTTTTAGACAAGTGTGTTAATCGGATAATCGCAAAACGGGCGTGCAGTTTCTGGTTATAGCTTTCGTTCCGGTAAAAAACACACAACCAATGCACTTAAAAAATCTCTGCGTATAGGGGCTAAAGTTTTTCAAAAGAAAAGCTTTTTCTTACGAGTGTATACAAAGAAGTTCAGGCGTTTTTCGGTTTCAATTTCTAGCATTCCGAGCAGTCGGTCACACCTGTGAGACTCCTTGCACACATCTCAGCCCCATCATCATCATGTATAATTTTCTTCAAAATCATTCGGGAGTTGCACAAATGGGGATGCGTGAAAAACGGGTAGTATTCGTAAAATCTGAACCATTTATTTAGCCTCCTTGAATATAAGCCCTGCAAATATGTGCGTTATAACTATAATTATATCGTTGGAAGCTTTCATAAACCGATTTGGTAAATGTATATTATCTTCTGAATACCAATTGATCTGATTTGTATTTCAAAATTATGTACATAAGGTTGCTCGTCTGTTCCCTGTGTAGCCCATAGGTATTGAAGGCGATTTGTTGAGGGTACAGATTTTTCTTAATGCGAAAGCATTATAGTATGTCCCACTAAAACAAAAGTCGGCGTCCGTCGCCGTCATTGGCAGGAAATTCCTCAGTGACATCACCATGTTCTCTCATGACGTCAGCAGCAGACCATAAGATAGTGATGACTACAGCAAAGAAGAAAAAGTAATTTTTTTTTTCAACGACCACAGAATTCAAGATTGCGAGGCGACCACTCAACCCTTAGGCCGCAAAAACAGATTTTTTTTAATGGCACTCATTGAAGTTACTGTCTGTTTACATTAATTATTTACAAAGTTTTTAGCAAATGACACGAAAAACATCTTAACCAAGAGAGAGGAACTGAGCACTACACGGGGTTTAAGTCTGAACATATATGAACAAGAGGGAGTTCCATTGCGGTTCAAAAACGGTCTGCTTTTACAATTGCCGGAGATAGACAATCATTGTGCAGAAATGAGATTTCGTCCAATGAAATGATTCACAGTGCCGGTCCATCATCCATGGGCTGTGTAGTCCGATCAGAAAAAAAACACATATCGAGGGGTTCGTCAACAACAGCAAGGTACCTTGTGGTATGAGAGGTGAAATAAAATCGCTTTTTCAAGATTCCTCGCAAGACATCCCAAAATAGAATTGCGTTCTTACAATAGATGGAGCAATGCTCAATTGTTTCAGGAACATCACAGAGGTCGCACATCACGGAAAACAAAAAAAAATGCCCTTTCTCTCAAGCCGAGTCTTCAAGGGCAATGTTTCCGTGCGTGGCTTGCGGAAGAAAGTTAGATTTCTCGCACCCGCCTAAGTATGTCTCGTCCTGGCAATGCAAAGTACATTGAGCGGTAAGTAGGAGGAAGGAAAACATTGAAATCAAGTCTTTATACAAGATTTTTCGTGACACTGAAATTGAGAGCTCTGTTCAAAAATGGACTGCGAGAAAACACGCAGAAGAATATACCTCATTCATGAACCCCCCTAAACAAGGACGGTCGAGAAGTTAGAGGACACAGTCAGTGTGGGCAAAGCATCAACTGAATTTTTACGCGAAAACGCTCGAAGTATCGAGTGGGAAGTGTCGCGAAAAGATATAAAGAAGGCAACAATCTGCCGCTCGTAAAGATGGACTTAACCTACACTATCCCCGCTCAGAGGTCGGAAAAAATAATAGCCTCGCAAAGGTTTCATTGAAGACCTCCAAACTAAGTTCGCAAAGTTTTCTGTGGAAGCGATCAACAGAAATGCTGCCAACGAAATAAATTTTTGTTGCTCGAAAGAAGTTACAGCTGGTAGCTTTGCCGAATATTGGCAGGCCATGTTGGACAAATGTCTGATCATAGCGCTGTACATCCGATAGCCGATCTTTACAATGGCCTTCGCGGTGCCTTGTGCACCTTGGCGGTAAGCACACGCCCATGCCACGCCAGCATATTGAGTTGGTGCAGATAGCCACAATCCAAAGCGCAGACGAACAACTCATGGAACGGCAGCCGAAACTGCGCCAAACTTCATTTACGCGAACAGCTACAGGCTTGTGTGCAGAAAAATGCTGCATCATCTGCATAATTTAATAATTTGAGCTGACTGTCTAGGAAACGGAAACCTTGAATGCCACTACTGAAGCGTAATGCTCAACAACAGCTCTAAAAAGAATGCGAACAGAAGTGGGCGTGGTGGACACTCCTGTTTAACAAACGAAAAGATGGACACGGGTTGCGAAAGAGAACAAAGCAAGAACATGGGGCAATAACTGTAGCAAAGACGTATTCAATCACAGAGAACTGTGCCAACATAAACGCGCTCTAAAGGTAAGAAGAGATAATTGTGCTGGACACGGTCAAAGGCCTTCGCAAGGCATCATACCACGCAAATCACGACAAAAGCATCTTTGAGCGGGAAACCATTCATGAACGCAATTTTTTTCATGTATAACTATAACAATCATTATGTCCGTACAAGTTACCCGACGGCAGCATTGAATTTTTTTTCTACTAACGTTTTTCCTTCCGTCAAAATTGTTCCCCATTGGTTTTCTAAGGCAGTCTTTACTGTTCGATGCGATCGATGAAAACACTTTAAAAGAAAGTTTTTGCTACTTATCAGAAGGAAGGAACTTCATCTTCAATAATTGTATAAGACCGTCTTTCAATTTTTCAATTTTCGAAATTTCTCTCTCAGAATGTCGGACATGAATTAGAAACATCGCAACTTGTTCCTGAGATTTCTCACAAAACTGTGCAACTGTTCGTGCAATATGTATGCTAGATTGAATGGAACGTCCCCCCAGACCACGTTTCTGATGAGGTTTAATGACAGTCGAACGTGGAAACTGTACATAGCCAATACGCTAAGACTTTTCGAAAAACCTTATAGTCTACGTTAGCTTGCTATTGGGCATACACATTGCAATTTTTATTTATCAGCGCTCTTTAGTATCAGTGCTGTGCTACGTTTTGTAAACGCCTGCGGCAGAACTCCGATATTCAGAATAATAGTGAAATCCTTAGTAGAATGGGACTCGAAAAGGGCGTAAAGGGATTTTACTTTGTCGAACAGTCATCCTCTGACAGGGGCTTCACAAGGGAGACGAACCATGCCACAACTTCAGCAAAGGAGGCGTGGGAGGAAGCGGAAATCAGACACGCATAGGGTTCCTCGACTTCGATTTTATTAAATCCGTGCTAATCACCACGGACCTACCTTAGTAAAGTGCCGATATTCTCTTGGAAACCACATTAGGCGCTCGACAAGAAGCCTGACGGGTTGGGTCCTCAAAGTGCAAGGGGTTATTGATGCGAGACGGAATACGAACACCCCTGTAGAGTTCCGCGTCGAAGAGTTGAAGATGTCACTTCAAATCAGCAATTTCCTCCATGTATACAATCCAGGAGCGCCACAGTCAAGATCATAAAGGTTATAAGATGTTTTCTGTAACTGCTTCTCTTCGGCTTTTTAGAGCAAGACAGCGTTACTTATTGGCTGATCTGGGCAACCTGATGAGGTCGACCTCAACCTCAAACTGACGTCAACCTCACGCCGTGAGGTAAGGTTGAGGTGAGTTCTGCGACGGCTCTAAATTTTGTGAGTAAGGCCAGCAAATCAGACCTCAACTTCACGCTAGAGTTCGAGGTTGAGTGATGTCGTCCTTTAGTGAGGTCGAAATTTTGAGGTCGAGGATCTTTGCAGTTACCACGGCTTTCTTCGACGAGTGCTACTTCCGAAGCCGTGTTGGAGCGCACCACCGCAGTGTTCATGCAATGACGCTTGGTCTTGGGTTTCCCCTGTTTGGACAACCGGATGCCGCAATTCGCTCTTAGCTATCGGCGCTCCGCCGTGATATCCGTTCAGCCAGATCCTACAGGAAGGCGCACCCCTCTGGTCTTCCTGGAAGGATTGCTGCTGTCACGACGCGCCACTCTCCCTCCCCTTTCTTCCTCTGGCGTAGCATCCGTAGCGACCTGCAAGTCGGCCCAATTTCCTGGGAGCGCGCAAAGCACATAACCCATGTTAGCCCGCACTAGCTTTGTTTGATGCCGCAGACGCTTAAGTTTTGTCCAATAAGCACGCAATAAATTCGTCGCAGCGCGGATGGCCCAAAGGAAGTCTGCTTCGTGTTCATGCTCGTTACCAGCGCTGACGTCACGGCTCTTGCCTTGCAGTGGAGTAAATGGGATCCTGCTGTACATTACACGGTGATTTAACAAAAACTGGAGCAGCAGACACAGGGGAGAGAATATTATTCAGGCGCTTCCTAATAAGGACACCTGCTGATTTGATGAAAACAGTAGGAAGCCAGAAAAACCTGGATAACACCTTCAAAACGTTTGATCGGTGTCTTCCCGTTTCGAATTTCACGCTACTTCTTTATATTCCCATTCCGTAATGCAAGCAGGATACAAATATATTTTCACTTGCATATTCTTCGGAATAACCTCTCATTTGTCTCCTATTCCTTGTTCCTTCTCGGAAATTAAGATATTAGGCCAAAACACCGCCGCACGTTGCGAACGTACTAACACAGCGGTGTTATGGTGGTGAAAAAATGTACAACTATAATGAATGCATGATTATGGGCCACCAAACTGTTTTCGTTTAATGAACATGCGTGAAGAAAACTGATTAAGTGCTCGCGCTGTGCTGCTGAGTCGCTGTTTCAAACCTTCTAATATGGCGTTCAATAGAGAGAACTGATGTTCGCTTCTGTTTTTGTGTGCAATTTTGTTTCTTTGTTTCGTTTTATGGGTGGTTAACGTGCCGAAGTGACTCTGGCTATGAGGGGCGTCGTAGTGAAGGACGCTGGAAATATCGACCCCCTGGGATTCTTTAACGTGCACTGACATCGCACAGTACATGGGCTTCTAGCATTTCGCCTCCATAGAATTTCGACCGCCGCCGCCTGGATCGAACCCGCGTCTTTCCGGTCAGCAGCCCAGCGCCATAACCACCTGGCACAGCGGCGGCTCCAATTTAGTTTTGAAGTTTGTAAGCATTCTCTTTGTTCTTTTTTATGTTCTCGTATGTGAACAGTTGGGCTGGCGGCTTCTTGCAGACGACCAGGCGCTAGCAGTTATCTTTCCTTTAACTGTATTGTAGAGACCCATCGTTCACCTTAAACGACTTCGCGGAATGCTCGCGTGCTGGTCGCGGGTAAAAAAATTGACGATAGACGACGTGCCATTGATGCGCTCAGTTTTGAAGGAAAAGAAGTGATTGACTGAATGCAGCTTCTCTCAGACTGGTTAACGAAATTGTACCCAAAATTCTGTTCAGGCATATGAGTATTTAGGCGGTGTTTTATTTGTTCTTCTCCGCGGGCGGAAGACGCTGGAAAAGGGCTTCGCTGCGGCGAAATTTGACGAAGAGCAGTGGTGCTCTCGGTTGAGTGAGAGCAGTTCACGCTGCACACTCTAGGCCAGTTGTTTAGAGCCGTGTGATTTCAAAAGTCGGTACGTACAGTGTTTGAAGACGTAATGTGGCCCGTTCTTGCAAAATGCTGGGGGATTTCAAACTCATCGGAGAATTCCCGGGATTTCGAAACCAATATCATCACCACCTGGAGGTAAGTGGCAGAAACGGGGGATGGTCTTGGCTTCCCAAGAACACTAACACGTTATCCTTAAATATTAGCTGCAGGCATTCCTGTTTTCCCGCAGAATAATTGTCTTCGATGGCTGGGCAATGCACAATATTTATTCAATATTGTGGAAACATTTAATTTCGTAGCGGTATAGCAGAATTCCCCTGGGGCTCCTAAAAATACACTATTAGCATCATCATCACCATCATTATCATCAACATCATCGCCCTTATCTGGAGGGTCAACAGAGTGGGTCGTTGCATCGTCGTTGCAGTATGTCACACATGAGATCTGGCTCGTTTACCGGCTGGAGAACCCGAATGTCACGTGGACCTGGTTTTGGGCACTCTTTACAATGCGTTATGCGCGCATGCGTAGGAATGTGGGATTCATATGGATCATGAAATGGTGGTCGGTGGGGACCTGGTATGACGTGACATTACAGTGATGTAACGTGAATTGTTGTGACGTCACATTACATCGTTGTCACGTAATTAGGTGTCACGTCATATTACGTCGAATTCACATTACATGGTTGTCACATGACCTAGTATAACGTCACACACATATGATGGCATCACTAATTATACTAATTAGTCTTTAGTTACCTAATTAATTCAGTTACCATTAAATAATGATATCTCGTCATAATCTTCGTCACGTGATTCGTCGCCTTGTGACGACACATGGTGCCGTCTTGCGGACACTTTTACCGGATATCACCTAGAAACTGAGCCCTCTAATGTTTTCGCATCAATAAAGGAGCCGGTCGCTTTTACGTACACATAAATATAACGCGCCTCTGTTGGTGTACCACAGTCGCAGCTTAAGTGTTTTCGAAGGCACCACGCCGAGGACTGAAAAGAGCTTTAGCAGGGCGACAAAATTTTTATCAACGCCGAGTTCTCTCGCTATTGCGATAGATCTAGAAAATTGAAGTATACTGATATTCATCTGTGTAGCCCTCACAGTGGAAAGTACATCTGCGACCAGTTTCTTTACGTTCGCTAACTATTCTCAAGACTAAAAAACAGTATCGCGATTGACCCCCTCCCCCCCCCCCTTCCCAAATTCCTGGTAGACGTTATAGAAGGTCTGTGTTTGTGAATTGTCGGTTGGAGCGCTAATGAGCGATGGGCTTCCAGTAAGAACAAGCATGCGCGAACAAGGTTGCCGAATACCGACACTGATAAGCTTACACATAGTCAGTGAAGCGAACCTAATGAAAAAAGTACCCTCCGAAGTACTGGTGCTAACCGCGTAAGGGACACCCCTGTCCGCAGGCCATCAGCTCTCCGAGCGTTCATCCCAGATTATAAACTTCTCCGATAGCGTTCACATCAATTGTCTGCACACATCTTATTAAAAAATACAGTCCTCTCTCACGGGATTGTCAGAAATGTTTTACTGAAAACTTTTCAATCTCTTTTTGTTTTGTTTTTCGATGTATTCGGAAGTCGAGCAGCTGACCTCAACCTCAAAATGTGAGGATGAGGTGATGTTCAGTGAGGTCGCCAGTGGCCTCAGGAAAAGTGAGGTGAGAGTGTTACAGGGGACCCCAACCTCAACTGATGAGGTTAATGCTGAGTGAGGTCGGTAGTTTTTTTTTATGTTGAGGTGAGGTCGAGCTTTTTGAGGTTTAATGCCCACCTCTGCTTATTGGCGAATAATATTGAACCTTGTGTATGCGTTTCCTTTCAACTCTATATGCGTCATTTCAAAAGGTCGGGATCTTTAATTATCCTCGCAACGGACCTCGCGACGAGACACTGCTTTCTAATTCAAAGCACACAAGCAGTCTTAAGTGCCTTCCATATTTAAAAAAAAAAACTGTGGAATATACGTCAGCGTTGCCTGTAGATGGCACTGCAAGGTGGGAAATATATGTGCAGTCATTGAGAAAAATACTCAGTAAAAGGGGTTTGCTTCCAGGCTCTGTAGCGGGGCTCGTTAGCACATTTGACAGTCCTAACCTTGGGAGAGTTGAGGACTTAAGTTCGCCCCGCCTTCGTGAGAGTAGGGTCATCGTGTATGCAAGAGCAAGATTAGTAGCGATGCAGGGCTCAGAAGCAGACCCCTCGGACTGTATACATTTGACAAACACTGCACGTGACTTAGCAATGTATTTCCGATTACCGCACGTCGAAAGGACTCAAAAGTAGCGAATTTAGTTCAATATTATTCAAAATACAGAGCTCTATCACGTGCATAATCCTCGCCTTGCTGCACAGTCCCCCTGCACAGAGCACACGGACATCGCTGTCAGTTTCAAAATTACAGCAATAACCGCAGCCGATTTGCTTTTTTTGGTACGCTTGATACCATGTTTGTAGCCTATTATTTGTACGTCAACCTGAATTCTCTAACCGATTTTGCAACTATTTTTGCACACATGTTATTGTTCAAGTTGATTTACTTACCAATATGTGCACTACACCTGGTGGTATCATTCACAGCCCTTCCTGTTAGAGTCCCTGATGGGACTTACAGTATCAAATAAAAAAATGAAGATATGTAAACTTAAAAAAAAACTGTTCACATACATTATGTTATTCCGTAGCATTTCTTTTTCTTTGTCAAGTGTGGGGTTTGCTACGACGGCTGTTATTGAAGTGAAACTTCGCCCACATAACGCGTATTCGGGCCAAGGGAAAACTATAGGCAGAGCAAAAGCAAAAACTATACACGTGCGAAGGCACAGACAAGAGCGATCGCATGCCGCGTGGCCGACCAAAGGGTTAAATTGCGCGCGCACAAAACGAGGGAGGATCGCCACAACACGGGAAAGGTGCGGAGTACATCTTGACGTCACAGCAGGTCGCACGTCGATGGCCCATCGAATCAGGAGCGTCAGCGCCGCACTGGAGGGCGACAGGACTCCGTTCGGGCCTGGACTCCGGCGTATATATGTGTACATACTACGTGCGAGCGTTAAAGAGGAGCCATAAAATGCTGTGGTTGGGATGAGGGGACATTCGAAATCACGTGTGCACATTTTTCTTTATTCTGTCTGCAAAAAGAGCTGCGGACCCTTCTTGAAAACCCGCCGCCGACACTTCCTCGTCGCTTCCGGAAGAGCCAGGTGGGGGGACGGCAGAATGCGGGAACAGGCGGAAGTGACGCCATTCACGGGGAGTCGGCCGGCCGTCCGGCTGTGCTTTCTCAGCTGCGGCTCGCGCTTTGGCTAACGACAGATCAACGTAACCTTCTGCCGTTTGCTTTCTCTGGTTCGGGCGTTCTGCGTAATGCTTGAAGGCTGTTTATAAACCAGTTTTGGCATGGCACATATTTCGAGCAGCGCTTAGCGCAGCTTGGTCGAATCCGTCGGTTGTGCAGCCCCAGCCTCTTGCACGTTAACCAGACAAACAGGCGGTGCGCATCATACCGCACCTGCCAGCACAAAATATGTCCATCAATATTTCATCTTTCGTAAAATTACTTCCTTACCTCTTAGTAAACTTTTTGCCTTTTCCAGCTGGTTCACATCCATGCTGAGCTAAAGCCACTTCCAGCACTGCTTTGCTCAGGCACACAGCTTTGAACTCTTTTGAGATCGTCAAGCACTGTGTGAATTTTTGCGCTTTTTCCTGATTTATTCCACACCTTGGCAGCACAAGCAACACTATTAACCTTTCATCAGCGCGCAGCACATGCAGCTGCACGTAATTGAACAAAAAGCCTATTATATCAACCTAGTATATTTGAGAAATGCAAACATGTCCATTCATGATCGCGTGCTCACCGCTGACGGTCGACAATGGCGCCAGAATTCATGTAAATTTGTCCCTGAGACAGAACAGTAAAGTCGTCGAGCTGCCGTGCGCATATATCTGCAAAAAGTAATTCTGCTCGTTATCTCGGTACGCATCAGCAACAACTACATCTCGCTGCACACTAGTTTCGATGAGCAGAACTGCAAGCTCCGAAGCGCAGCTTTAATTATTGTTCAAAAGCGTGTTCAGCGGGCTTAAAAATAACGTATCGGGTTAAGCGCAGGAGAGTCCCGGTTTAACCGTACCCCGAACATGCGACAGAAGGAACAGCGCACACGAGAGCTTCCTCCGTCGTCTCGTCTCTTCGCGCTGCAGTGCAGCAGTGCACCCACTCCGACTCATCTGCAGTTTGGCATTGCTTTGCAGTTCTACGAGACCAACGGGTGTAATTAGGCACGTCACTAAGAATAAATGAACTAATATATGATTTACCTTCCGCGACTCGTGTAAGCATGTCGGCAATCTGAATTCGATCATGTTTACAGGTGCCCCAAGAAGTTGGTGGCCAAGATTTTATGCAGAAGCGGTGCACAACAACGTTTCGACGCAATTTGCTTTGTTTTATTGCCATTTACGCATGCACCTGCACCAATGATATGCACGCGCATGCACCGACGCAAAACGTATGTATCAGTTGAGCGCCTTGATGACTCAGTGGTTATGGCGCTCGACTGCTGGCCCGAAAGACGCGGGTTCCATCCCGGCCGTGGCAGTCGAATTTCGATGGAGGTGAAATCCTAGACGCCCGTATACTGTGCGATGTCAGTGCACGTTAAGGAACTGGTGGTCGAAATTTCCGGAGCCCTTCGCTACGGCAGGAGTCGCTTTGGGAAGTTAAACCCCCATAAGTCAAAACAAATTGAGATTTCCAACACGTGAAAATGTCGAGACTTGACCTTCGCTCCCTGACCCGCCGCGGTGGCTCAGTGGATAGGGCGCTCGACTACTGATCCGGGGTTCCCGGGTTGGAAGCCGACCGCGGCGGCTGCGTTTTTATGGAGGAAAAACGGTAAGGCGCTCGTCCACTGCGCTCCCCAGCTGGAACCGCATGGCTCGTTTTCCGCGAGCGAAAAACGTGACACGCGGCCAACGCCGGCGTTGCCGCCGACGCGCGAGCACCCGCACTACAGTGAATTGGAATAGGAACTACAGTGAACTAGAACTAGAATTTTCGAGTTCGCTCTACCGGCACGAAAAAAGGTGAGCTGCGCTTTCGTGTCGCGTGTTCCGCGTTTCCAGACAACATAACTCCCAACGGCATAAATTGTCCCTGTTACCGCATATATAATATGCCCTTAAACTTACTGAACACCACAATAAAAGAATTCATAGTGCTATTAGGCGGCGACATTTTTCGGAAATGTATTTATCAAGCTTAATTTCAAGCAGCAAGATTGTGTGCGAAACTGCGACTATGCACCTTCCTCATACTGAGAGGCCGCTGCTTGTTTACAATTGCTAGAGGTGAGCGCGGAGGCATCGGCGCACCGCCGCCGCGGACGCAAACTGAAGGCGCGAGGCACGCGTTTTCACTCGGCGCGATGGCGCGCCCTCTGAATATGAATATATTTAACCCGCAAAGGTAGCTGCGTTTGAGATTGTGTTTTGTCGTTTTAAATTCTTTTCCCGGTCTTAGACATAAAATCATGTGAAGTAGTCAACATGTCAAGTGTGTTGCAATGAATCTACACTAAATAAACGAAAGCAACCCTGCTCTCCGGTAGTCTACGCATGCGTATCGTCACCAGACAACGCAACGTGCCACTCCGAAACTTCTTCAAAGGCGCAATATTGCGCCACGAAAAGAAACAACGGTTTCGGAAAATCGAAATCATGAATTGAGAGTTGCGGGCACTGTTTCTGCGGGCGGAGTCAGCGATAAGTCCCAAAATGGCGTCAACGCATCGTAACATATCTCAGATAGAAAAATGTTCACCTGCTGATTGACAGGTAAAAGGCTGAACGAAGTAAATGTTGGTCATAGAAGAGGTCTGTTTCTTTTCGCTTGAACAATAATGTATAACCACAATCTCATTCAGAACAAGTGGAAGTACGATTAACATATCGAGTGTCACATGCGTCGGTGCCGTCGTAACAATTCTAGACGGATTCACTCACTGTGTGCAATGGAAAACTACCTGTATAACCCAAAGATAGCAAAAAAGAAAACGATTGCGACTACAACGCAGTAAACAAGAAAGGTTCGGCACTTTCGTGAGCAAGAAAGATATAAACACATCCAAAATACGCGCCAGTGATATGTACAGAACATTTTGCATTTCTCTCACCCTTCAACCCCTCTGTAATCTGAGCCCTTTGCAGTGTTGTAAGTGTTACCGAAAGAAATAACTCATTGCGTTACTCGTTAGGCTAACAAAAAAAGGAAAGCGTTACCGCGCTACGTCGGCTACAAAGAAACGTTACAGTTACCGACAAAACTACCGCACCTTATTTTGCCGTTACTCTATGGCATAAATTTTAAACAGTGCGTCTTCGCGTCAAGAACTCACCATATTAACTTTAAAAAGCTCATGTTTAGCATAAAAATTCTAGCCCGAACAACGGTTTTACCCCCAATCCTGATTTAACGAGAACACTGCAAAAATGTGCAGGAGCTTAACAATGTTATAGGGGATTTAACTTGCCTGTAGAGTTACATGTGATGCCTTCTAACATTGCGGAACATGGCGTAGCCATTTTCTTATTCTGACATTAAACACAGAATGACACTTCGTCATCAATACTAACGTCACAAAGAAAACATCGCTGAAATCTAAACATATTTACAGTTATTCTGAAAAATGTGTTGTTCGAAAGTGCTCGTTGTGCGCCTCCTCACAAAATAGAGCCGCAAATTGTGCAGCAATAAACAAATGCTTAAACGGCATAGTTCTCAAAAAATATATTTGCGCACATAAACAATTGTTTTTTCACTAGCACCTGTGTAATTTGCGCAAAAAATGCGACTGATCATGTGAAGGTATTCAGCCTCGCACGCTAAGTAATGCAATATCCAGAAACATAGCCGCAGTTCCAGATAGAAATAATAATAATAATCATAATAATCGGTTTCTTGGGAAAGGAAATGGCGCATTATCTGTCTCATATATCGTTGGACAGCTGATCTGCGCAGTAAGGAAAGGTATAAAGGAGCGAGTGAAAGAAGAAAGGAAGAAAGAGCTGCCGTAGTGGAGGGCTCCGGAATACTTTATACCACCTGGGGATCTTTAACATGCACTGACATCGCACAGCACACGGGCGCCTTAGCGTGTTGCCGCCATAAAAACGCAGCATATAGAAAGAAGCAAAAATTTATTTTTAAAAGAAACTTGATAAACCGCGCTAGAGGATTGCAGCGACAACTTTCTATAACCACAACTTGCTCTTGAATTTAGACAACAGCTCTGTTTCGAGGCTGTCATCGGTAATCTTGCCTCGCTCATTAGCCAATACTTCCGCACCTATGCCAAAAAGGCGCTCGACGGACGCACTCTATGGTACTCCTGTATTCACTTAAGGAAGAGGTGATGAAGGCGTATAAAGTTTTCCTCAAGCCAACTCGGCGCAAAGTTACGAGGCACCAAAAGGCACCGAGACAGTTCCTTATCTTCAGCTGGCGACGATGTCGAGAAAGCGTTTCCGATAAAAGTCATCCTCTGTTGAGCTGGAGCTGAAGCGGTTCGCTGTACCCCGAGTCTGGATACCCGCAAGCCGAGTAACGAGTAACGTGACACCTCACGTTGCCGAAAAATGTTAACGTAAGTACGTTACGCGTTACATCTCTGGAATGGTAACGAGCTCGTTACTAAGTTACCGTAAAAAAGTAACGCGTTACAAGTAACGCCGTTACTTGTAAAGAGTTGCCGCAAACACTGGCCCTTAGTACGAGTAGCCCTAAAATTTCAACAAGTCTAGCAAAGAAGGCTGTAGCGAAATACCTTTTTAAATGTGTGCTTTAGCTTTCGACGCCACCGGCGCCACCGCCGCCGACTAAAAACGACTGCCACGCCACCGCCGTTCGAAACCGACACGGCGAACACCTCTGCTTCACATAGAATTTGGAGTGTCGGCCGCTTACTACCGAGCAGAAGAGGCTATTGCTACTATTAAGGGGGATGCTGATACTGAAGCAAGAGCAAATGCGGTTGAGGAGGTATATGTGGGTGCGGCCTGCATGGTTGAGAAGAAAGCAAGAGAGTGAGTACCAGTCACTGGTAATATTATTTCAAATTCCCCGCCAGAATTAGGGATGAGAAATGGGGCCCTGAAGCTTATGTGTTTGTTATATGCAATTTCAGGTTATGAGGGAACAGGATCCGGAGCTCTTCTTCAAATATTGTCGAATGACCTCCGAACTCCTTCATCGAATTCATGGCCGCGTGCGGGAAAAACCCACAAATATGCACGTCGTTCAAGAGCCCATCTCATCTGGCGAGTTTCTGGCTATGACATTAAGGTAACTTAGTGGCATGAATCAATTTATGGCCCACTGTAGTGTTCGCTTTGTATGTGTGCTTGATTATTTGGCACCCACACAATTCTCATAGGGAAGTTGTCCAGCCAAACGCAGATGTATGCAATATGCAGATATAACTCAGGTTTGCGCAACACATTGGTGTGGGATCGATTTGTGGTCTTTCGTTATTAGAAATGAATTAAAAACCGTCCTGCGGATACTGAACCTCATTAAAAGCACAGCTTATTGATTGCTTTAAAAATAGTGCTTAAATGACCTATAAAACATGTGCTTCATGGTTTTGGGTGTTATTGTTCTGAAAAGAGACCTGTGGAAGAATGCACGTTTGTTTATACTTTCTACAACGCTTGGCAGGCGTGAGGTATCTATGTTCAGGTAGTGCCATTGTTGACATCGCCAAAGACTTTCCGTGTCGGGCTGGAGACTGCACGAGAAGCGATCCACTTGACCCTCCAAATGCTGCGGGATGATCTCGCTCCTCAGTATATGAAAGTACGTCGCTTAGAATGAATACTTGCTGTTGTGCAATGACAGTCCACCTCTTGCAAGACCCAGGCTATTTCTTTAAGATTGTGTGATGTTATCTAGACTTTCCTAAATCCTCTGGTCGCTTTTCTCTGAGGCACTTTTCAAAACTGTGTTATAACTGTTTCATGTAATTGGCATCACTGCTGTGGCTTGTACCCTTGCAGCCTCCAAATGAGCAAATGTGGCGGAACATTGCTGATGGCTTCTGGCCGCCTATACTATAATTATAAGGTAAATGACACATAAGTATTGAATACTCGAAGATTTTGATTTATATGCGGAAATTGGGGTGTTAAACCTTGTACATATAGGTGCATGGCTCCATGCGAACAAACACTGAGAGATTAACTTATTTGAGCATAAAATGTTTTAGGCCTTGAAATTTCGTGCGTCTGAATCCTGCCTCCTATCCAATTTCTTTTTTACTTTTTCCTGTGGCCTTGCCTATTGCTCAGAAGTGCCTTTTCTTTGCTTACTTCTTACAGATTACATTTTGAATCGTGTTTTGTGGCTGTAGCAGACAGCCGATATCTGTTTCGTCTCGTCGACGTTGGGACTCCTGGCCGCGCAAAGAATGGAGGCGTCTTTAAAGCTCTCCATTTGGTCGACAACTGCATGCTGGTCTCCTGTAGCTACCTTCACATTCACAGCGGCCTGGCTCACACAAAACACTCCCGTTTCAGTTGATAGGGGATGAGGCCTTTGAGCTGTGAGATGACATTTTGAGACCATTCAATAGATGTAGGGAAGACCCAGCTGCGGGAATATTCAATTATTATCTGAGCCATGCACGGTGTGTGTATTTTGCATATCCTCTTCAAAGGAAAAGTACATCATTTTCAATTAGTGTTTATTTTGACACCGTAATTATGCTCTCATGCAAAGGAAGTTCCTTGGTAGGAGTGTAACAAATTACAACTTTGGTAAATTAGATAAATGGCAATGTTTTGTATTCAACCACGATAAATAAGAGGGGAGCAGTGGGAAAAATTCTTCTACAGGTGAAGAGATCGCACAGATGGAATGTTTCTGTTGTCTGCTCTCTTTTTGTGCGTTGCTCCCCCTCCTTTTCCCTTTTGCTCAGTATGAGAACACCGAATAGCTAAGCGGTAGCTTGAAGAGGCAAGTCTTACTGCAAAAGATGAGAAAGAAAAATGTAGTGGTTTCAACATTCACTACCATACCCATAACCTCATCGGTACAACGAATTCCCTGCTATATTTCTTTGTTTCTAATAAACGATTAAAGACACTGTTTCCTGCTTTGTTATTGTCGCCACAAACTTCTGCTCTTGTCCTGAGCTCGATTTTTTTTTCCAGCTGTGCAACTTTAAAATTGTTTTGTGTGTTGTTTGTTTAGCACAACTAAAAATTATTTGCACATGAAAGCCCGTTTTTTTCGCTTGTACGAATCGCCTTGCTATGAATGCATCTTCCGTTTTTCTTTCTGCAGGAGATGTGTAGAGAATTCGTTTGGCATTCTGCGGGCACGGTTCAGATTCTTTCGTGGCCCCATCAACCCGAGCCCTGAAAATTCCGGACCGGCTGTGAAGGCCGCGTGCGTGTTGCACAATTCCTTGCGCGTCCAGTCCAATGGACGCTCTTCATATAGCCCCAGTTGGATTTGCCGGCCATGCGGTTGTATATGGCAATATGATTGACGGTGCGTGGAGAGCAACACCTGACGCAGTATGGGCAACATTTGGCCTGAAGCCAACGCATGCGCGGAAGTGTGCTCACTCGGCATTTAAGGTACGCAACCTGTGTGCAGCGTACTTTACGAATGAAGGAAAAGTGCCCTGGCAGTGTAAATTACTGGAAACTGATTGCAGGAAAATGATGAACCGACTTTTGAAGAAGTGCAAGAATAGTGCCTCAATATTGTGGAACTATTTTCTGGAAAAAGCTGTCAGGCGGCAGAATAAAAATTGTACTGTAATGAATGTTTCTTTATGCAATTTTTTTTTCAACGTTTTGCCGAAATGTCGTCCTCAAAATGCGCCGACGATGCCCCGTTCTTGCTCGCTGACAGCTTTACTCGTTGTCCGCATAACGAGCTGCAACTCGCAGAAGCTCCATCTCGAACTGTCCTCGTATACGCTGTGCGCACCGTCTGTTTGTCCCCCATAAAAAGCCCGAACAGTTCTGAAGCGTCGGCTCGTTTGGAAGCCAATTCTCCCAAGATCCCTATTTCTTTTTCAAAAGCCTTATCATGGCCCCTTTTCCTTTTTTGTAAACCAGATGATGCGCTGCTGGCTGCTGATGGCGCTAGCACGGGGCTGGAACATCCACTCCCATCTTCCTGTGCAGGCGTGGCAGAAAAGTAGGAAGCATCCAGATTGGCTTCGATGTCGATGATGCTGGGGCTTCCCGTCTGGATACGCGCGATGCCCGCTTCGTCGGACGAGTCCTCGTCTTGAACATCTGCGAGGTTCCCGCTCGTCCTGCATGGATAATGCACATTGCAAAAGCACACTGTATTTCAACATTCGTGTAAAACTACCACGACTTGTGGCCCGGAGATTTTGCAACTTGTCATAACCTGATTGTGGACAAGATCAAAGATGTAGAAAATTGAACCGCTAACTACTGACAACACTTCGACACTATTTTAAGCGGGATTAATTTAAATGTACACAGTACATTTGAAATGTACACCTTACGGTAATATGACTTTGAGTAATGTGCTTGATCTGAAAGAAATACTCACTCAGGATATTCCAGTGTGTCAAGGAGAAACAGCAACTGATTATAATGGCACCCCCGCACACTGACGACACTGTCAGTGCCGGCGCCACTTTTCGTTGCAGTTACTTCTTTACGTTTCTTCATAAAAGTGTCTCGTAGTGATTTCCAGCGCTTTATTACTTGCGTCACTGTAAAGCAGTAACAAAGTGTTAGTGTGGGCAATGACACATATGCGCCCGCCGAAAGGTGATGCAACTAAAGAAATCTGCTGCATAAATTTATTTTCTGCAGAAAAGAAAAACAAACTCTAGAAGGCAGCATCAGTCCACGCTAGCTTCCTACTGCTAGTATTTTCTTACAGGCATATTCATGCCAATCAGATGTCAAGAAGCAACCCAAGCCTCAATAAACATACTTTTTCTCGCGCGAATAAACAAAGAAACCGCGGCGGCACGCGCTCTGCAAGCGAGATCAGTACGAGAACGGTGGTAAACATTACAAGTTCACAAGCTTGTCGAGGCGAATGTACGCAGAACAAGCAGGGCAACCACACCACGCGTGCACAGATTTGGTACATACCGTCTGCGCTGAGGGCATCTGATATAGCTCGCCAAGCCTGGTCACGCTTGATGTTGCTTTTGTAGTAGCGGTCGCGTACGTCCCACAGGGCGCGACGCTTCTCCACTTCAGTTATTAGGGCCTCGTTGAAGGTTGCTTTGTCCATTTTAGGTGAAGACGATGCGCGAACACGGTAGCGTTTTTCTTTTTGACGCACGCGCCAATTCTGCCGAGAAAAAAAATGAGCCAAGGAGGTCCCGTCGAGATGAGCAGATAGCAGGGCCATCTGGTACAAAACGAAAAGAAAACAAAATGCCATGTGACTTGCCTGAATTCTGATTGGCGGAGGTGCTGCGCGAGGCGCTTTTCGACTGCGAGCAGCAGCACGAGGCGGCGCGATTTCGTGACGGATCATGCTGGGCACGCCTCAAAATGATGCGCGCGTCCTACCAACAGCGCGTCAATCGCGCCTGAAATCGCGTCATGCGGTTAGCCGACGACGCGCCCATCCTAAAGTGACCGCAGCGCCACAGGCTAGGCTTCAATCGAAAGGGTCCGCGCCGCTCACTGGTGCGCCGCGGCTGTTTCCCAACTGCCGTTATATAAAAACGCTGGGAGGCACTCACCATTTCACAGAATGACTCAACCCTTAGAGGGTGTGCGCATTGAGGAAGCCTATGCGTGACTAAGGTACAACTAAAGCACTAATCTCCATTGGGTGGCTGGATGCCGCATTCCCGCTTTCGGAGGCGAGCGCGAGCAAAGTCAACGGAAGTTGGACGGCTTCTCCCGGAAGTCTGGTGTCTGATGAGTATACCAGTGCAAAAAGTCGTGTTTTTCGTCCTTTCGTTCTTAGATTTTGGCGCTGTTCTCGCGTGAGGTCTGCCCTTATATCAAAGGAATAAGAAAGCTGAACGCGAGAATAGTAAGCATCATTTGGAGAATGCATATAATTTCAGAGAAATGTAGTTTTCCCATCCAGACAAAGTTTTCACATCCTGCCGCGGCAAAGGCGTACGTAGAGTACTTGTCAAAAGCATACAGCCCAACGGGTTTGCCTCCAATTCTTGTAGCTGGCCTGTTACGCACATTGGACAGTTCGAAGATTGGGACGGTTGAGGACATTTGTTCCTCCCGCCTTCGTAAGATTAGGGTCGCTGATTATGCAAGAGGAGCCGCACTGCAGAGCTCAGAAGCAGACCATTTGGGCTGTGTACCTTTGACAAAGACTGCACACCTGGTTCTTGTCTGCCGAGAGTAAAGGAGCACAAGTGGAAACACGATGAGGCTAAGGTCATTTTTAAACCAAATTTCCGCTTAACAGAGAAACGGCGAACGACGACGGAAATCGTGTCACTCGCGCCTCGAAGAGCCAGTCTCTGTTTCCAGTTACAGGCAGTCGTCGCATAGATCGCGGGTGGTGTGCGCATCGGGACGACCGGCACACTGCTGAGCAGACGGGGCTCCGTGCGTACGTGTTGTCTGTGGCGACCTCCGGTCGTCTGCTGGTGTCGTGCATTGCAGTGCGAAAGACCCTTCTGTTTGAGACGCCTCTCCCCAAGACTTTGCTGGTCTTCTCGTGCAGGTGGCGGCGCAACACGTACGCATTGTCGCGGAGAAAGAAGGGAACGATGAAGGTGAAAACCGAGACTGACAAAAGCTCGCGAAAAGCAAAAGCTTCAACGTGACAGCGATGCTGCTTCAGCGCCCCATGACGCCTCTGTGAGAAGTCCGCTTTTTACCAAAGGGCTTTTCTCGACGTGAACTTTGCGTGAGCACTAGGAGAGATAAGATAGGAGCTGTCACGTGGTAGCTTGCTTGATGTTATGGACGGGAAATAAAGCGGCCTAAATGGTATCATTATGAAAACATTTTGGCCGGCTGATTTTTAAGATGGCACTTGTGTTTTGACATTGTATTCCTGCCTGTAAATATTAAAAAGTAAGGTAAATAATCATTCCAGGTTAATTAACAGAAGACTGCTGCAGACTAGGCCAGGCTACTCTAACCCTGTGTTGGTATCCCTGTTATAAGACGCTCCACATATTTAAACCCTTGTTTATCTTTAGCTGGAACACCGGATACTTTCTTCTAAAGATGAGAAAGGAAATTTTAAAGGGTTTATTTAGAGCCACAGGTCACGAAGTAGGGCAGATTAAGAGGCCTATCATGTCAACTCTTCTTTTATTTTTTTTGAAGACTGAAGCCAGCGCACTGCTTTTGTGAACTGCTTTTTTGGCAATGACAAAACAACGATCTTGGAATTCAAAAAGGAAGCCGGAAAAATAATTGAGCGTTTATATATATGTTGACATGTGCAGGGTACTGTCCAAAATTAGTAAACTTTCTTTTTTTTCCTGTCCAATAAACAGTCATTCGCGGTTTTGCTATCAACGCTTTATTATAGGCTTCATTTCAGCTCGCACACGAAATCATCCACCTCTTCCGTGAGCGGCTGGGAGACGTTGATCACGCCGCTCTGACCCCTGCACGCATCCAGCCCACACAGGGTCGGACATTCCACGCCACGCACGTATTCGCAGTTGCACTGGCTCTTATCTCAACCCCGCCGCGAACACCTGCGCACGGCAAGGTAAACAGATGAACACAGACGCATTAGCATGTGTTCCATGAAATCAGGACATAAGGCATTGAATTCTCACGTATAAAATCGTGACGGATACGGCTGAGTTGTAGCTTTATCCATGAAGACACTTTGAGCGCAGACAAAGCACAGTACAAGACGATAATGATACACACAAGCCCTTGATGTCTGTGTTCTGGTGTGCATGTCCTGAACAATGTCTGCGATACAAAAGTGTCTTTCACATAGCCTGGCATTGATCCAGGGTTTGATGGCCTCCACGGACAAGTGCAAACTTCTCACATTGATAGACTTTTGTGAGGCTCCATGGAAAAAAAGTTAACTGGAAACCTCGCACTTTTCTCAGAAAATAAAACACGCTTAGTAGAGCGCGGCCCTTTACAAAACCTTCATTACACAGCCTATACATTGCCCAGACTTCTGTCAATAAAGTCTATAGACTATAGACGAACCCTAGAGAACAGTGTATATATATAGGCAATGCAAATCCTATAGACAGTCCATAGACAATCCATAGATTTATGGCCATACACGTTTAGTAGACCTTTCTCTATATATATTGTGTAGACTATGAATGAACATAGAGAAATTTCTATAGGAAGGAGATATAGTATATAAGAAGTAAATAGACGCATGCATATCGTTAAACCAGCCCCTTTCGGCTAGAGGTTTTTAGCACTGGCGGACAGCTGTACGACTAAAGCAGGATACACATGCGCGAAAACTTGGCTGTCGCTCTGCACCGGTCGCCGCTGGCGAACTGCCGCCCCGCTGCAAGCAGAGACACACGTAGCGGCAAGCATTGATGCGCAGCTCGACTCAAGCTCCGTGCACAACAGATGTCAAACTTAGCCACCGCGCAGCATTGTTTGAGGGCTGACTGGCTTGGTGTACTTGTGGTTCGCATTAGAAATGCAAAAGAGCCGTGTTATCATAAAGACTGCTTGCTAGGCGCGATAGTGGAAGTTCGGGCGGGTTGTTTAAGATATCTTGGTCACAGCGCGAGAACGACGTCAGGAAAGGCAAGTCGCAAAGCCTACAGCCTGTTTCCCAACGAAACCGCCGCGGACAGGAATTCGGAAGTCGTCTCAGCTATAATAAGAAGCCTACTCTTGACACCGCTTTACTTTCAATACCATCATCTAAAAGTGAAATAAGCCTTCGGTCAATTACCGCGACGCCTTGGCCGCAGAACTGCGGACGCCAAGCGAGCCGTACCGCAACGACGGACCAGCTTGTGCTGCGGCGCGGTTATGACTAGAATTTAACTCCTTTGCTCATATTAACTGTTGTTCCTTCTGCCATCAACTCGTTGTTGGTCAACTATACACAAAAATAATATATTTTGACACTTCTCTATCCCAGTCTTTTTTTATTTACGTCTCGCACTGCAGCTCATCTTTATGACGACGGCGGACGCGATCCTGTGGTAGGCATGCAGGCTCGTTGTACTTCACGCTCGCACCTGAAAAGACAAAGGAGCCGCGCCATCGGAAAGGCCCCCCCTCTATATTCGAGCAATGACAGCATTACTGCGGAGCAGCCGACCTTTCGACAACGACGCCGCATGCGGGCGCACCGGGACGTGAACTCCGCTGTTCCACCGGACTGCCCTGATCGTCGCTAAGCCTAAATGGTTTCGCATTAATGCGGCGCAGCTAGAGTTAACTAAGCCTCAGCTGAGGGAGCTTCGGAGCTCGCCAGCGCAGAAATAAACGTAGTACTCGCGTCACCCCTCTACTGTGAACCCGTCCCATAAAAAAGTGATATGCTGGATTTCCAATACCCCTTCAGCAGTACAGCTACAAGACACCAGGCGAGCCGCAGCAGGCAGCAGCAGCAGCAGCAGCAGCAGCAGAGCGGCTATGAGATGAAATTTGCTGGTATCGCAATTATCACTTCTACCAGCAACTCGCTGTTGGCGAGCGAAACTCAGACACTGAAATGCATTGTAGTTGCTACCGTAGCCGTAATTGCGTGGCCACATTTCCCATGCGATGATAGTTGCCACAATATAGTTAACGGTAATGGACTGAATTCCAAGAGAAGGCAAGCGTAGCAGGGGCCGGCCGAAAGTTACGTGGGCGGATGAGATTAAGAAGTTTTCGTGGTAACGGTGGCCGAAGCTGGCAAAGGAGAGGGTTAATGGAGAGGCAAGGAAGAGGCCTCTGCACACCCTGTAGTGGGCGCTCCCAGGCTTTCTATGATGGTGAATTATAGTTTTCATTCTTGGAGCCCTCCGTATGACGATGCTAAAAGTCTATTGTAACAAAATACTCTCCCGTTAATCGGCTGGTCGTCTCCATGCGGACTGGGCAATGGCCACTTTCGCCCAGGAGTTCTGTGTGACAATGCGCCCGGCAAGTTGCGTTTCTTGCAAATGGCGCTCCCGTGAAAAGCGCATGTGTGTGGTAGGTTTGGCGGTGGTGTGGGACAGGTTTGGCATAGGGGTCATTGTCACTTGTTCGCCACGGACGACTGCGGGAATGGTGGGTGGCACCAAGTGATCGAAAGCAAGCGGCAGTAAAACAAGCAGCCGGGGCCCGTCACAGCGTCCAGGGAGCCACTTACCGGTACTTGCAGGGGCTTGGATGTGATGTCCGCTTCCCATTCGCTCATTTTTCCTCCTGGCCGGCATCGTCAGGCGCAGGGATATGCACCGGTCGTTCCGATGGCTGTTGAGGAGAAGGCGGCGAGGCTTGGAAGCGCCTCATAAACGGCTTAAGCGCTTTCTTCATAAAGCTCTTTATTCCACTCTTCTGGTACCATCTGCGCCGGCCGGCCCCGCCGCGAGGCTCCGTTTCCTCGTCATGCGGAGGGGTATGCACTGGAGGGTGCGATGGCTGCCGAGTTCGGCGGCTCTCCAAGAATTCAGGGCTCGGCGTTGCAACCAAACCAAGAGGAGGCGGCGAGCCCGAGTCACGCGGGGAGAGCGTGGGAATCGCCTCGATAAGCTCCCCAAGAGCTTCGACGATCTCAGCCGCTTCTTCCTGCCGTCCCTGCAATCCAGTCCCGCCACTGGGCTCCGTGTCCTCACCGGCCGTCGCCGCCGCGGCGCACAGCATAGCCACAGCCAGGAACAGCATGCTCGTAGACGCCATCTCCCCTGCAGAGGCGGCCACAGCTCTCTCAAGCGATGAGTTGTGCTTTACCTGATTACCTTTCAACGCCTACTTGAAACCGTTGAAAAAATGTCAGTAGAAGGACGTCGAACGTTCATGTATACTCAAATTACCGATGAAGGTGCTCCTAAAACTGTTATGTTGCGAGATCGAACCCAAGTGGCGGTTGCAGGATCTCTGTAGAGGTGAAATTCGAAACACCGAGGCCTCTATCTCCCCACCACGGCACATTTTTATTTTTTTCTTCTCTTAGTCCTTCATTAATCCCTTCCCTTACGATGCGCTTCCGGTGTTCGCGGATATGTGAGACAGATACTAGGCCATTTCTTCTACCCAAAAACCAATCTTCCCGCATGCTGTGCTATGCCAATGCACAACATTCACACAACTTGAAGTGGTCCAAATTCAAACCCTCCACTGCGGTGTCCCTCACAGCCCATGCACAGTTACGGGTCGTTAGCCCTCGCATATCTGGACTGCCATTTTTAGTTATGGTGACTTTAGGAAACTTCCAAGAGAACATCTATAGGAGCATACCGCAAGACCTTGTATTTTTGCGAAATATATTTTTTTTCAGTGACAGCTGTTAAGCGCCCGTTCCTGGGTTTCGCGTCGTCGGCGTAGTAAAAGTAGTAGTAGTATGTCGTTGTCGTCGGCGCAACAGGCGGGTGGTTACTGTTGAAGGAGGAGGGTATGATTTTAGTGGAAGAGTGCAAAACCAGGGAGCGGCTACCATCCGAACATTCCGGAGGGTGGTCACCGCGGGAGGGGATATCGCGAGAGCGAAGGAACCCCCAGGAAGAAGGTTACCATGGACGAAGAAGGGCATGGCGAGACCGTAAGAAATTGCCACCGGTGGATGGTTGCCGCAAGAACCACTCGGAGGATTGTTACGCTGGAAGGAGTTGGAGGGTTGCCGAGGAAGAAGAAGCTATTTCGTAAGTGTTGGGAGGCTTAACCGGAAAGTGGTTACCATGGGAACCGTCCGGAAGCTGGTCATTGTGGAAGGAGGATCTGGTGAGGACATGGGAAAGCTTAATCGGAGAGTATGCGGTGGAAAGATGAAGGTATGGCGATAGCGGACGGCAGGAGCGGAAGGCGGTTGTCATGGGAACCACCCGGAGGATCGTTACTCTAGAAGTAGGTGAGTATGCCGGGAACGGAGGAATGAGTCTTGGTGCTTCTGTGGCAGGTGCTGCGAAATGCGCCGCCGAAAGAGAGGGTAATCGCTGACCCCGCGCGCCTAGAATGGCGGAATGGTGAGCAGAGCTATCCGGAAAGCGACTGTGTGTGGAAAACTGAAAGCAGTTTTCTACAGTTATAAAAACAACTAGTCGCTATTATATTAGTCCGTGTGTTCCAACGGCGGGTTAAGTGTACTATTACTAGGAAAGACAGACAGCGATAGATAACCATACTTACTGTAAACTTATTTTCCAGCAAAAAGCAATGAAATGACTGGTACCCAGATACCTGCCACCACAGAGGTTCAGAATTAAAATATATTGTAGCGAGAGCTACACTACGCCAGCTCTTCGAGCCTTCAGCGTGGCATCCCTCGAGCTCCGTGGCGGCGCCGGTTGGTCATGTGGTGCGGAGCAGCTGGTGCTGCCAGCGGCGCGGCGCGCCAACAAAACCGAGATGCAACCGCAGTGCGCATGCGCCGTGTCGAACGGGAGAGGGGGGAATGGAGATGGGGAGAGGTGTCACAGCTCTATGGTCATGCGGCTCGGCAGAGCCGCTGGGTCAAAGTTTGAGCGCAGAGGAGAGGTCGAGCTTAGGTCGGCAGCTCTGAAAGAAGCCAGGGCTCGGCGTTTTAACGAAACCAAGAAAAAGCGGTGAGCCGAGGAGACGGAGGAAGAACGTGCGATACGCCTCGATAAGCTGGGTAAGACCGACGCGGTTCGGAAGGCGCGCCTAGCCGCCGATAGTGAAATCATGTACAGGGACGAAGATGAAGAAGGAACGCCCAGCTCTCGCGTCACTCCAGGTTTAACCAAAGCTAAACACAGCCAATTTTAAAACAATAAATAAATGACTAAATCACTTGTCGGCACCCACCTTCTTTCCATACCATCCATCCACCTATCTACTAATTAACGCTCATATTCCTGTTATAAAATGCTCATCATAATCAGCCTGACTATGCTCATTGCAGGGTCATGGCCTCTCCCATTTAACCATGTCCCTTGCCAGCTGCGGCCACCGTAACCCCTCAATCTCTTTAATCTCATCCGCATACCTAACCTTTTGCAGCCCCTTGGTACGCTTGCCTTCTCTTGGAATCCACTTCGTTACCCTTAAGGACCAGTGGTTACCTTGCCTCCGATTAACATGCCCTGCCCAAATCCATTTCTTCCCATTGATTTCGACTAGGTTGTCATTAATCCGCATTTGTTCTCTCACCCACTCTGCCTGCTTCTGGTCTCTTAACGTTACACCGATTCTTTTTTTCCATAGCTCGCTCCATTGTCCTTAACTTAAGCTGAACCTTTTCCGTTAGCCTCAGCGCTTCTGCCGCATATGTGAGTACCGGTAACATACAAGTGTTGCATAGTTCTCTCTGGAGGGATATTGTTGAACAGGCATTGATGATCTGCGAGAACCTTCGACGTTTGCTGCACCCCTTTTCACTCTCATGATCCGGATCTGCCGTCAAGACTCTGATGTACCAGTTGCTTACCAATTGTAAACTGCTGTTCCCTTCAAAATTTGTGTAAAATTACTTTGATTTTTTTCATATTAATTTTTAGACCCATCATTCTGCTATGTCTGCCTAACTCATTGATCATGTTTCAGAGTTCATTTCCTAAGCGACTTAGAAAGTCAATGTCTTCACCAAATCGGAGATTACGTAGGTATTCTTCATTAATTCTTATTCCCAACTGTTCCTAATCCTGACCGCCTGTAAACAGGCGTCATATAGCACTGGCGAGATCGTGTCTCCTTGCCTGACACCCTTCATTATTAGAATACTTTTGCTGACAATATGGAGGACTATGGTAGCTCTGCAGTCGTAGGTGTATTCCAGTATTCGCATAAAAGTCTTATGCGTATGGAACATATATACGACTGCATAGCCACCACAGTAATCCGTAACGTCAGCAAAAAAATTTATTAAAGAACGGTGTCGGGCAAGCGGACACGATCTCGTCAATGCTATTCGTCGGTTGTTTACAGGAGGTCTGGATTAGGAACATTTGGTGATAAGATTAATGGAGAATACCTAAGCAATATGCGATTTGCTGAGGATAATGACTTGCTAAGTCGCTCAGGAGAGGAACTGCAAATCATGATCAATGATTTAGACAGGCAGAGCAGATTGACGGGACTAAAATTAATCTACAAAAAACCAGAGTAACGTACAATGGTCTCGGAAAAGAACAGCAGTTTAGAATTGGTAAACAATTCTGGTAATTATTTACGCGTGTGTGTGTGTGTGTGTGTGTGTGTGTGTGTGTGTGTGTGTGTGTGTGTGTGTGTGTGTGTGTGCGTGCGTGCGTGCGTGCGTGCGTGCGTGCGTTGCTTATGTTTTGCTTATGTTTTGCTCATTTCTCTACCACCTGACTGATAGTGTGAATATTGCCTATATATGAGTATCCTTTACGAAATCCTGCCCGAAAATTTGGTTGATTGATGTCTACGGTTTTTCTTATTCTATTTGCAATAACCTTAGTAAATAATTTCTAGGCAGCGGATAGTAAGCTGATCTTTCAGTAATTTCTCAAATCCTTGACGTCTCCTTTTTATGAACCGGGATAATGTTAGCTTTCTTCCAAGCTTCTGGTGCGCTCGAGGCCATAAGACATTGCGTGTACGGGGTGGCTAATTTTTCTAGTGCCATCTCCCCTCCCTCCTTCAAGAGGTCCGCTGTTACGTGATCCTTATCAGATGCTTTTCGCCTTTGCATTGCATTGCTGACAAGGCTTTCTTTACTTACTCCTAAAAATGTTAAGCTATAGGAATTAGCGAAGTGTCGAGTACAAATATCCTATGGCTGCGTTGATCCATTAGATAGATAACACGTTATAGTTTGGACGTGAACGAGCAAAAGAGCAGCGGGGAAGCCCGCGGACTTACCGCTTGAGATCTTGGATTGAAGGGCCTGCAGGAGCGTCTGCCCATGTCCCCGGTTTTCAGCCGTTTTATACACACGTCGTAGAGGAGCCGCATGCCGCCTTCCCTCCTAACTTCCGGTCTGCCCCAATACACTCTGATGAACAAGGAACAACGAGCACCTCGCTGCTAGGAGGAAGACCGCCCTCCCCTCCATCCGGGCTGAGCCAACAGCATTGGAACACAGTATGTTGGCTGCGCCTGCCTTTTTTTCTTCATATCCACGGAGGAAATGGTTGCCCCCGAATTGCACTCAAGAGACACGTGCGCGGTCAATGCTTTACAGGAAGCAACAGAAGAAACAACGAGCACCTCGCTGCCAGGAGGAAGACCGCGCCCCCCCCCCCTCCATCCGGGTTACGCCAACACCATTCGAACACAGTATGTTGGCTTCGCCTGCCTTTTTTTCTTCTTATCCACGGAGGAAATGGTTGCCTCCGAATTGCACTCAAGAGACACGTCCGCGGTCAATGCTTTACAGGAAGCAACAGAAGGAACAACGAGCACCTCGCTGCCCGGAGGAAGACCGCGCCCCCCTCCATCCGGGCTGCGCCAACACCATTGGAACACAGTATGTTGGCTGCGCCTGCCTTTTTTTCTTCTTATCCACGGAGGAAATGGTTGCCCCCGAATTGCACTCAAGAGACACGTGCGCGGTCAATGCTTTGCTGGAAGCAACAGAAGGAACAACGAGCACCTCGCTGCCAGGAGGAAGACCGCGCCCCCCCTCCATCTGGGCTGCGCCCACACTATTGGAACACAGTATGTTGGCTTCGCCTGCCTTTTTTTCTTCTTATCCACGGAGGAAATGGTTGCCCTCGAATTGCACTCAAGAGACACGTGCGCGGTCAATGCTTTACAGGAAGCAACAGAAGGAACAACGAGCACCTCGCTGCCCGGAGGAAGACCGCGCCCCCCTTAATCCGGGCTGCGCCAACACCATTGGAACACAGTATGTTGGCTGCGCCTGCCTTTTTTTCTTCTTATCCACGGAGGAAATGGTTGCCCCCGAATTGCACTCAAGAGACACGTGCGCGGTCAATGCTTTGCAGGAAGCAACAGAAGGAACAACGAGCACCTCGCTGCCAGGAGGAAGACCGCGCCCCCCCTCCATCTGGGCTGCGCCAACACCATTGGAACACAGTATGTTGGCTTCGCCTGCCTTTTTTTCTTCTTATCCACGAAGGAAATGGTTGCCCCCGAATTGCACTCAAGAGACACGTGCGCGGTCAATGCTTTACAGGAAGCAACAGAAGGAACAACGAGCACCTCGCTGCCAGGAGGAAGACCGTTCCCCCCTCCTTCCGGGATGCGCCAACACCATTGGAACACAGTATGTTGGCTGCGCCTGCCTTTCTTCTTATCGACGGAAGAAATGGTTGCCCTCGAATTGCACTGAAGAGATACGTGCGTGGTCAATGCTTTACAGGAAGCAACAGAAGGAACAACGAGCACCGCTCTGCCAGAAGGAAGACCGCCCCCACCCCCTCCTTCCGGGCTGCGCCAACACGCTCTGAACACAGGATGTTGGCAGCGCCTTCCTTTATTTGTTCTTATCCATGGAAGAAGTGTTGGCCCGTCATGGTGGCTTGAGCACCATGGTTTCTACCATCCGCCCAAATTGGCTTTCGTACGTCCATAGGTCCTAAAGATGGACTGGCTGTTTTGACGTCAGCAGTTCTGGCCGAACTCGCAGCCACAATGTACGTATTGTACTGGCCATGGACGTTGAAAAGGCGTACGATAATATCAGTCATGCTGCCATCTTGGAATCGCTTGACATGCTGCATTTCCCCGCCAGAGTGCACAATTTTGTTAAATCCTTCCTTGAAGGCCGACTATTTGCCATACGCCTCGGTGGTGAGGCCGTCGGATCATTTGTGCATCTTCGCGGAGTTCCACAGGGATCCGTGTTATCGCCAACATTATTTAATATTGCTTTTATCCCCCTTTCTAGGCGCTTACAAGATGTTTCTGAGATTAAGTTCTAATTGTATGCTAATGATATAACGGTGTGGAGTACTCACAACGACCTGATGACTCAAGCAGCAGGCCTGCAATCAGCCATAGATATTACGTCGACTTTTGCTTCTTCAATTGGTCTGCAGCTTTCAGTGAGCAAAACCACGTCCGTGTCAGTCGCCATCCGCTGCGGGCGCCGTAAACAGGCTGCAACACCAATTCGTCTCCATCTATCCGGAGCTCCAATTCAAGAAAGTTCGACCGTAAAAATCTTGGGCTTCACAATACATGAGTCAGGAACAGGTACTGATTGGCTTTTTCGGGCTAAAAAGCAAGCAATTCAGGCGTTCGGTCTGATTAGACGCATTGCTCCTGAAACAGGCGGAGCCCGCTCTCATGCTGCACGACAGGTGGTGCGGGCGGTTGTGTAACCGCGCCTCGTCTACCAAGACCAATTCCAGCATTTGACGTGGGCTCAATGGGATCGTCTAGAAGCTGTTAATCGAGAGGCAATGGGGGTCATCACTTGCCTTCCCCGCATTACCCCGATCGTGGAGCTCCAAGAACATGCGCAGCTGAATACACTAGATGAGCTTGTGCAGCAACGACGCGATGCTCGCCGCCCAAAATCAAGTCTTACACACACAGCGTGTGCACTCAGGGCATATGCTTCATCGCACTCCATTCTTCAGCCGCCCCCGCCACTTCTTCCTTCTTGGCGTTTTGTGCAGCTAAGCGACCACACGACAACTGATCTGCGTCGGCCATCATCTACCCGCGCGGCATCGTCGTTTCGCGACCGAATTACAGAGCAAGACGCCAATCTGCCGCATGGATCAATCGTTATGTACGTTGACGCAAGCATCAAGGCCTGCGAAACAACAACGGCAGCTTACTGTCCTTGCAAGCTTGCTCTGAACAAAACGTCAAGGTTTCGCCTCTCAGAACATCCTTCCTACTTATGTGCGGAGATGCTTGCGGTTCAAGAGGCACCCATGCTCCCCACGGCCCGCATTGTCATTGGCACCGACGCCCTTCACGTCACACGCCTACTACGACGAGTCAGTCGCACCCCAGAAATCAGCCAAGACATCCATCGTCTAGCGGCACACATCCCGCAGCAAATCCGTATTGAGTGGGTCCCGCGTGACCTCCTGAGCGCACAAAGCCGCGCAGATTCTGCGACCCGCCTTTCGACCCCAACCTCGGCTTTGCCTCGAGTCCTCACTCTGGATGACACCACCCTCCTTTTAACAAACATCCCTTCAAAAAAAAAAGTGGTTTCCCACGAATTGCACTCAAGAGAAGCGTATGTGGTCGATGCTGCACACGAACGAACAGAAGGAGCAACGAGAACCACGCTGCCTGGAGCATAATCGATATTTGTGTCAATAAACTAAATCTTTTTTTTAGACAAGTGTGTTAATCGGATAATCGCGAAACGGGCGTGCAGTTTCTGGTTATAGCTTTCGTTCCGGTAAAAAACACACAACCAATGCACTTAAAAAATCTCTGCGTATAGGGGCTAAAGTTTTTCAAAAGAAAAGCTTTTTCTTACGAGTGTATACAAAGAAGTTCAGGCGTTTTTCGGTTTCAATTTCTAGCATTCCGAGCAGTCGGTCACACCCATGAGACTCTTTGCACACATCTCAGCCCCATCATCATCATGTATAATTTTCTTCAAAATCATTCGGGAGTTGCACAAATGGGGATGCGTGAAAAACGGGTAGTATTCGTAAAATCTGAACCATTTATTTAGCCTCCTTGAATATAAGCCCTGCAAATATGTGCGTTATAACTATAATTATATCGTTGGAAGCTTTCATAAACCGATTTGGTAAATGTATATTATCTTCTGAATACCAATTGATCTGATTTGTATTTCAAAATTATGTACATAAGGTTGCTCGTCTGTTCCCTGTGTAGCCCATAGGTATTGAAGGCGATTTGTTGAGGGTACAGATTTTTCTTAATGCGAAAGCATTATAGTATGTCCCATTAAAACAAAAGTCGGCGTCCGTCGCCGTCATTGGCAGGAAATTCCTCAGTGACATCACCATGTTCTCTCATGACGTCAGCAGCAGACCATAAGATAGTGATGACTACAGCAAAGAAGAAAAAGTAAATTTTTTTTTCAACGACCACAAAATTCAAGATTGCGAGGCGACCACTCAACCCTTAGGCCGCAAAAACAGATTTTTTTTAATGGCACTCATTGAAGTTACTGTCTGTTTACATTAATTATTTACAAAGTTTTTAGCAAATGACACGAAAAACATCTTAACCAAGACAGAGGAACTGAGCACTACACGGGGTTTAAGTCTGAACATATATGAACAAGAGGGAGTTCCATTGCGGTTCAAAAACGGTCTGCTTTTACAATTGCCGGAGATAGACAATCATTGTGCAGAAATGAGATTTCGTCCAATGAAATGATTCACAGTGCCGGTCCATCATCCATGGGCTGTGTAGTCCGATCAGAAAAAAAAAAAACATACCGAGGGGTTCGTCAACAACAGCAAGGTACCTTGTGGTATGAGAGGTGAAATAAAATCGCTTTTTCAAGATTCCTCGCAAGACATCCCAAAATAGAATTGCGTTCTTACAATAGATGGAGCAATGCTCAATTGTTTCAGGAACATCACAGAGGTCGCACATCACGGAAAACAAAAAAAATGCCCTTTCTCTCAAGCCGAGTCTTCAAGGGCAATGTTTCCGTGCGTGGCTTGTGGAAGAAAGTTGCATTTCTCGCACCGGCGTAAGTATGTCTTGTCCTGATAATGCAAAGTACATTGAGCGGTAAGTAGGAGGAAGGAAAACATTGAAATCAAGTCTTTATAAAAGCGTTTTCGTGACACTGAAATTGTGAACTCTTTTCAAAAAATGGACTGCGAGAAAACACGCAGAAGAATATACCTCATGCATGAACCCCCTAAACAAGGACGGTCGAGAAGTTAGAGGACACAGTCAGTATGGGCAAAGCATCAACTGAATTTTTCCGCGAAAACGCTCGAAGTATCGAGTGGGAAGTGTCGCGAAAAGATATAAAGAAGGCAACAATCTGCCGCTCGTAAAGATGGACTTAACCTACACTATCCCCGCTCAGAGGTGGGAAAAAATAATAGCCTCGCAAAGGTTTCATTGAAGACCTCCAAACTAAGTTCGCAAAGTTTTCTGTGGAAGCGATCAACAGAAATGCTGCCAACGAAATAAATTTTTGTTGCTCGAAAGAAGTTACAGCTGGTAGCTTTGCCGAATATTGGCAGGCCATGTTGGACAAATGTCTGATCATAGCGCTGTACATCCGATAGCCGATCTTTACAATGGCCTTCGCGGTGCCTTGTGCACCTTGGCGGTAAGCACACGCCCATGCCACGCCAGCATATTGAGTTGGTGCAGATAGCCGCAATACAAAGCGCAGACGAACAACTCATGGAACGGCAGCCGAAACTGCGCCAAACTTCATTTACGCGAACAGCTACAGGCTTGTGTGCAGAAAAATGCTGCATCATCTGCATAATTTAATAATTTGAGCTGACTGTCTAGGAAACGGAAACCTTGAATGCCACTACTGAAGCGTAATGCTCAACAACAGCTCTAAAAAGAATGCGAACAGAAGTGGGCGTGGTGGACACTCCTGTTTAACAAACGAAAAGATGGACACGGGTTGCGAAAGAGAACAAAGCAAGCACATGGGGCAATAACTGTAGCAAAGACGTATTCAATCACAGAGAACTGTGCCAACATAAACGCGCTCTAAAGGTAAGAAAAGATAATTGTGCTGGACACGGTCAAAGGCCTTCGCAAGGCATCATACCACGCAAATCACGACAAAAGCATCTTTGAGCGGGAAACCATTCATGAACGCAATTTTTTTTCATGTATAACTATAACAATCATTATGTCCGTACAAGTTACCCGACGGCAGCATTGAATTTTTTTTCTACTAACGTTTTTCCTACCGTCAAAATTGTTCCCCATTAGTTTTCTAAGGCAGTCTTTACTGTTAGATGCGATCGATGAAAACACTTTAAAAGAAAGTTTTTGCTACTTATCAGAAGGAAGGAACTTCATCTTCAATAATTGTATAAGACCGTCTTTCAATTTTCCAATTTTCGAAATTTCTCTCTCAGAATGTCGGACATGAATTAGAAACATCGCAACTTGTTCCTGAGATTTCTCACAAAACTGTGCAACTGTTCGTGCAATATGTATGCTAGATTGAATGGAACGTCCCCCCAGACCACGTTTCTGATGAGGTTCAATGACAGTCGAACGTGGAAACTGTACATAGCCAATACGCTAAGACTTTTCGAAAAACCTTATAGTCTACGTTAGCTTGCTATTGGGCATACACATTGCAATTTTTATTTATCAGCGCTCTTTAGTATCAGTGCTGTGCTACGTTTTGTAAACGCCTGCGGCAGAACTCCGATATTCAGAATAATAGTGAAATCCTTAGTAGAATGGGACTCGAAAAGGGCGTAAAGGGATTTTACTTTGTCGAACAGTCATCCTCTGACAGGGGCTTCACAAGGGAGACGAACCATGCCTCAACTTCAGCAAAGGAGGCGTGGGAGGAAGCGGAAATCAGACATGCATAGGGTTCCTCGACTTCGATTTTATTAAATCCGTGCTAATCACCACGGCCCTACCTTAGTAAAGTGCCGATATTCTCTTGGAAACCACATTAGGCACTCGACAAGAAGCCTGACGGGTTGGGTCCTCACAGTGCAAGGCGTTATTGCTGCGAGACAGAATACGAACACCCCTGTAGAGTTCTGCGTCATAGAGTTGAAGATGTCACTTCAAATCAGCAATTTCCTCCATGTATACAATCCAGGAGCGCCACAGTCAAGATCATAAAGGTTATAAGATGTTTTCTGTAAATGCTTCTCTTCGGCTTTTTAGAGCAAGACAGCGTTACTTATTGGCTGATCTGGGCAACCTGATGAGGTCGACCTCAACCTCAAACTTACGTCAACCTCACGCCGTGAGGTAAGGTTGAGGTGAGTTCTGCGACGGCTCTAAATTTTGTGAGTAAGGCCAGCAAATCAGACCTCAACTTCACGCTAGAGTTCGAGGTTGAGTGATGTCGTCCTTTAGTGAGGTCGAAATTTTGAGGTCGAGGATCTTTGCAGTTACCACGGCTTTCTTCGACGAGTGCTGCTTCCGAAGCCGTGTTGGAGCGCACCACCGCAGTGTTCATGCAATGACGCTTGGTCTTGGATTTCCCCTGTTTGGACAACCGGATGCCGCAATCCGCTCTTAGCTATCGGCGATCCGCCGTGATATCCGCTCAGCCAGATCCTACAGGAAAGCGCACCTCTCTGGTCTTCCTGGAGGGATTGCTGCTGGCACGACGCGCCACACTCCCTCCCCTTTCTTCCTCTGGCGTAGCATCCGTAGCGACCTGCAAGTCGGCCCAATCTCCTGGGAGCGCGCAAAGCACATAACCCATGTTAGCCCGCACTAGCTTTGTTTGATGCCCCAGACGCTTAAGTTTAGTCCTATAAGCTCGCAATAAATTCGTCGCAGCGCGGATGGCCCAAAGCAAGTCTGCTTCGCGTTCATGCTCGTTACCAGCGCTGACGTCACGGCTCTTGCCATGCAGTGGAGTAAATGGGATCCTGCTGTACATTACACGGTGATTTAACAGAAACTGGAGCAGCAGGCACAGGGGAGAGAATGTTATTCAGGCGCTTCCTAATAAGGACACCTGCTGATTTGATGAAAACAGTAGGAAGCCAGAAAAACGTGGATAACACCTTCAAAACGTTTGATCGGTGTCTTCCCGTTTCGAATTTCACGCTACTTCTTTATATTCCCATTCCGTAATGCAAGCAGGATACAAATATATTTTCACTTGCATATCCTTCGGAATAACCTCTCATTTGTCTCCTATTCCTTGTTCCTTCTCGGAAATAAGGATATTATGCAAAACACCGCCGCACAGTGCGAACGTACCAACACAGCGGTGTTATAGTGGTGAAAAAATGTAAAACTATAATGAATACACGATTATGTGCCACCGAATTGCTTTTTCTTTAATGACATGTGTGAAGAAAACTGCTTACGGGCTCGCGCTGTACTGCTGAGTCGCTGTTTCAAACATCTAAATGGGCCAAACTGATGTTCGCTTCTGTTTTTGTGTGCAATTTTGTTTCTTTGTTTCGTTTTATGGTTGGTTAACGTGCCGAACTGACCCAGGCTATGAGGAACGACGTAGTGAAGGACTCCGGAAATATCGACCCCCTGGGATTCTTTAACGTGCACTGACATCGCACAGTACATTGGACTCAAGCATTTCGCCTCCATAGAATTTCGACCGCCGCCGCCTGGATCGAACCCGCGTCTTTCCGGTCAGCAGCCCAGCGCCATAACCACCTGGCACCGCGGCGGCTCCGATTTTGTTTTAAAGTTTGTAAGCATTCTCTTTGTTCTTTTTTATGTTCTCGTATGTGAACAGTTGGGCTGGCGGCTTCTTGCAGACGACCAGGCGCTAGCAGTTATCTTTCCTTTAACTGTATTGGAGAGACCCATCCTTCATCTAAAACGGCTTCGCAGAATGCTGGCGTGCTCGTCGCGGGTAAAAAAAATGAGGATACCGACGTGCCATTGATTTTTTTCATTTTTGAAGGAAAACAAGTGATTGACTCAAAGCGGCTTCTCTCAGACTGGTTGACGAAATTGTACCCTAAATTCTGTTCAGGCGTATGAGTATTTATGCGGTGTTTGATTTTTGCTTGTCCGGGGGCGGAAGACGCGGGAAAAAGATTTCGCTGCAGCGAAGTTTTACGAAGTGTCGTGGTGCTCTCGGTTGAGTGAGAGCGGTTCACGCTGCACACTCTAGGCCAGTTGTTTAGAGCCGTGTGATTTCAAAAGTCGGCACGTACAGTGTTTGAACACGTAATGTGGCCAGTTCTTGCAAAATGCTGGGGGATTTCAAACTCATCGGAGAATTCCCGGGATTTCGAAACCAATATCATCACCACCTGGACGTAAGTGGCAGAAACGGGGGATGGTCATGGCTTCCCAAGAACACTAACACGTTATCCTTAAATATTAGCTGCAGGCATTCATGTTTTCCCGCAAAAATAATTGTCTTCGATGGCTGGGCAATGCACAATATTTCTTCAATATTGCGGATACATTTAATTTCGTAGCGGTATAGCAGAATTCCCCTGGGGCTCCTAAAAATACACTATTAGCATCATCATCACCATCATTATCATCAACATCATCATCATCGCCCTTATCTGGAGGGTCAACAGAGTGGGTCGTTGCATCGTCGTTGCAGTATGTCACACATGAGATCTGGCTCGTTTACCGGCTGGAGAACCCGAATGTCACGTGGACCTGGTTTTGGGCACTCTTTACAATGCGTTATGCGCGCATGCGTAGGAATGTGGGATTCATATGGATCATGAAATGGTGGTCGGTGGGGACCTGGTATGACGTGACATTACAGTGATGTAACGTGAATTGTTGTGACTTCACATTACATCGTTGTCACGTAATTAGGTGTCACGTCATATTACGTCGAATTCACATTACATGGTTGTCACATGACCTAGTATAACGTCACACACATATGATGACATCACTAATTATACTAATTAGTCTTTAGTTACCTAATTAATTCAGTTACCATTAAACAATGATATCTCGTCATAATCTTCGTCACGTGATTCGTCGCCTTCTGACGACACATGGTGCCGTCTTGCGGACACTTTTACCGGATGTCACCTAGAAACTGAGCCCTCTAATGTTTTCGCATCAGTAAAGGAGCCGGTCGCTTCTACGTTCACATAAATATAACGCGCCCCTGTTGGTGTACCACAGTCGCAGCTTAAGTGTTTTCGAAGGCACCACGCAGAGGACTGAAAAGAGCTTTCGCAGGGCGACAAAATTTTTATCAACGCCGAGTACTCTCGCTATTGCGATAGATCTAGAAAATTTAAGTATACTGATATTCATCTGCGTGGCCCTCACAGTGGAAAGTACATCGGCGACCAGTTTCTTTACGTTCGCTAACTATTCTCAAGTCTAAAAAGAGTATCGCGATTCACCCCCTCCCACCCTTCCCATTCCTGGTAGATGTTATAGAAAGTCGGTGTTTGTGAATTGTCGGTTGGAGCGCTAATGAGCGATGGGCTTCCAGTAAGAACAAGCATGCGCGAACAAGGTTGCCGAATACCGACACTGATAATTAAGCTTACACATAGTCAGTGAAGCGAACCTAATGAAAAAAGTACCCTCCGAAGTACTGGTGCTAACCGCGTAAGGGACACCCCTGTCCGCAGGCCATCAGCTCTCCGAGGGTTCAACCCAGATTATGAGCTTCTCCGATAGCGTTCACATCAATTGTCTGCACAGATCTTATTAAAAAATACAGTCATCATTTTGGCTTTCCTCTCTCACGGGATTGTCAGAAATGTTTTACTGAAAACTTTTCAATCTCTTTTTGTTTTGTTTTTCGATGTATTCGGAAGTCGAGCAGCTGACCCCAACCTCAAAATGTGAGGATGAGGTGATGTTCAGTGAGGTCGCCAGTGGCCTCAGGAAAAGTGAGGTGAGAGTGTTACAGGGGACCCCAACCTCAACTGATGAGGTTAAGGTTGAGTGAGGTCGGTAGTTTTTTTTTTTATGTTGAGGTGAGGTCGAGTTTTTTGAGGTTTAATGCCCACCTCTGCTTATTGGCGAATAATTTTGAACCTAGTGTATGCGTTTCCTTTCAACTCTATATGCGTCATTTGAAAAGGTCGGGATCTTTAATTATCCTCGCAACGCACCTCGCGACGAGACACTGCTTTCTAATTCAAAGCACACAAGCAGTCTTAAGTGCCTTCCATATTTAAAAAATAACTGTGGAATATACGTCAGCGTTGCCTGTAGATGGCACTGCAAGGTGGGCAATATATGTGCAGTCATTGAGAAAAATACTCAGTAAAAGGGGTTTGCTTCCAGGCTGTGTAGCGGGGCTCGTAAGCACATTTGACAGTCCTAACCTTGGGAGAGTTGAGGACTTAAGTTCGCCCCGCTTTCGTGAGAATAGGGTCATCGTGTAAGCAAGAGCAAGATTAGTCGCGATGCAGGGCTCAGAAGCAGACCCCTCGGACTGTATACATTTGACAAACACAGCACGTGACTTAGCAATGTGGTTCCGATTACCGCACGTCAAGAGGACTCAAAAGTAGCGAATTTAGTTCAATAATATTCAAAATACAGAGCTCTATCACGTGCATAATCCTCGCCTTGCTGCACAGTCCCCCTGCACAGAGCACACGGACGTCGCTGTCAGTTTCAAAATTACAGCAATAACCGCAGCCGATTTGCTTTTTTTGGTACGCTTGCCACCATGTTTGTAGCCTATTATTTGTACCTCAACCTGAATTCTCTAACCGATTTTGCAACTATTTTTGCACACATGATATTGTTCAAGTTGATTTACTTACCAATATGTGCACTACACCTGGTGGTATCATTCACAGCCCTTCCTGTTAGAGTCCCTGATGGGACTTACAGTATCAAATAAAAAAATGAAGATATGTAAACTTAAAAAAAAAACTGTTCACATACATTATGTTATTCCGTAGCATTTCTTTTTCTTTGTCAAGTGTGGGGTTTACTACGACGGCTGTTATTGAAGTGAAACTTCGCCCACATAACGCGTATTCGGGCCAAGGGAAAACTGTAGGCAGAGCAAAAGCAAAAACTATACACGTGCGAAGGCACAGACAAGAGCGATCGCATGCCGCGTGGTCGACCAAAGTGTTAAATTGCGCGCGCACAAAACGAGGGAGGATCGCCACAACACGGAGAAGGTGCGGAGTACATCTTGACGTCACAGCAGGTCGCACGTCGATGGCCCATCGAATCAGGAGCGTCAGCGCCGCACTGGAGGGCGACAGGACTCCGTTCGGGCCTGGACTCCGGCGTACATATATGTACATACTACGTGCGCCCGTTAAAGAGGAGCCATAAAATGCTGAGGTTGGGAAGAGGGGACCTTCAAAATCATGTGTACACATTTTTCTTTATTCTGTCTGCAAAAAGAGCTGCGGACCCTTCTTGAAAACCCGCCGCCGACACTTCCTCGTCGCTTCCGGAAGAGCCAGGTGGGGGGACGGCAGAATGCGGGAACTGGCGGAAGTGACGCCATTCACGGGGAGTCGGCCGGCCGTCCGGCTGCGCTTTCTCCGCTGCGGCCCGCGCTTTGGCTAACGACAGATCAACGTAACCTTCTGCCAGTGCTGTTTGCTTTCTCTGGTTCGGGCGTTCTGCGTAATGCTTGAACCCTGTTTATACACCGGTTTTGGCATGGCACATATTTCGAGCAGCGCTTAGCGCAGCTTGGTAGAATCCGTCGGTTGTGCTGCCCCAGCCTCTTGCACGTTAACCAGACAAGCAGGCGGTGCGCATCATACCGCACCTGCCAGCACAAAATATGTCCATCAATATTTCATCTTTCGTAAAATTACTTCCTAACCTCTTAGTAAACTTCGGCCTTTTGCACCTCGTACACATCCATGCTGAGATAAAGCCACTTCCAGCACTGCTTTTGTCAGGCACACAACTTTGAACTCTTTTGAGCTCGTCAAGCACTGTGTGCATTTTTACGCTTTTTCCTGATTTCTTGCAAACCCTGGCAGCAAAAGCAACACTATTAACCTTTCATCAGCGCGCAGCACATGCAGCTGCACGTAATTGAACAAAAAGCCTATTACATCAACCTAGTATATTTGAGAAATGCAAACATTTCCATTCATGAACGCTTGCTCATGGCTGACGGTCGACAATGCCGCCAGAATTCATGTAAAGTTGTCCTTGAGACAAAACAGCAGAGTCATCGAGCTGCGGTGCGTATATATCTGAAACAAGTATTTCTGCTCGTTATCTCGGTACGCATCAGCAACAACAATATCTCGCTGCACACTAGTTTCGATGAGCAGCACTGCGAGCTCCGAAGCGCAGCCTTAATATTGTTCAAAAGCGTGTTCAGTGTGCTTAAAATCAACGTATCGGGGTAAGCGCAGAAGAGTCCTGGTTTAACCGTACCCCGGACATCCGACAGAAGGAACAGCGCACACGAGAGCTTCCTCCGTCGTCTCCTCTCTTCGCGCTGCAGTGCAGCAGTGAACCCACTCCAACTCATCTGCAGTTTGGCATTGCTTTGCAGTTCTACGAGACCAACGGGTGAAATTAGGCACGTCACTAAGAATAAATGAACTAATATATGATTTACCTTCCGCGACTCGTGTAAGCATGTCGGCAATCTGAATTCGATCATGTTTACAGGTGCCCCAAGAAGTTGGTGGCCAAGATTTTATGCAGAAGCGGTGCACAACAACGTTTCGACGCAATTTGCTTTGTTTTATTGCCATTTACGCATGCACCTGCACAAATGATATGCACGCGCATGCACCGACGCAAAACGCCGTGGGCTTAGTGGTTATGGCGCTCGTCTGCTGGCCTGAGAGATGCGGGTTCGATCCCGGCCGTGGCAGTCGAATTTCGATGGAGGCGAAATCCTAGACGCCCGTATACTGTGCGATGTCAGTGCACGTTAAAGAACTGGTGGTCGAAATTTCGGAGCCCTTCGCTACGGCATGAGTCGCTTTGAGAAATGAAACCGTCATAAATCAAAACAAATTGAGATTTCCAACACGTGAAAATGTCGAGACTTGACCTTCGCTCCCTGACCCGCCGCGGTGGCTCAGTGGTTAGGGCGCTCGACTACTGATCCGGAGTTCGCGGCTTGGAAGCCGACCGCGGCGGCTGAGTTTTTATGGAGGAAAAACGGTAAGGCGCTCGTCCACTGCGCTCCCCAGCTGGAACCGCATGGCTCGTTTTCCGCGAGCGAAAAACGTGACACGCGGCCAACGCCCGCGTTCCCGCCGACGCGCGAGCACCCGCACTACAGTGAATTGGAATAGGAACTAGAGTGAACTAGAACACGAATTTTCGAGTTCATTCTACCGGCACGAAAAAGGTGAGCTGCGCTTTCGTGTCGCGTGTTCCGGGTTTCCAGACAACATAACTCCCAACGGCATAAATTGTCCCTGTTACAGCATATATAATATGCCCTTAAACTTACTGAACACCACAATAAAAGAATTCATAGTGCTATTAGGCAGCGACATTTTTCGGAAATGTATTTATCAAGCTTAATTTGAAGCAGCAAGATTGTGTGCGAAACTGCGACTATGTACCTTCTTCATGCTGAGAGGCCGCTGCTTGTTTACAATTGCTAGAGGTGAGCGCGGAGGCATCGGCGCACCGCCGCCGCCGACGCAAATTGAGGGCGCGAGGCACGCGTTTTCACTCGGCGCGATGGCGCGCCCTCTAAATATGAATATATTTAACCCACAAAGGTAGCTGCGTTTGAGATTCTGTTTTGTCTTTTTAAATTCTTTTCCCGGTCTTAGGCATAAAATCATGTGAAGTAGTCAACATGTCAAGTGTGTTGCAATGAATCTACACTAAACAAACAAAAGCAACCCTGCTCTCCGCAAGTCTACGCATGCGTATCGTCACCAGACAACGCAACGTGCCACTCCGAAACTTCTTCAAAGGCGCAATATTGCGCCACGAAAAGAAACAACGGTTTCGGAACATCGAAATCATGAATTGAGAGTTGCGGGCACTGTTTCTGCGGGCGGAGTCAGCGATAAGTCCCAAAATGGCGTCAACGCATCGTAACATATCTCAGATAGAAAAATGTTCACCTGCTGATGGACAGGTAAAAGGCTGAACGAAGTAAATGTTGGTCATAGAAGAGGTCTGTTTCTTTTCGCTTGAACAATAATGTATAACCACAATCTCATTCAGAACAAGTGGAAGTACGATTAACATATCGAGTGTCACATGCGTCGGTGCCGTCGTAACAATTCTAGACGGATTCACTCACTGTGTGCAATGGAAAACTACCTGTATAACCCAAAGATAGCAAAAAAGAAAACGATTGCGACTACAACGCAGTAAACAAGAAAGGTTCGGCACTTTCGTGAGCAAGAAAGATATAAACACATCCAAAATACGCGCCTGTGATATGTGCCTAATTTTTTTTAATACGCCGCCTAAAAAACAAAAGGTTTACAGAACATTTTGCATTTCTCTCACCCTTCAACCCCTCTGTAATCTGAGCCCTTTGCAGTGTTGTAAGTGTTACCGAAAGAAATAACTAATTGCGTTACTCGTTAGGCTAACAAAAAAAGGAAAGCGTTACCGCGCTACGTCGGCTACAAAGAAACGTTACAGTTACCGACAAAACTACCGCACCTTATTTTGCCGTTACTCTATGGCATAAATTTTAAACAGTGCGTCTTCGCGTCAAGAACTCACCATATTAACTTTAAAAAGCTCATGTTTAGCATAAAAATTCTAGCCCGAACAACGGTTTTACCCCCAATCCTGATTTAACGAGAACACTGCAAAAATGTGCAGGAGCTTAACAATGTTATAGGGGATTTAACTTGCCTGTAGAGTTACATGTGATGCCTTCTAACATTGCGGAACATGGCGTAGCCATTTTCTTATTCTGACATTAAACACAGAATGACACTTCGTCATCAATACTAACGTCACAAAGAAAACATCGCTGAAATCTAAACATATTTACAGTTATTTTGAAAAATGTGTTGTTCGAAAGTGCTCGTTGTGCGCCTCCTCACAAAATAGAGCCGCAAATTATGCAGCAATAAAGAAATGCTTAAACGGCATAGTTCTCGAAAAATATATTTGCGCACATAAACAATTGTTTTTTCACTAGCGCCTGTTTAATTTGCGCAAAAAATGCGAGTGTTCATGTGAAGGTATTCAGCCTCGCACGCTCAGCAATCCAGTAACCAGAAACATAGCCGCAGTTCCAGATAGAAATAATAATAACTGATTTCTTGGGAAAGGAAAGGGCGCAGTATCTGTCTCATATATCGTTGGACACCTGAACTGCGCAGTAAGGGAAGATATAAAGGAGGGAGTGAAAGAAGAAAGGAAGAAAGAGCTGCCGTAGTGGACGGCTCCGGAATACTTTCTACCACCTGGGGATCTTTAACGTGCACTGACATCGCACAGCACACGGGCGCCTTAGCGTGTTGCCGTCATAAAATGCAGCAAATTGAAAGAAGCAAAAATTTATTTTTAAATCAAACTTGATAAACCGCGCATGAGGATTGCTGCGACAACTTTCTATAACTACAACTTGCTCTTGAATTTAGACAACAGCTCTGTTTCGAGGCTGTCATCGGAAATCTTGCCTCGCTCCTTAGCCAATACTTCCGCACCTATGCCAAATAGGCGCTCGACGGACGCACTCTATGGTACTCCTGTATTCACTTAAGGAAGAGGTGATGAAGGAGTAGAAAGTTTTCCTCAAGCCAACTCGGCGCAAAGTTACGCGGCACCAAAAGGCACCGAGACACTTCCTTATCTTCAGCTGGCGACGATGTCGAGAAGGCGTTTCCGAAAAAGTCATCCTCTGTTGAGCTGGAGCGGAAGCGGTTCTCTGTACCCCGAGTGTGGATACCCGCAAGCCGAGTAACCAGTTACGTGAAACCTCACGTTACCAAAAATGATAACGTAAGTACGTTACGCGTTACATCTCCGAAATGGTAATGAGCTCGTTACTAAGTTACCGTAAAAAAGTAACGCGTTACAAGTAACGCCGTTACTTGTAACGCGTTGGCGCCAACACTGGCCCTCAGTACGAGTAGCCCTAAAATTTCAATTAGTCTAGCAAAGAAGGCTGTAGCGAAATACCTTTTTAAATGTGTGCTTTAGCTTTAGACGCCGCCGGCGTCCCCGCAGCCGACTAAAAACGACTGCCACGCCACCGCCGTTCGAAACCGACACGGCGAACACCTCTTCTTCACATAGAATTTGGAGTGTCGGCCGCTTACAACCGAGCAGAAAAGGCTATTGCTACTATTAAGGGGGATGCTGATACTGAAGCAAGAGCAAATGCGGTTCAGGAGGTCTATGTGGGTGCGGCCTGCATGGTTGAGAAGAAAGCAAGAGAGTGAGTACCAGTCACTGGTAATATTATTTCAAATTCCCTGCCAGAATTAGGGATGAGAAATGAAGCCCTGAAGCTTATGTGTTTGTTATATGCAATTTCAGGTTATGAGGGAACAGGATCCGGAGTTCTTCTCCAAATATTGTCGAATGATCTCCGAACTCTTTAATCTAATTCATGGCCGTGTGCGGGAAAAACCCACAACGATGTACGTCGTACAGGAGCCCGTCTCATCTGGCGAGTTTCTGGCTATGACATTAAGGTAACTTAGTGGCATGAATCAATTTATGGCCCGCTGTAGTGTTCGCTTTGTATGTGTGCTTGATTATTTGGCACACACACAATTCTCATAGGGAAGTTGTCCAGCCAAACGCAGATGTATGCAATATGCAGATATAACTCAGGTGTGCGCAACATATTGGTGTGGGATCGATTTATGGTCTTTCGTTATTAGAAATGAATTGACACCGTCCTGCGGATATTGAACCTCATTAAAAGCACAGCTTATTGATTGCTTTAAAAATAGTGCTTAAATGACCTATTAAACATGTGCTTCATGGTTTTGGGTGTTATTGTTGTTCTCAAAAGAGACCTCTGGAAGAATGCACGTTTGTTTATACCTTCTACAACGCTTGGCAGGCGTGAGGTATCTATGTTCAGGTAATGCCATTGTTGACATCGCCAAAGACTTTCCGTGTCGGGCTGGAGACTGCACGAGAAGCGATCCACTTGACCCTCCAAATGCTGCGGGATGATCTCGCTCCTCAGTATATGAAAGCACGTCGCTTAGAATGAATACTTGCTGTTGTGCAATGACAGTCCACCTCTTGCAAGACCCAGGCTATTTCTTTAAGATTCTGTGATGTTATCTAGACTTACGTAAATCCTGTGGTCGCTTTTCTCTGAGGCACAACTTTTGTCAAAACTGTGTTATAACTGTTTCATGTAATTGGCATCACTGCTGTGGCTTGTACCCTTGCAACCTCCAAATGAGCAAATGTGGCGGAACATTGCTGATGGCTTCTGGAAGCGGTGGCAGCTTCCGAACTGCCTCGCATCAATGGATGGTGAGCACGCTCAGATTGTGGCACCAGCAAACCGTGGCAGACTATACTACAATTATAAGGTAAATGACGCATAAGTAGTGAATATTCGAACGTTCTGATTTACATGCGGAAATTGGGGTGTTGAACCTTGTACATATTGGTGCATGACTGCATGCGAACAAACACTGACAGATTAACTTACCTTAGCATAAAATGTTTTAGGCCTTGAAATTTCGTGCGTCTTCAATGCTGCCTCCTATCCAATTTCTTTTTACCTTTTTCCTTTGGCCATGTATATTGCTCAGAAGTGCCTTTTCTTTGCTTACTTCTTACAGGGTACATTTTGAATCGTGTTTTGTGGCTGTAGCAGACAGCCGATATCTGTTTCGTCTCGTCGACGTCGGGACTGCTCGCCGCGCAAGTGATGGAGGCGTCCTCAAAGCTCTCCAATTGGCCGACAACTGCAGGCTCGTCTGCTGTAGCTGCCTTCACATTCACAGCGGCCTGGCTCACACAAAACACTCCCGTTTCAGTTGATAGGGGATGAGGCCTTTCAGCTGTGAGATGACATTTTGAGACCATTCAATAGATGTAGGGAAGACCCAGCTGCGGGAATATTCAATTATTATCTGAGCCATGCACGGTGTGTGTATTTTGCATATCCTCTTCAAAGGAAAAGTACATCATTTTCAATTAGTGTTTATTTTGACACCGTAATTATGCTCTCATGCAAAGCAAGCTCCTTGGTAGGAGTGTAACAAATGACAACTTTGGTAAATTAGATAAATCGGGATGTTTTGTATTCAACCACGATAAATAAGAGGGGAGCAGCGGGCAAAAATCTTCAACAGGTGAAGAGATCGCACAGATGGAATGTTTCTGTTGTCTGCTCTCTTTTTGTGCGTTGCTCCCCCTCCTTTTCCCTTTTGTTCAGTATGAGAACACCGAATAGCTAAGCGGTAGCTTGAAGAGGCAAGTCTTACTGCAAAAGCTGAGAAAGAAAAATGTAGTGGTTTTAACATTACACTACTATACGCATAACCTCATCGGTACAACGAATTCCCTGCTATATTTCTTTGTTTCTAATAAACGATTAAAGACACTGTTTCCTGCTTTGTTATTGTCGCCACAAACTTCTGCTATTCTCCTGAGCTCGATTTTTTTTCCAGCTGCGCAACTTTAAAATTGTTTTGTGTGTTGTTTATTTAGCACAACTAAAGATTATTTGCACATGAAAGCCCGATTTTTTTCGCTTGTACGAATCGCATTGCTATGAATGCATCTTCCGTTTTTATTTCTGCAGGAGATGTGTAGAGAATGCCTTTGGCATTCTGCGGGCACGGTTCAGAATCTTTCGAGGCCCCATCAACCCGAGTTCTGAAAATGCCGAACGGGCTGTGAAGGCCGCGTGCGTGTTGCACAATTTCTTGCGCGTCCAGTTCAAAGGACGCTCTTCATATAGCCCCAGTTGGATTTGGCGACCATGCAGTTGTATATGGCAATATGATTGACGGTGCGTGGAGAGCAACATCTGACGCAATATGGGCCACATTTGGCCTGCAGCCAACGCATGCGCGGAAGTGCGCTCACTCGGCATTGCAGGTGCGCAAGCAGTATGCAGCGTACTTTGCGAATGAAGGAAAAGTGCCCTGGCAGTGTAAATTACTGGAAACTGATTGCAGGAAAATGATGAACCGACTTTTGAAGAAGTGCAAGAATAGTGCCTCAATATTGTGGAACTATTTTCAGGAAAAAGCTGCCAGGCGGCAGAATAAAAATTGTATTGTAATGAATGTTTCTTTCTGCAAATTTTTTTCAACGTTTTGCCGAAATGTCTTCCCCAAAATGCGCCGACGATGCCCTGTTCTTGCTCGCTGACAGCTTTACTCGTTGTCCGCATAACGAGCTGCAACTCGCAGAAGCTCCATCTCGAACTGTCCTCGTATACGCTGTGCGCACCGTCTGTTTGTCCCCCATAAAAAGCCCGAACAGTTCTGAAGCGTCGGCTCGTTTGGAAGCCAATTCTCCCAAGATCCCTATTTCTTTTTCAAAAGCCTTATCATGGCCCTTTTTCCTTTTTTGTAAACCAGATGATGCGCTGCTGGCTGCTGATGGCGCTAGCACGGGGCTGGAACATCCGCTCCCATCTTCCTGTGCAGGGGTGCTGGAAAAGTAGGAAGCACCCAGATTGGCTTCGATGTCGATGATGCTGGGGCTTCCCGTCTGGATACGCGCGATGCTCGCTTCGTCGGACGAGTCCTCGTCTTGAACATCTGCGAGGTTCCCGCTCGTCCTGCATGGATAATGCACATTGCAAAAGCACACTGTATTTCAACATTCGTGTAAAACTACCACGACTTGTGGCCCGGAGATTTTGCAACTTGTCATAACCTGATTGTGAACAAGATCAAAGATGTAGAGAATTGAACCGCTAACTATTGACAACACTTCAACACTATTTTAAGCGGGATTAATTTAAATGTACACAGTACATTTGAAATTTACACCTTACGCTAATATGACTTTGAGTAATGTGCTTGATCCGAAAGAAATACTCACTCAGGATATTCCAGTGTGTCAAGGAGAAACAGCAACTGATCATAATGGCGCCCCCGCACACTGACGACACTGTCAGTGCCGGCGCCACTTTTCGTTGCAGTTACTTCTTTACGTTTCTTCATAAAAGTGTCTCGTAGTGATTTCCAGCGCTTTATTACTTGCGTCACTGTAAAGCAGTAACAAAGTGTTAGTGTGGGCAATGACACATATGCGCCCGCCGAAAGGTGATGCAACTAAAGAAATCTGCTGCATAAATTTATTTTCTGCAGAAAAGAAAAACAAACTCGAGAAGGCAGCATCAGTCCACGCTAGCTTCTTACTGCTAGTATTTTCTTACAGGCATATTCATGCCAATCAGATGTCAAGAAGCAACCCAAGCCTCAATAATCATACTTTTTCTGGCGCGAATAAACAAAGAAACCGCGGCGGCAGGCGCTCTGCAAGCGAGATCAGTACGAAAACGGTGGTAAACATTACAAGTTCACAAGCTTGTCGAGGCGAATGTACACAGAACAAGCAGGGCAACCACACCACGCGTGCACAGATTTGGTACATACCGTCTGCGCTGAGGGCATCTGATATAGCTCGCCAAGCCTGGTCACGCTTGATGTTGCTTTTGTAGTAGCGGTCGCGTACGTCCCACAGGGCGCGACGCTTCTCCACTTCAGTTATTAGGGCCTCGTTGAAGGTTGCTTCGTCCATTTTAGGTGAAGATGATGCGCGAACACGGTAGCGTTTTTCTTTTTGACGCACGCGCCAATTCTGCCGAGAAAAATAAATGAGCGAAGGAGGTCCCGTCGAGATGAGCAGATAGCAGGGCCATCTGGTGCAAAACGAAAAGAAAACAAAATGCCATGTGACTTGCCTGAATTCTGATTGGCGGAGGTGCTGCGCGAGGCGCTTTTCGACTGCGAGCAGCAGCACGAGGCGGCGCGATTTCGTGACGGATCATGCTGGGCACGCCTCAAAATGATGCGCGCGTCCTACCAACAGCGCGTCAATCGCGCCATGCGGTTAGCCGACGACGCGCCCATCCTAAAGGCGGAACCGCATGGCGCGATTTCAGGCCGTCGGCTAACCGCATGGCGCGATTTCAGGCGCGATTGACGCGCGGATGGTGGGACGCGCGCGTCATTTTGACGCGTGCCCAGTATGATCCGTCACGAAATCGCGCCGCCGCGTGCTCCTACTCGGAGTAGAAAAAAACGCCTCGCGCGGCGCGTCCGGGGCGCGTCCGCCAATCAGATTTCAAGTAAGTCACGTGGTATTTGGTCACGTGGCATTTTTGGTTTTTGGTTTTGCCCCTAGATGGCCCTACTCTCTGCGCATCTCGACGGATCCTCTTCGGCGCATTTTTTTTTCGCTCTGCAGAACCGGCGCGCACGTGAAAAACACGTGCTACTGTTTCGTGCGCGCATCGTGTTCATCGAAAATGGAGAAAGCAGTCTTCAACGAGGCCCTTATCACGGAAGTGGAGAGGCGTCGCGTCCTGTGGGATATACGCGACCGCCTCTTCTGCTCTGTAGTAAGCGCCCGACACTCCATTTTCTATGTCGAGTTGTAAACAAGCAGCGGCCTCTTGGCATGCAGAAAGTACATAGTCGCAGTTTCGCACACACTCTTCCTGCTTGAAATTAAGCTTGATAAATATACTTCGGAAAAAAAATGTCGTTGTGTAATTACACTTAGATTATTTCTATTGCAGTGTTGTGTAAGTTTAAGGGCATAATACATATGCGGTAGCAGGGACAATTCATGTCGTTGGGAGTTACGTTGTCTGGCAACCCGGAAAACGTGCCGCGAAGGCGCCGCTCCCCTTTTTTCGTGCGGGTGCTCGCGCGTTGACGGCAACGCGGGCGTCCACCGCGCGTCGCGTTTTTCGCTCGCGGAAAACGCGCCATGCGGTTCCAGCTGAACCGCATGACGCGATTTCAGGCGCGATTGACGCGCGGATGGTGGGACGCGCGCGTCATTTTGACGCGTGCCCAGTATGGTCCGACACGAAATCGGGCCGCCGCGTGCTGCTGTTCAGGCGGAACCGCATGGCGCGTTTTCCGCGAGCGAAAAACGCGACGCGCGGTGGACGCCCGCGTTGCCGTCAACGCGCGAGCACCCGCACGTAAAAAGGGGAGCGGCGCGTTTTCCGGGTTGCCAGACAACGTAACTCCCAACGACATGAATTGTCCCTGCTACCGCATATGTAATATGCCCTTAAAGTTACACAACACTGCAATAGAAATAATCTAAGTGTAATTACACAACGACATTTTTTTTTCCGAAGTATATTTATCAAGCTTAATTTCAAGCAGGAAGAGTGTGTGCGAAACTGCGACTATGTACTTTCTGCATGCCAAGAGGCCGCTGCTTGTTTACAACTCGACATAGAAAATGGAGTGTCGGGCGCTTACTACAGAGCAGAAGAGGCGGTCGCGTATATCCCACAGGACGCGACGCCTCTCCACTTCCGTGATAAGGGCCTCGTTGAAGACTGCTTTCTCCATTTTCGATGAACACGATGCGCGCACGAAACAGTAGCACGTGTTTTTCACGTGCGCGCCGGTTCTGCAGAGCGAAAAAAAATGCGCCGAAAGACGGAACCGCATGGCGCGATTCAGGCGCGATTGACGCGCGGATGCTGGGACGCGCGCGTCGTTTTGACGCGTGCCCAGCACGAAATCGCGCCGCCGCGTGCTGCTGCTCGGAGTAGAAAAAAACGCCTCGCGCGGCGCGTCCGGGGCGCGTCCGCCAATCAGATTTCAAGTAAGTCACGTGGTATTTGGTCACGTGGCATTTTTGGTTTTCGGTTTTGCCACTAGATGGCCCTACTCTCTGCGCATCTCGACGGAGCCTCTTCGGCGCATTTTTTTTTCGCTCTGCAGAACCGGCGCGCACGTGAAAAACACGTGCAACTGTTTCGTGCGCGCATCGTGTTAATCGAAAATGGAGAAAGCAGTCTTGCTTCAGAATCAGCATCCCTCTTAACAGTAGTAATCGCCTCTTCTGCTCTGTAGTAAGCGCCCGACACTCAATTTATATGTCCAGTTGTAAACAAGCAGCGGCCTCTTGGCATGCAGAAAGTACATAGTCGCAGTTTCGCACACACTCTTCCTGCTTGAAATTAAGCTTGATAAATATACTTCGGAAAAAAATGTCGTTATGTAATTACACTAAGATTATTTCTATTGCAGTGTTGTGTAAGTTTAAGTGCATATTACATATGCGGTAGCAGGGACAATTCATGTCGTTGGGAGTTACGTTGTCTGGCAACCCGGAAAACGCGCCGCGAAGGCGCCGCTTCCCTTTTTTCGTGCGGGTGCTCGCGCGTTGACGGCAACGCGGGCGTCTACCGCGCGTCGCGTTTTTCGCTCGCGGAAAACGCGCCATGCGGTTCCAGCTGAAGAGGTTCCGTCGAGATGCGCAGAGAGTAGGGTCATCTAGTGGCAAAACCAAAAACCAAAAATGCCACGTGACCAAATACCACGTGACTTACTTGAAATCTGATTGGCGGACGCGCCCCGGACGCGCCGCGGGAGGCGTTTTTTTCTCCTCCGAGTAGGAGCACGCGGCGGCGCGATTTCGTGACGGATCATACTGGGCACGCGTCAAAATGACGCGCGCGTCCCACCATCCGCGCGTCAATCGCGCCTGAAATCGCGCCATGCGGTTCCGCCTTTCGGAGTAGAAAAAAAACGCCTCGCGCGGCGCGTCCGCCAATCAGAGTTCCGATAAGTCACGTGGCATTCTGTGTTTTTTGGTTTCCCTACCAGATGGCCCTGCTGTCTGCGCATCTCGGCGGGACCTCTTTGGTGCATTTTTTTTTCCTCGCGGCAAAACTGGCGCGTGAGGTAAAGAAAACACGTGCTATCGTGATTTTGTTCGCGCATCGTGTTAATCGAAAATGGGCAAGGCAACATTCAACAAGGCCCTAATAACGGAAGTGGAGCTGTGGGACGTGCGCGACCGCGACTATAAAAACAATATGGATCGTGACCAGGCTTGGCGAGATATTGCAGTTGCCCTCAGCGTAGACGGTATGTACCAAATCTGTGCACACGTGATGTTGTTGTCCTGCTTGTTCTATGTACATTCATTCGCCTCGACAAGCGTGTGAACTTGGAATGTTTACCAGCTGTTTTCGTATTTATCTCGCTGGAAGAGAGCGTGCCACCGCGCTTTGTTTATTTGCGAGAGAAAAAGTTTGATCATTGCCAGCTGCGTTGTTTCTTGACATCTGATTGGCATGAATATGCCTGTAAGTAAATACTAGCAGTAGGAAGCTAGCGTTGACTGATGCAGGCTTCTCGAGTTTGTTTTTTTCTTTTCTGCAGAAAATAAATTTACGCAGCACATTACATTAGTTGCATCACCTTCCTGCGAGCGCATATGTGCAATCGCTCACAGTGACACTTTGCTACTGCTTTACAGTGACACAAGTAACGAAGCGCTGAAAATCTTTACGGGATACTTTTATGAAAAAACGCAAAGAAGTAACTGCAATAAAGAGTGGCGCCGGCGCGGACAGCGTCGTCAATGTGCGGTGGCCCCATTTTAATCAGCACTGTTTCTGCTTGACACACTGGAATATCCTGAGTGAGTATTTCTTTCGAATCAAGCACATTACACAAATGCGTGTTTTACACAAATGTTGAAATATAGTGTGCTTTTGCAATGTGTATTATCCATGTAGGACGAGCGGGAACCTCATAGATAAAGACGTGGACTTGTTCGAAGAAACGAGCTCAGAGTGCCTCCAGACTGGAAGACCTATTATCAATGAAGCTGAAGCCAATTTGGATGCTTCCGACTTCACCACCGCTACACAGGAAGATGGAACTGGATTTTCCAGCCCCATACCAACGCCATCACCAGCCAGCAGCACATCATCTGGTCCACAAAAAAGGAAGAGGGCCATGATAAGGCTTTTGAAAAAGAAATAGGGATCCTAGGAGAATTGGCTTTCAAACGAGCCGACGCATCAGAACTGTTCGGGCTTTTTATGGAGGACAAACACAGACGATGCCCACAGCGTCTGCGAGGACAGTTCGAGATGGAACTTCTGCAAGTTGCAACTCGTTATGTGGACAACGAATAAAGCTGTCAGTGAAGGATGGGGAGTTGTTGGTGTATTTTGGAAAACGAATTTCGGCAAACAGTGAAAAAATGAAACAGTTAAAGGAACGTTTAATACAATGCAATTTTTCTTCTGAAGCCTGACACCTTTTTCCAGAAAAATAGTTCCACAATATTGAGGAACTATTCTTGTACTTCTTCAAAATTGGGTTCATTAATTTCCAGTAATTTCTACTACCAGGCCACTTTTCCTTCATTCGCAAAGTACGCTGCATACTGCTTGCGCACCTGCAATGCCGAGTGAGCACTCTTCCGCGCATGCGTTGGCTGCAAACCAAATGTTGCCCATATTGCGTCAGATGTTTCTCTCCACGCACCGTCAATCATATTGCCATATACAACTGCATGGTCGCCAAATCCATCTGGGGCTATATGAAGAGCGTCCTTTGAACTGGACGCGCAAGAAATTATGCAACACGCACCCGGCCTTCACAGCCCGTTCGGCATTTTCAGAACTTGGGTTGATGGGGCCTAGAAAGATTCTGAACCGTGCCCGCAGAATGCCAAAGGCATTCTCTACACATCTCCTGCAGAAATAAAAAAGGAAGATGAATTCACAGCAAGGCGATTCGTACAAACGACAAAATCTGGTTTCCATATGAAACTAATTTCTAGTTGTGCTAAGTAAATAACAAAGTAAATAAATTTAAAGTTGCACAGCAGAGAAAAAACGAGCTCAGAATTAGAGTATCAGTTTGTGGCAGCAATAAGAAAGCAGGAAACAGTGTCTTTAACCGTTTATTTGAAGCAAGGAAAAATAACAGGTAATTCGTTATACCGAGTTGGTTAGGGGTATATTATAATGTTGAAACCACAACTTTTTCTGTCTCAGCTTTTGCAGTAATACTTACCTTTTCAAGCTACCGCATAGCTATTCGGTGTTCTCATATTGAACAAAAGGGGAAAGGAGGAGTAGCAGCGCACGAAAACAGAGCAGACAACAGAAACATTCCATCTGTGCGATCTATTCTTCTGTAGAAGTTTTTTGCCCACTGCTCCCCTCTTATTTAGTGCGGAGGATTCCACAACTAGCCCATTTATCTAATTTACCAAAGTTTTCATTTCGTTACCTTCATACCATGGAACTTCCTTTGCATGAGAGCATAATTACGGTGTCAAAATAAACACTAGTTGAAAATGATGGACTTTTCCTTTGAAGAGGATATGCAAAATACACACACCGTGCACGGCTCAGATAATAATTAAATATTCCCGCAGCTGGGTCTTCCCTGCATCTATTGAATGGTCTCAAAATGTCATCTCACAGCTGAAAGGCCTCATCCCCTATCAACTGAAACGGGAGTGTTTTGTGTGAGCCAGGCTGCTGTGAATGTGAAGGTAGCTACAACAGACCAGCATGCAGTTGTCGACCAATTGGAGAGCTTTAAAGACGCCTCCATTCCTTGCGCGGCCAGGAGTCCCAACGTCGACGAGACGAAACAGATATCGGCTGTCTGCTACAGCCACAAAACACGATTCAAAATGTACCCTGTAAGAAGTAAGCAAAGAAAAGGCACTTCTGAGCAATAGACATGGCCAAAGGAAAAAGGTAAAAAGAAATTGGATAGGAGGCAGCATTGAGACGTAGGAAATTTCAAGGCCTAAAAACATTTTATGCTCAAATAAGTTAATCAGTCAGTGTTTGTTAGCATGCAGTCATGCACCTAAAGTACAAGGTTCAACACCCCAATTTCCGCATCTAAATCAGAACGTTCGAGTATTCATAAGTTATGTGTCATTTACCTTTTAATTATAGTATAGGCTGCCAGAGTTTGCTCGTGCCAAAATCTGAACGTGCTTACTATCCACTGATGTGAGGCAGCTCGGAAACTGCCACAGCTTCCAGAAGCCATCAGCAATGTACCGCCACATTTGCTCATTTGGAGGTTGCAAGGGTACAAACCACAACAGTGATGCCAATTACATGAAACATTTAATACACAGATTTGACAAAAGGTCTGCCTCAGAAAAAAACAACCACAGGATTTAGGTATGTCAAGATAACATCACAGAATCTTAGACAAATAGCCTGGGTCTTCCAAGAGGTGGACGGTCATTGCAAAACAGCACGTATTCATTCTAAGCGACGTAATTTCATATACTGAGGAGCGAGATCATCCCGCAGCATTTGGAGGGTCAAGTGGATCGCTTCTCGTGCAGTCTCCAGCCCGACACGGAAAGTCTTTGGCGATGTCAACAATGGCATTACCTGAACATAGATACCTCACGCCTGCCAAGCGTTGTAGAAGGTATAAACAAACGTGCATTCTTCCAGAGGTCTCTTTTCAGAACAATAACACCCAAAACCATGCAGCACATGTTTTATAGGTCATTAAAGCACTATTTTTAATGGAATTAATAAGCTGTGCTTTTAATGAGGTTCAGTATCCGCAGGACGGTGTTAATTCATTTCTAATAACGAAAGACCATAAATCGATCCCACACCAATGTGTTGCGCAAACCTGAGTTATATCTGCATATTGCATACATCTGCGTTTGGCTGGACAACTTCCCTATGAGAATTGTGCGGGTGCCAAATAATCAAGCACACATACAAAGCGAACACTACAAGTGGGCCATACATTGATTCATGCCACTAAGTTACCTTAATGTCATAGCCAGAAACTCGCCAGATGAGACGGGCTCCTGTACGACGTACATCGTTGTGGGTTTTTCCCGCACACGGCCATGATTTCGATGAAAGAGTTCGGAGGTCATTCGACAATATTTGAAGAAGAGCTCCGGATCCTGTTCCCTCATAACCTGAAATTGCATATAACAAACACATAAGCTTCAGGGCCCCATTTCTCATCCCTAATGCTGGCAGGCAATTTGAAATAATATTACCAGTGACTGGTACTCACTCTCTTGCGTTCTTCTCAACCATGCAAGCCGCACCCACATAGACCTCCTGGACCGCATTTGCTCTTGCTTCAGTATCAGCATCCCCCTTAATAGTAGCAATAGCCTCTTCTGCTCGGTAGTAAGCGGCCGACACTCCAAATTCTATGTGAAGGAGAGGCGTTCGCCGTGTCGGTTTCGAACGGCGGTGGCGTGGCAGTCGTTTTTAGTCGGCGGCGGTGGCGCCGTCGGCGTCGAAAGCTAAAGCACACATTTAAAAATTTATTTCGCTACAGCCTTCTTTGCTAGACTAATTGAAATTTTAGGGCTACTCGTACTGAGGGCCAGTGTTGGCGCCAACGCGTTACAAGTAACGGCGTTACTTGTAACGCGTTACTTTTTTACGGTAACTTAGTAACGAGCTCGTTTCCATTTCGGAGATGTAACACGTAACGTACTTACATTAAAATTTTTCGGTAACGTGAGGTTTCACGTTACTGGTTACTCGGCTTGCGGGTATCCAGACTCGGGGTACAGCGAACCGCTTCAGCTCCAGCTCAACAGACGATGACTTTTTCGGAAACGCCTTCTCGACATCGTCGCCAGCTGAAGATAAGGAACTGTCTCGGTGCCTTTTGCTGCCTCGTAACTTTGCGCCGAGTTGGCTCGAGGAAAACTTTTCTACGCGTTCATCACCTCTTCTTTAAGTGAATACAGGAGTACCATACAGTGCGTCCGTCGAGCGCCTATTTAGCATAGGTGCGGAAGTATTCGCTAAGGTGCGATGCAAGATTTCCGATGACAGCCTCGAAACAAAGCTGTTGTCTAAATTCAAGAGCAAGTTGTAGTTATTGAAAGTTGTCGCTGCAATCCTCTAGCGCGGTTTATCAAGTTTGTTTTAAAAATAAATTTTTGCTTCTTTCTATTTGCTGCATTTTATGACGGCAACACGCTAAGGCGCCCGTGTGCTGTGCGATGTCAGTGCACGTTAAAGATCCCCAGGTGGTAGAAAGTATTCCGGAGCCCTCCACTACGGCAGCTCTTTCTTCCTTTCTTCTTTCACTCCCTCCTTTATACCTTCCCTTACTGCGCAGTTCAGGTGTCCAGCGATATATGAGACATATACTGCGTCATTTCCTTTCCCAAGAAATCAGTTATTATTATTTCTATCTGGAACTGCGGCTGTTTCTGGTTACTGGATTCCTGAGCGTGCGAGGCTGAATACCTTCACATGAACACTAGCATTTTTTGCGCAAATTAAACAGGTGCTAGTGAAAAAAACAATTGTTTATGTACGCAAATATATTTTTCGAGAACTATGCCGTTTAAGCATTTCTTTATTGCTGCACAATTTGCGGCTCTATTTTGTGAGGAGGCGCACAACGAGCACTTTCGAACAACACATTTTTCAGAATAACTGTAAATATGTTTAGATTTCAGCGATGTTTTCTTTGTGACGTTAGTATTGATGACGAAGTGTCATTCTGTGTTTAATGTCAGAATAAGAAAATGGCTGCGCCATGTTCCGCAATGTTAGAAGGCATCACATGTAACTCTACAGGCAACTTAAATCCCTTATAACATTGTTAAGCTACTGCACATTTTTGCAGTGTTCTCGTTAAATCAGGGTTGGGGGTAAAATCGTTGTTTGGGCTAGAATTTTGATGCTAAACATGAGCTTTTTAAAGTTATTATGGTGAGTTCTTGACGCGAAGACGCATTGATTAAAATTTATGCCATAGAGTAACGGCAAAATAAGGTGCGGTAGTTTTGTCGGTAACTGTAACGTTTCTTTGTAGCCAAAGTAGCGCGGTAACGCTTTCTTTTTTTGTTAGCCTAACGAGTAACGCAATTAGTTATTTCTTTCGGTAAAACTTACAACACTGCTAAGGGCTCAGATTACAGAGGGGTTGAAGGGTGAGAGAAATGCAAAATGTTCTGTAAACCTTTTGTTTTTTAGGCGGCGTATTAAAAAAAAATTAGGCACATATCACAGGCGCGTATTTTGGATGTGTTTACATCTTTCTTGCTCACGAAAGTGCCGAACCTTTCTTGTTTACTGCGTTGTAGTCGCAATCGTTTTCTTTTTTGCTATCTTTGGGTTATACAGGTAGTTTTGCATTTGCACAGAGTCAGTGAATCCGTCTAGAATTGTTAAGACGGCACCGACGCATGTGACACTCGATATGTTTATCGTACTTACAATTGTTCTGAATGAGATTGTGGTTATACATTACTGTTCAAGCGAAAAGAAATAGACCTCTTCTATGACCAACTTTTGCTTCGTTCAGCCTTTTACCTGTCAAGCAGCTGGTGAACATTTTTATAGCTGAGATATGTTATGATGCGTTGACGCCATTTTGGGACTTGTCGCTTACTCCGCCCGCAGAAACAGTGCCCGCAACCCTCAATTCGTGGTGTCGATGTTCCGAAACCGTTGTTTCTTTTCGTGGCGCAATATTGCGCCTTTGAAGAGGTTTCGGAGTGGCACGTTGCGTTGTCTGGTGACGGTACGCATGCGTAGACTTCCGGAGAGCAGGGTTGCTTTTGTTTATTTAGTGTAGATTCATTGCAACACACTTGACACGTTGACTACTTCACATGATTTTATGTCTAAGACCGGGAAAAGAATTTAAAACGACAAAACACAATCTCAAACGCAGCTACCTTTGCGGGTTAAATATATTCATATTCAGAGGGCGCGCCATTGCGCCGAGTGAAAACGCGTGCCTCGCGCCTTCAGTTTGCGTCCGCGGCGGCGGTGCGCCGATGCCTCCGCGCTCACCTCTAGCAATTGTAAACAAGCAGCGGCCTCTCAGCATGAGGAAAGTACATAGTCGCAGTTTCGCACAAAATCTTGCTGCTTGAAATTAAGCTTGATAAATACATTTCCGAAAAATGTCGCTGCCTAATAACACTGAGAATTCTTTTATTGTAGTGTTCTGTAAGTTTAAGGGCATATTATATATGCGGTAACAGAGAGAATTCATGCGGTTGGGAGTTATGTTGTCTGGAAACCCGGAACGCGCGACACGAAAGCGCAACTCATCTTTTTCGTGCCGGTAGAGTGAACTCGAATATTCTAGTTGCAGTTCACAGTAGTTCCTATTCTAGTTCACTGTAGTGCTGGTGCTCGCGGGTCGGCGGCAACGCGGGCGTTGGCCGCGTGTCACGTTTTTCGCTCGCGGAAAACGAGCCATGCGGTTCCAGCAGGGGAGCGCAGTGGACGAGCGCCTTAGTGTTTTTCCTCCATAAAAACGCAGCCGCCGCGGTCGGCTTCCAACCCGGGAACCCCAGATCAGTAGTCGAGCGCCCTAACCACTGATCCACCGCGGCGGGTCAGGGAGCGAAGGTCAAGTCTCGACATTTTCACGTGTTGGAAATCTCAATTTGTTTTGATTTATGACGGTTTCACTTCTCAAAGCGACTCATGCCGTAGCGAAGGGCTCCGGAAATTTCGACCCCCAGTTCTTTAAGGTGCACTGACATCGCACAGTACACGGCCGTTTCGTAATTCGCCTCCATCGAAATTCGACCGCCACGGCCGGGATCGAACCCGCGTCTTTCAGGCCAGCAGACGAGCGCCATAACCACTAAGCCCACGGCGTATTGCGTCGGTGCATGCGCGTGCATATCTTTTGTGCAGGTGCATGCCTAAATGGCAATAAAAAAAGCAAATTGCGTCGAAATGTTGTTGTGCACCGCTTCTGCATAAAATCTTGGCCACTAACTTCTTGGAGCACCTGTAAACATGATCGAATTCAGATTGCCGACATGCTTACACGAGTCGCGGAAGGTAAATCATATATTAGTTCATTTATTCTTAGTGACGTGCCTAATTACACCCGTTGGTCTCGTAGCACTGCAAAGCAATGCCAAACTGCAGATGAGTTGGAGTGGGTTCACTGCGGCACTGCAGCGCGAAGAGACGAGACGACGGAGGAAGCTCTCGTGTGCGCTGTTCCTTCTGTCGGATGTTCGGGGTAGGGTTGAACCAGGACTCTTCTGCGCTTACCCCGATACGTTGTATTTAAGCACGCTGAACACGGTTTTGAACAATATTAAGGCTGCGCTTCGGAGCTCGCAGTTCTGCTCATCGAAACTAGTGTGCAGCGAGATGTAGTTGTTGCTGATGCGTATCGAGATAACGAGCAGAATTACTTTTTGCAGATATATGCGCACCGCAGCTCGACGACTTTGCTGTTCTGTCTCAAGGACAAATTTACACGAATTCTGGCGCCATTGTCGACCGTCAGCCATGAGCAAGCGTTCATGAATGTAAATGTTTGCATTTCTCTAATATACTAGGTTGATATAATAGGCTTTTTGTTCAATTACGTGCAGCTGCATGTACTGCGCGCTGATGAAAGGTTAATAGTGTTGCTTGTGCTGCCAAGGTGTGCAAGAAATCAGGAAAAAGCGCAAAAATTCACACAGTGCTTGACGAGCTCAAAAGAGTTCAAAGCTGTGTGCCTGACAAAAGCAGTGCTGGAAGTGGCTTTAGCTCAGCATGGATGTGAACCAGCTGGAAAAGGCAAAAAGTTTACTAAGAGGTAAGGAAGTAATATTACGAAAGGTGAAATATTGATGAACATATTGTGTGCTGGCAGGTGCGGTATGATGCGCACCGCCTGTTTGTCTGGTTAACGTGCAAGAGGCTGGGGCAGCACAACCGACGGATTCTACCAAGCTGCGCTAAGCGCTGCTCGAAATATGTGCCATGCCAAAATTGGTTTATAAACAGCCTTCAAGCATTACGCAGAACGCCCGAACCAGAGAAAGCAAACGACACTGGCAGAAGGTTACGTTGATCTGTCGTTAGCCAAAGCGCGGGCCGCAGCGGAGAAAGCACAGCCGGACGGCCGGCCGACTCCCCGTGAATGGCGTCACTTCCGCCTGTTCCCGCATTCTGCCGTCCCCCCACCTGGCTCTTCCGGAAGCGACGAGGAAGTGTCGGCGGCGGGTTTTCAAGAAGGGTCCGCAGGTCTTTTTGCAGACAGAATACAGAAAAATGTGCACACGTGATTTTGAAGGTCCCCTCTTCCCAACCACAGCATTTTATGGCTCCTCTTTAACGCGCGCACGTAGTATGTACACATATATACGCCGGAGTCCAGGCCCGAACGGAGTCCTGTCGCCCTCCAGTGCGGCGCTGACGCCCCTGATTCGATGGGCCATCGACGTGCGACCTGCTGTGACGTCAAGATGTACTCCGCACCTTCCCCGTGTTGTGGCGATCCTCCCTCGTTTTGTGCGCACGCAATTTAACACTTTGGTCGGCCACGCGGCATGCGATCGCTCTTGTCTGTGCCTTCGCACGTGTATAGTTTTTGCTTTTGCTCTGCCTATAGTTTTCCCTTGGCCCGAATACGCGTTATGTGGGCGAAGTTTCACTTAAATAACAGCCGCCGTAGTAAACCCCACACTTGACAAAGAAAAAGAAATGCTACGGAATAACATAATGTATGTGAAGTTTTTTTTTTTAAGTTTACAGATCTTCATTTTTTTATTTGATACTGTTAGTCCCATCACGGACTCTAACAGGAAGGGCTGTGAATGATACCACCAGGTGTAGTGCACATATTGGTAAGTAAATCAACTTGAACAATAACATGTGTGCAAAAATAGTTGCAAAATCGGTTAGAGAAATCAGGTTGAGGTACAAATAATAGGCTACAAACATGGTGGCAAGCGTACCAAAAAAAGCAAATCGGCTGCGGTTATTGCTGTAATTTTGAAACTGACAGCGACGTCCGTGTGCTCTGTGCAGGGGGACTGTGCAGCAAGGCGAGGATTATGCACGTGATAGAGCTCTGTATTTTGAATATTATTGAACTAAATTCGCTACTTTTGAGTCCTCTTGACGTGCGGTAATCGGAACCACATTGCTAAGTCACGTGCCGTGTTTGTCAAATGTATACAGTCCGAGGGGTCTGCTTCTGAGCCCTGCATCGCGTAAAATCTTGCTCTTGCATACACGATGACCCTACACTCATGAAAGCGGGGCGAACTTAAGTCCTCAACTCTCCCAAGGTTAGGACTGTCAAATGTGCTTACGAGCCCCGCTAAACAGGCTGGAAGCAAACCCCTTTTACTGAGTATTTTGCTCAACGACTGCACATATATTGCCCACCTTGCAGTGCCATCTACAGGAAACGCTGACGTATATTCCACAGTTTTTTTTTAAATATGGAAGGCACTTAAGACTGCTTGTGTGCTTTGAATTAGAAAGCAGTGTCTCGTCGCGAGATCCGTTGCGAGGTTAATTAAAGATCCCGACCTTTTGAAATGACGCATATATATTTGAAAGGAAACGCATACACTAGGTTCAAAATTATTCGCCAATAAGCAGAGGTGGGCATTAAACCTCAAAAAGCTCGACCTCACCTCAACATAAAAAAAAACTACCGACCTCACTCAACCTTAACCTCATCAGTTGAGGTTGGGGTCCCCTGTAACACTCTCACCTCACTTTTCCTGAGGCCACTGGCGACCTCACTGAACGTCACCTCATCCTCACATTTTGAGGTTGAGGTCGGCTGCTCGACTTCCGAATACAACGAAAAACAAAACAAAAAGAGATTAGGGAGTTTTAAGTAAAAACATTTCTGAGAATCCCGTTAGAGAGGGAAGCCAAAATGATGACGGTATTTTTTAACAAGATGTGTGCAGACACTTGATGGGAACGCTATCGGAGAAGCTCATAATCTGGGATGAACCCTTGGAGAGTTGATGGCCTGCCGACAGGGGTGTCCCTTACGCGGTTAGCACCAGTACTTCGGAGGGTACTTTTTTCATTAGGTTCGATTCACTGACTATGTGTAAGCTTATCAGTGTCGGTATTCGGCAACCTTGTTCGCGCATGCTTGTTCTTACTGGAATCCCATCGCTCATTCGCGCTCCAACCGACAATTCACAAACACAGACCTTCTATAACGTCTACCAGGAATTGGGAAGGGGGGGAGGGGGTCAATCGCGATACTCTTTTTAGTCTTGAGAATAGTTAGCGAACGTAAAGAAACTGGTCTCAGATGTACTTTTCACTGTGAGGGCTACGCAGATGAATATCAGTATATTTCAATTTTCTAGATCTATCGCCACCGCGCGAGGACTCAGCGTTGATAAAAATTTTGTCACCCAGCGAAAGCGCTTTTCAGTCCTCTGTATGCTGCTTTCGAAAACTCTTAGGCTGCGACTGTGGTACACCAACAGAGGCGCGTTATATTTATGTGTACGTAGAAGCGAGCGGTAAAAGTGTCCGCAAGACGGCACCATGTGTCCTCACAAGGCGACGAATCACGTGACGAAGATTATGACGACATATCATTATTTAATGGTAACTGAATTATTAAGTATTTAAAAAGTAATTAGTATAATTAGTTACGACATCATATGAGTGTGACGTTATACTAGGTCATGTGGCAACCATGTAATGTGAATTCAAATCTAGCCATTTCACGATGTAATATGATGTGACACCTAATTACTTGACGACGATGTAATGTGACGTCACACCTATTCACGTGTTATCACTGTAATGTCACGTCATACCAGGTCCCCACCCACCACCATTTCATGATCCATATGAATCCCACATTCCTACGCATGCGCGCATAACACATTGTAAACAGTGCCCAAAACCAGGTCCACGTGACATTGGGGTTCTCCAGCCGGTAAACGAGCCAGATCTCATGTGTGACATACTGCAACGACGATGCAACGACCCACTCTGTTGACCCTCCAGATAAGGGCGATGATGATGATGTTGATGATAATGATGGTGATGATGATGCTAATAGTGTATTTTTAGGAGCCCCAGGAAAATTCTGCTATACCGCTACGAAATTAAAAGTTTCCACAATATTGAATAAATATTGGGCATTGCCCAGCCATCGAAGACAATTATTCTGCGGGAAAACAGGAATGCCTGCAGCTAATATTTAAAGATAACGTGTTAGTGTTCTTGGGAAGCCAAGACCATCCCCCGTTTCTGCCACGTACCTCCAGGTGGTGATGATATTGGTTTCGAAATCCCGGGAATTCTCCGATGAGTTTGAAATCCCCCAGCATTTTGCAAGAACGGGCCACATTACGTCTTCAAGCACTGTACGTACCGACTTTTGAAATCACACGGCTCTAAACAACTGGCCTAGAGTGTGCAGCGTGAACCGCTCTCTCTCAACCAAGGGCACCACTGCTGTTCGTCAAATTTCGCCACAGCGAAACCCTTTTCCCGCGTCTTCCGCCCGCGGAGAAGAACAAATAAAACACCGCCTAAATACTCATATGCCTGAACAGAATTTTGGGTACAATTTCGTTAACCAGTCTGAGAGAAGCTGCATTCAGTCAATCACTTCTTTTCCTTCAAAACTGAGCGCATCAATGGCACGTCGTCTATCGTCAATTTTTTTACCCGCGACCAGCACGCGAGCATTCCGCGAAGTGGTTTAAGGTGAACGATGGGTCTCTACAATACAGTTAAAGGAAAGATAACTGCTAGCGCCTGGTCGTCTGCAAGAAGCCGCCAGCCCAACTGTTCCCATACGAGAACATAAAAAAGAACAAAGAGAATGCTTACAAACTTCAAAACTAAATTGGAGCCGCCGCTGTGCCAGGTGGTTATGGCGCTGGGCTGCTGACCGGAAAGGCGCGGGTTCGATCCAGGCGGCGGCGGTCGAAATTCTATGGAGGCGAAATGCTAGAAGCCCATGTACTGTGCGATGTCAGTGCACGTTAAAGAATCCCAGGGGGTCGATATTTCCAGCGTCCTTCACTACGACGCCCCTCATAGCCAGAGTCACTTCGGCACGTTAACCACCCATTAAACGAAACAAAGAAACAAAATTGCACACAAAAACAGAAGCGAACGTCAGTTCTCCCTATTGAACGCCATATTAGAAGGTTTGAAACAGCGACTCAGCAGCACAGCGCGAGCACTTAATCAGTTTTCTTCACGCATGTTCATTAACCGAAAACAGTTTGGTGGCCCAAAATCATGCATTCATTATAGTTGTACATTTTTTCACCACCATAACACCGCTGTATTAGTACGTTCGCACCGTGCGGCGGTGTTTTGGCCTAATATCTTAATTTCCGAGAAGGAACAAGGAATAGGAGACAAATGAGAGGTTATTCCGAAGAATATCCAAGTGAAAATATATTTGTATCCTGCTTGCATTACGGAATGGGAATATAAAGAAGTAGCGTGAAATTCGAAACGGGAAGACACCGATCAAACGTTTTGAAGGTGTTATCCAGGTTTTTCTGGCTTCCTACTGTTTTCATCAAATCAGCAGGTGTCCTTATTAGAAAGCGCCTGAATAACATTCTCTCCCCTGTGCCTGCTGCTCCAGTTTCTGTTAAATCACCGTGTAATGTACAGCAGGATCCCATTTACTCCACTGCAAGGCAAGAGCCTTGACGTCAGCGCTGGTAACGAGCATGAACGCGAAGCAGACTTGCTTTGGGCCATCCGCGCTGCGACGAATTTATTGCGAGCTTATTGGACTAAACTTAAGCGTCTGTGGCATCAAACAAAGCTAGTGCGGGCTAACATGGGTTATGTGCTTTGCGCGCTCCCAGGAGATTGGGCCGGCTTGCAGGTCGCTACGGATGCTACGCCAGAGGAAGAAAGGGGAGGGAGAGTGGCGCGTCGTGCCAGCAGCAATCCTTCCAGGAAGACCAGACGGGTGCGCCTTCCTGTAGGATCTGGCTGAGCGGATATCACGGCGGATCGCCGATAGCTAAGAGCGGATTGCGGCATCCGGTTGTCCAAACAGGGGAAATCCAAGACCAAGCGTCGTTGCATGAACACTGCGGAGGTGCGCTCCAACACGGCTTCGGAAGCAGCACTCGTCGAAGTAAGCCGTGGTAACTGCAAAGATCCTCGACCTCAAAATTTCGACCTCACTAAATGACGACATCACTCAACCTCGAACTCTAGCGTGAAGTTGAGGTCTGATTTGCTGGCCTTACTCACAAAATTTAGAGCCGTCGCAGAACTCACCTCAACCTTGCCTCACGGCGTGAGGTTGACGTCAGTTTGAGGTTGAGGTCGACCTCATCAGGTGGCCAAGCTCAGCCAATCAGTAACGCTGTCTTGCTCTAAAAAGCCTAAGAGAAGCAGTTACAGAAAACATCTTATAACCTTTATGATCTTGGCTGTGGCGCTTCTGGATTGTATACATGGAGGAAATTGCTGATTTGAAGTGACATCTTCAACTCTATGACGCACAACTCTACAGGGGTGTTCGTATTCCGTCTCGCAGCAATAACGCCTTGCACTGTGAGGACCCAACCCGTCAGGCTTCTTGTGGAGCGCCTAATGTGGTTTCCAAGAGAATATCGGCACTTTACTAAGGTAGGGCCGTGGTGATTAGCACGGATTTAATAAAATCGAAGTCGAGGAACCCTATGCGTGTCTGATTTCCGCTTCCTCCCACGCCTCCTTTGCTGAAGTTGTGGCATGGTTCGTCTCCCTTGTGAAGCCCCTGTCAGAGGATGACTGCTCGACAAAGTAAAATCCCTTTACGCCCTTTTCGAGTCCCATTCTACTAAGGTTTTCACTATTATTCTGAATATCGGAGTTCTACCGCAGGCGTTTACAAAACGTAGCACAGCACTGATACTAAAGAGCGCTGATAAAAAAAAATTGCAATGTGTATGCCCACTAGCAAGCTAACGTAGACTATAAGGTTTTTCGAAAAGTCTTAGCGTATTGGCTATGTACAGTTTCCACGTTCGACTGTCATTGAACCTCATCAGAAACGTGGTCTGGGGGGATGTTCCATTCAATCTAGCCTACATATTGCACGAACAGTTGCACAGTTTTGTGGGAAATCTCAGGAACAAGTTGCGATGTTTCTAATTCATGTCCGACATTCTGAGAGAGAAATTTCGAAAATTGGAAAATTGAAAGACAGTCTTATACAATTATTGAAGATGAAGTTCCTTCCTTCTGATAAGTAGCAAAAACTTTCTTTTAAAGTGTTTTAATCGATCGCATCGAACAGTAAAGACTGCCTTAGAAAACCAATGGGGAACAATTTTGACGGTAGGAAAAACGTTAGTGGAAAAAAAATTCAATGCTGCCGTCGGGTAACTTGTACGGACATAATGATTGTTATAGTTATACATGAAAAAAAATTGCGTTCATGAATGGTTTCCCGCTCAAAAATGCTTTTGTCGTGATTTGCGTGGTATGATGCCTTGCGAAGGCCTTTGACCGTGTCCAGCACAATTATCTCTTCTAACCTTTAGAGCGCGTTTATGTTGGCACAGTTCTCTGTGATTGAATACGTCTTTGCTACAGTTATTGCCCCATGTGCTTGCTTTGTTCTCTTTCGCAACCCGTGTCCATCTTTTCGTTTGTTAAACAGGAGTGTCCACCACGCCCACTTCTGTTCGCATTCTTTTTAGAGCTGTTGTTGAGCATTACGCTTCAGTAGTGGCATTCAAGGTTTCCGTTTCCTAGACAGTCAGCTCAAATTATTAAAATATGCAGATGATGCAGCGTTTTTCTGCGCACAAAAACCTGTAGCTGTTCGCGTAAATGAAGTTAGGCGCAGTTTTGGCTGCCGTTCCATGAGTTGTTCGTCTGCGCTTTGGATTGTGGCTATCTGCACCAACTCAATATGCTGGCGTGTCATGGGCGTGGGCTTACCGCTAAGGTGCACAAGGCACCACGAAGGCCATTGTAAAGATCGGCTATCGGATGTACAGCGCTATGATCAGACAGTTGTCCAACATGACCTGCCAATATTCGGCAAAGCTACCAGCTGTAACTTCTTTCGAGCAACAAAAATTTATTTCGTTGGCAGCATTTCTGTTGATCGCTTCCACAGAGAACTTTGCGAACTTAGTTTGGAGGTCTTCAATGAAACCTTTGCGAGGCTATTATTTTTTCCGACCTCTGAGCGTGGATGGTGTAGGTTAAGTCCATCTTTACGAGTGGCAGATTTTGTCCTTCTTTATATCTTTTCGCGACACTTCCCACTCGATACTTCGAGCGTTTTCGCGGAAAAATTCAGTTGATACTTTGCGCATACTGACTGCGTCCTCTAACTTCTCGACCGTCCTTGTTTAGGGGGTTCATGCATGAGGTATATTCTTCTGCGTGTTTTCTCGCAGTCCATTTTTGAACAGAGTTCTCAATTTCAGTGTCACGAAAACGCTTGTATAAAGACTTGATCTCAATGTTTTCCTTCCTCGTACTTACCGCTCAATGTACTTTGCATTGCCAGGACAAGACATACTTACGCGGGTGCGAGAAATCTAACTTTCTTCCGCAAGCAACGCACGGAAACATTGCCCTTGAAGACTCGGCTTGAGAGAAAGGGCATTTTTTTTTGTTTTCCGTGATGTGCGACCTCTGTGATGTTCCTGAAACAATTGAGCATTGCTCCATCTATTGTAAGAACGCAATTATTTTTTGGGATGTCTTGCGAGGAATCTTGAAAAAGCGATTTTATTTCACCTCTCATACCACATGGTACCTTGCTGTTGTTGACGAACCCCTCGGTATGTTTTTTTTTCTGATCGGACTACACAGCCCATGGAGTTAGGGCAATTCCGACCCGTATCCTCTGAAGCGCAACCTCCTCCGCACGGGTAATACCACGGGGGAGGGTTACCGCACACAGATGGATTAGAGCACGTGTGTAGCGCCGGAGGTGTTCCTTTCTTGTTAAAAGGAGGGTGGTGTCATCCACAGTGAGGACTCGAGGCAAAGACGAGGTTGGGGTCGAAAGGCGGGTCGCAGAATCTGCGCGGCTTTGTGCGCTGAGGAGGTCACGCGGGACCCACTCAATATGGATTTGCTGCGGGATGCCTGCCGCTAGACGATGGATGTCTTGGCAGATTTCTGGGGGGCGACTGACTCGTCGTAGTTGGCGTGTGACGTGAAGGGCGTCGGTGCGAATGACTATGCGGGCCGTGGGTAGCATGGGTGCCTCTTGAACCGCAAGGATCTCCGCACATAAGTAGGAAGGAGGTTCTGAGAGGCGAAACCTTGACGTTTTGTTCAGAGCAGGCTTGCAAGGACAGTAAATTGCCGTTGTTGTTTCGCAGGCCTTCATGCTTGCGTCAACGTACACATAACCATTGATCCATGCGGCAGATTGGCGCCTTGCTCTGTAATTCGGTGGCGAAACGACGATGCCGCGCGGGTAGATGATGGCCGACGCAGATCAGTTGTCGTGTGGTCGCTTAGCTGCAGAAAACGCCAAGCTGGAAGAACTGGCGGGTGCGCTGTAGAATGGAGTGCGATGAAGCATATGCCCTGAGTGCACACGCTGTGTGTGTAATACTTGATTTTGGGCGGCGAGCATGGCGTCGTTGCTGCACCAGCTCATCTAGTGTATTCAGCTGCGCATGTTCTTGGAGCTCCATGATCGGGGTAATGCGGGGAAGGCAAGTGATTACCCCCATTGCCTCTCGATTAACAGCTTCTAGACGATCCCATTGAGCCTACGTCAAATGCTGGAATTGGTCTTGGTAGACGAGGCGCGGTTACACAACCGCCCGCACCACCTGTCGTGCAGCATGAGAGCGGGCTCCGCCTGTTTTAGGAGCAATGCGTCTAATCAGACCGAACGCCTGAATTGCTTGCTTTTTAGCCCGAAAAAGCCAATCAGTACCTGTTCCTGACTCATGTATTGTCAAGCCCAAGATTTTTACAGTCGAACTTTCTTGAATTGGAGCTCCGGATAGATGGAGACGAATTGGTGTTGCAGCCTGTTTACGGCGCCCGCAGCGGTTGGCGACTGACACGAACGTGGTTTTGCTCACTGAAAGCTGCAGACCAATTGAAGAAGCAAAAGTCGACGTAATATCTTTGGCTGATTGCAGGCCTGCTGCTTGAGTCATCAGGTCGTTGTGAGTACTCCACACCGTTATATCATTAGCATACAATTAGAACTTAATCTCAGAGACATCGTGTAAGCGCTAAGGCAGGGGGATAAAAGCAATATTAAATAATGTTGGCGATAACACGGATCCCTGGGGAACTCTGCGAAGATGCACAAATGATCCGACGGCCTCACCACCGAGGCGTATGGCAAAGTGTCGGCCTTCAAGGAAGGATTTAACAAAATTGCGCACTCTGACGGGGAAATGCAGCATGTCAAGCGATTCCAAGATGGCAGCATGACTGATATTATCGTACGCCTTTTCAACGTCCATGGCCAGTACAGTACGTACATTGTGGCTGCGAGTTCAGGCCAGAACTGCTGACGTCAAAACAGCCAGTCCATCTTTAGGACCTATGGACGTACGAAAGCCAATTTGGGCGGATGGTAGCAACCATGGTGCTCAAGCCACCATGACGGGCTAACACTTCTTACATGGATAAGAAGAAATAAAGGAAGGCGCTGCCAACATCCTGTGTTCAGAGCGTGTTGGCGCAGCCCGGAAGGAGGGGGGGGGGGCGGTCTTCCTTCTGGCAGCGCGGTGTTCGTTGTTCCTTCTGTTTCTTCCTGCAAAGCATTGACCGCGCACGTGTCTCTTGAGTGCAATTCCGGGGAAACCATTTCCTCCGTGGATAAGAAGAAAAAAAGGCAGGCGAAGTTAACATACTGTGTTCCAATGGTGTTGGCGCAGCCCGGATGGAGGGGGGGGGGGGGCGCGGTCTTCCTCCTGGCAGCGAGGTGCTCGTTGTTCCTTCTGTTGCTTCCTGTAAAGCATTGACCGCGCACGTGTCTCTTGAGTGCAATTCGGGGGCAACAATTTCCTCCGTGGATAAGAAGAAAAAAAGGCAGGTGAAGCCAACATACAGTGTTCCAATGGTGTTGGCGCAGCCCGGATGGAGGGGAGGGCGGTCTTCCTGCTAGCAGCGAGGTGCTCGTTGTTCCTTGTTCATCAGAGTGTATTGGGGCAGACCGGAAGTTAGGAGGGAAGGCGGCATGCGGCTCCTCTACGACGGGTGTATAAAACGGCTGAAAACCGGGGACATGGGCAGACGCTCCTGCAGGCCCTTCAATCCAGAGACCTCAAGCGGTGAGTCCGCGGGCTTCCCCGCTGCTCTTTTGCTCGTTCACGTCCAAACTATAAAGTGTGATCTATCTAATGGATCAACGCAGCCATGTAATATTTGTGCTCGACACTTCGCTAATTCCTATAGCTTAACATTTTATAGGAGTAAGTAAAGAAAGCCTTGTCAGCAATGCAATGCAAAGGCGAAAAGAATCTGATAAGGATCACGTAACAGCGGACCTCTTGAAGGATGGAGGGGAGATGGCACTAGAAAAATTAGCCACCCCGTACACGCAATGTCTTATGGCCTCGAGCGCACCAGAAGCTTGGAAGAACGCTAACATTATCCCGGTTCATAAAAAGGAGACGTCAAGGATTTGAGAAATTACTGAAAGATCACCCTACTCTCCGCTGCGTAGAAGTTATTTACTAAGGTTATTGCTAATAGAATAAGAAAAACCGTAGACATCAATCAACCAAACTTTTGGGCATTCATCGTAAAGGATATTCATATATAGGCAATATTCACACTATCAGTCAGGTGGTAGGGGCGCAAAACATAAGCTATATATATATATATATATATATATATATATATATATATATATATATATATATATATATATATATATATATCCGTAAATAATTACCAGAATTTTTTACCTATTGTAAACTGTTGTTCTTTTCCGAGACCGTTGAACGTTACTCTGGTTTTTTTGTATATTAATTTTAGACCCATCAATCTGCTCTGTCTGCCTAAATCATTGATCATGATTTGCAGTTCATCCCCTGAGCGACTTAGCAAGTCATTATCCTCAGCAAATCGCATATTGCTTAGGTATTCTCCATGAAGTCCTATCCCCAAATGTTCCTAATCCAGACCTCCTGCAAACAGGCGACGAATATCATTGACGAGATCGTGTCCGCTTGCACGACACCGTTCCTTAATAGAATTTTTTTGCTGACTTTATGGATTACTGTGCTGGCTATGCAGTCGTAGATATGTTCCATAAGCTTAAGACTCTTTTATGCGAATACTGTAATATACCTACGACTGCATAGCTACCATTGTCCTCCATATTGTCAGCAAAAGTATTCTAATAATGAAGGGTGTCAGGCAAGGAGACACGATCTCGCCAGTGCTATACGTCGCCTGTTTACAGGCGGTCAGGGTTAGGAACAGTTGCGGATAAGAATTAATGAAGAATACCTACGTAATTTGCGATTTGATGACGACATTGACTTGCTAAGTCGCTTAGGAGATGAACTATAAAACATGATCAATGAGTTAGGCAGGCAGAGCAGAATGATGGGTCTAAAAATTCATATGCAAAAAATCAAAGTAATGTTCAACAGATTTTGAAGGGAAAAGCAGTTTACAATTGGTAAACAACTGGTACAGGAGAGTCGTGACGGCAGATCCGGATCATGAGAGTGAAAAGGGGTGTAGCAAACATCGCAGGTTCTCGCAAATCATCAATGCCTGTTCAACAATATCCCTCGAGAGAAAACTATGCAACACTTGTATCTTACCGGTACTCACATATTGGGCAGAAGCGCTAAGGCTAACGGAAAGGGTTCAGCTTTACTTAAGGATATTGGAGCGAGCTATGGAAAAAAAAAGCATCGGTGTAACGTTAAGAGACCGGAAGCGGGCAGAGTGGGTTAGGGAACAAATGCGGATTAGTGACAACCTAGTCGAAATTAATGGGAAGAAATGGATTTGGGCAGGGCATGTCAATCGAAGGCAAGGTAACCACTGGTCCTTAAGGGTAACGGAGTGGATTCCAAGACAAGGCAAGCGTACCAAGGGGCTGCAGAAGGTTATGTGGGCGGATGGGATTAAAAAGTTTGAGGGGTTACGGTGGCCGCAGCTGGCAAGGGACATGGTTAAATGGAGAGAATGGGAGAGGTTATGACCCTGCAATGGGCATAGGCAGGCTGATTATGATGAGCATTTTATAATAGGGATGTGACCGTTAATTAGTAGATAGGTGGATGGATGATATGAAAAGAAGGTGTTTGCAGACTAGTGATTTATTCATTTATTTATTGTTTTAAAAATTGGCTGTGGTTTAGCTTTGGTTAGACCTAGAGTGATCCGAGAGTTGGGCGTTGCTTCTTCATCTTCGTCCCTGTACATGATTTCACTATCGGCGGCTAGGCGCGCCTTCCGAACCGCGTCGTTCTTACCCAGCTTATCGAGGCGTATCGGACGCTCTTCCTCCGTCTCCTCGGCTCACCGCTTTTTCTTGGTTTCGTTAAAACGCCGAGCCCTGGCTTCTTTCAGAGCTGCCGACCTAAGCTCGCCCTCTCCTCTGCGCTCAAACTTTGACCCAGCGGCTCCGCCGAGCCGCATAACCATAGAGCTGTGACACCTCTCCCCCTCTCCATTCCCCCTCCCACGTTCGACACGGCGCATGCGCACTGCTGTTGCATCTCGGTTTTGTTGGCGCGCCGCGCCGCTGGCAGCACTAGCTGCTCCGCACCACATGACCAACCGGCGCCACCTGACCAACCGGCGTCGCCACGGAGCTCGAGGGATGCCACGCTGAAAGCTCGAAGAGCTGGCTTAGTGTAGCTCTCGCTACAATATATTTTTATTCTGAACCTCCGTGGTAGCATGTATCTGGGTAGCAGTCATTTCATTGCTTTTTCTGGAAAATAAGTGCACACCAACTATGGCTATCATTCGCTGTCTGTCTTTCCTACTATTAGTACACTGTAGAAAACTTCTTTCAGTTTTCCACACACAGTCGCTTTCCGGATAGCTCTGCTCACCATTCCGCCATTATAGGCGCGCGGGGTCAGCGATTACCCTCCCTTTCGGCGGCGCATTTCGCAGCACCTGCCACAGAAGCACCATTACACATTCCTCCGTTCCCGGCTCACTCACCTACTTCTAGAGTAACTAGCCTCCGGGTGGTTCCCATGACAACAGCCTTCCGCTCGTGCCGTCCGCTATCGTCATACCTTCATCTTCCCACCGTATACTCTGCGATTAAGTTTCCCATGTCCTCACCAAATCCTCCTTCCACGATGACCAGCTTCCGGATGGTTCCCATGGTAAGCACTTTCCGGTTAAGCCTCCCAACACTTTCGAAAAGGCATCTTCTTCGGCAACCCTCCAACTCCTTCCAGCGTATAACTACCCTCCGAGTGGTTCTTGCGGCAACCTTCCACCGGTGGCACCTTCCTGCGGTCTCGCCATGCCCTTCTTCGTCCATGGTAACCTTCCTCTGGCTGGGGGTTCCTTCGCTCTCGCGATATCCCCTCCCGCGGTGACCACCCTCCGGATTGTTCAGATGGTAGCCACTCCCTGGTTATGCACTCCTACACTAAATTCATACCCTCCTCCTTCCACGGTAACCACCCGCCTTTTGCGCCGGCGACAACAACATACTACTACTACTTTTTCTATGCCGACGACGCAAAACCCTGGATCGGGCGCTTGACAGCTGTCACTGAAAAAAAAATTCTCTTGTAACAATACAAGGTATGCTCCTATTGATGTTCTTTTGGAAGTTTCCTAAAGTCACTATAACTAAAAATGGCAGTTCAGATAAGCGAAGGCTAACGACCCGTAACTGTGCATGAGCTGTGAGGGACACCGCAGTGGAGGGTTTGAATTTCGACCACTTGAAGTTGTGTGAATGTTGTGCATTGGCATAGCACAGCATGCGGGAAAATTGGTTTTTGGGTAGAAGAAATGGCCTAGTATCTGTCCCACATATCCGCGGACACCGGAAGCGCCTCGTAAGGGAAGGGATTAATGAAGGACTAAGAGAAGAAAGGAATAAAGATGTGCCGTGATGGAGGGATAGAGGCCTCGGTGTTTCGAATTTCACCTCTACAGAGATCCTGCAACCGCCACTTGGGTTCGATCTCGCAACATAACAGTTTTAGGAGCACCTTCATCGGTAATTTGAGTATACATGAACCTTCGACGTCCTTCTACTGACATTTCGGCAACGGTTTCAAGTAGGCGTTGAAAGGTAATCAGGTAAAGCACAACTCATCGCTTGAGAGAGCTGTGGCCACCTCTGCAGGGGAGATGGCGTCTACGAGCATGCTGTTCCTGGCTGTGGCTATGCTGTGCGCCGCGGCGGCGACGGCCGGTGAGGACACGGAGCCCAGTGGCGGGACTGGATTGCAGGGACGGCAGGAAGAAACGGCTGAGATCGTCGAAGCTCTTGGGGAGCTTATCGAGGCGATTCCCACGCTCTCCCCGCGTGACTCGGGCTCGCCGCCTCCTCTTGGTTTGGTTGCAACGCCGAGCCCTGAACTCTTGGAGAGCCGCCGAACTCGGCAGCCATCGCACCCTACAGTGCATACCCCTCTGCGTGACCAGAACACGGAGCCCCGCGGCGGGGACAGCTGGTTTGGAGGGTTGGCGAGGATTTTTGGGTCGCTGGCTAAGACGATCTACCGAAGCTCGCATGCCCTTGCGCATGACGGGCGCGGCTCGAAATAAAAATGAGCGAATGGGAAGCAGCCATCACATCCAAGCCCCTGCAAGTACCGGTAAGTGGCTCCCTGGACGCTGTGACGGGCCCCGGCTGCTTGTTTTACTTCCGCTTGCTTTCGATCACTTGGGGCCTCCCACCATTGCCGCAGCCATCCGTGGCGAACAAGTGTCGATGAACCCTATGCCAAACCTGTCCCACACCCCCGCCAAATCGACAACACACACGCGCTTTTCACGGGAGCGCCATTTTTAAAAAACAACTTGATGGGTCGCATTGTCACACAGAACTCTTGGGCGAAAGTGGACATTGCCCAGTCCGCATGGAGACGACCAGCCGATTAACGGAAGAGTATTTTGTTACAATAGAGTTTTAGCTACGCTTGCCTTCTCTTGGAATCCACTCCATTACCGTTAACTATATTATGGCAACTATCATCGCATGGGAATGTAGCCACGCAATCACGGCTACGGTAGCAACTGCAATGCATTTCAGTCTCTGAGGATCGCTGGCCAACACCGAGTTGCTGGTAGGAGTGACAATTTCGATACAAGCAAATTTCATCTCATAGCCGCTCTGCTGCTGCTGCTGCCTGCTGCGGCTCGCCTGGTGTCTTGTAGCTCTACTGCCCAAGGGTTAGTGGAAATCGAGCTTATCTTTATTTTATTATGGGACGGGTTCACAGTACAGGGGTGACGAGAGTACTACGTTTATTTTTGCGCTGGCGAGCTCCGAAGCTCCCTCAACTGAGGCTTAGTTAACTCTAGCTGCGCCGCATTAATGCGAAACCATTTAGGCTTAGCGACGATCAGGGCAGTCCGGTGGAACAGCGGAGTTCACGTCCCGGTGCGCCCGCATGCGGCGTCGTTGTCGAAAGGTCGGCTGCTCCGCAGTAATGCTGTCATTGCTCGAATATAGAGGGGGGCCTTTCCGATGGCGCGGCTTCTTTGTCTTCTCCGGTGCGAACGTGAATTACAACGAGCTTGCATGCCTACCACAGGATCGCGTCCGCCGTCGTTATAAAAATGAGCTCCAGCGTGAGACGTAAATAAAAGACCGGTGATAGAGAAATGTCAAATTATAATGTTTTTGTGGATAGTTGACCAACAACGAGTTGATGGTAGCAGGAACAACAGAGATAGGAGCAAACGAGTTAAATTCTTGTCACAACCGTGCCGCAGGTGAAGCTGCTCCGCCTTTGCGGTCCGACTCGCTTGGCGTCCGCTACCACAAGTACTCCAAGCCAATCGGCCCTCAAACAGTGAGGCGCGGTGGCTAAGTTTGACATCTGTTGTGCACGGAGGTTGAGTCGAGCGGCGCATCAATGCTTGCCGCAACGTGTGTCCCTGCTTGCAGCGGGGCGGCAGTTCGCCAGCGGCGACCGGTGCAGAGCGACAGCCAAGTTTTCGCGCAGGTCTATCCCTGCTTTAGTCGTACAGCTGTCCGCCAGTGCTAAAAAACTCTAGCCGAAAGGGGCTGGTTTAACGATATGCATGCGTCTATAGACTTCTTATATACTATATTGCCTTCCTATAGAAATTTCTGTTTTTTTATTCATAGTCTACAGAATGTCTATAGAGAAAGGTCTACTAAAAGTGTATGCCCTAAATCTATGGATTGTCTATGGACTGTCTATAGGATTTGCATTGCCTGATTTGCATTTGCATTGATTTTGATTTGCATTGCCTGATTTGCATTGCATACACTGTTCTCTAGGGTTCGTCTATAAAGAGTCTGTAGACTTTACAGACAGAAGCCTTTGGGCAATGCATAGACTGTGTAATGAAGGTTTTGTAAACGGCCGCGGTCTACTAAGCGAGTTTTTTTTTTCTGGGTAAAGTTCGAGGATTCCAATTAACTTTTTTTTCCATGGAGCCTCACATAAGTCTATGGATGTGAGACGTTTGCACTTGGCCGCGGAGGCCATCAAACCCTGGATCAATGCCGGGCTATGTGAAAGACACTTTTGTATCGCAGACATTGTTCAGGACATGCACACCAGAACACAGACACCAAGGGCTTGTGTGTATCACTATCGTCTTGTACTGTGCTTTGCCTGCGCTCATAAAGTGTCTTCATGGACAAAGCTACAACTCAGCCGAATCCGTCACGATTTTATACGTGAGAATTCAATGCCTTATGTCCTGATTTCATGGAACACATGCTAATGCGTCTGTGTTCATCTGTTTACCATGCTGTGCGCAGGTGTACGCTGCGGGGTTGAGATAAGAGCCAGTGCAACTCCGAATACGTGCGTGGCGTGGAATGTCCGACCCTGTGTGGGCTGGATGCGTGCAGGGGTCAGAGCGGCGTGATCAACGTCTCCCAGCCGCTCACGGAAGAGGTGGATGATTTCGTGTGCGAGCCCAAGTGAAGCCTGCAATAAAGCGTTGATAGCAAAAACGCGAATGACTGTTTATTGGACAGGAAAAAAAGAGTTTACTAATTTTGGACAGTAGCCTGCACATGTCAACATGTATCTAAACGCTTAATTATTTTCTGAGCTCTGCTTCTGAGCTCTGCAGTGCGGGTCCTCTTGCATACTGAGGGACCTTAATCTTACGAAGGCGGGAGGAACTGAAGTCCTCAACTGTCCCAATCTTAGAACTGTCAGATGTGCGTAAGAGCCCCGCTACAAGGTTGGAGCTAGGCAAACCCCTTGGGCTGTACATTTCTGACAAAGACTGCACGTACGCCTTTGCTGCGACAGGATTTGAAACCTCCATGTATGTTTTGCTCCGTTCTTGTCAAATTATAGCGATTCTCCAAATGATACCCACATTTCTTGCGTTAATCTTTCTTATTTCTTTATATGAGGGCAGATATCTCACGAGAACAACGTCAAAAACTTGGAACGAAATGAAGAAAAACGCGACTTTTTACTTGGATATACTCATCATCAGTCACCCGCCTTCCGGGAGAAACCGTCGAACTTCCGGCGCCTTCAGTCGCGCTCGCCTCGGAAAGCGGGAAAGTGGTATCCAGCCACCCAATGAAGATCGGTGATTCATGTCACGCATAGGGTGCCTCAATGCGCGCGCCCTCTTGTAGGGCGGAGTCATTCTATGAAAGGGTTTGCGTGGCCTCCGCGATCAGCTCCGGTGGCGTGCCGTTGCTCAGGCCGTCCCATTCTGCGCGTAGCGCAGCGGAGAAGTGTAATTATGCTAACTCCGTAACACGCCGCGAGATGGCGACCTTATCCCAAGGCTCAAGCGGCGCTCGCCTGGCCGGCACTGCCTGCGATTTCAGTGGCGACATCAACCCTGCTGGCACGTTTTTACGCAGAAGAACAGTGACTACGAAGTCAATTTATTTCGTCTCCTTCTTGCAGCTGCAAAGAAGTCGAGGTACAGTACGGTCCACTGTTAAAGGGAACCTCGCGCAGCGTGGCCGCCGCGCTCCGCGAAGCGCCCCTTTTGAGAAGCGGCGAGAATCGGCGACACCAGGCACATGCGCAGTAACCGCGGAAGGTGGAGCCAGGACCGCGTCGTCTGCTACGGCTCTCTTTTGGCGCTTGGCTTGCTGAGACAAACTCTTGAACGTGACGGGAGAACTAAACATAAAAACCACATTTTCCTCGACGCTACATAATGGGCGTGCGTTTCTGCAATATACATATGTATTTAATTTCTGATTGTTGGTTAGGCACTTTTTCCGCGATGCAATAGTTCTGCAGGAGAGACATCTCTGGTTCTCGTCCACTTTCTGTTCTGAACCCACGAAAACCACTTCCTCTAGCTGCGGCGAGACTATTAGTGCATTTGGTCAGTCGCCCCACATCAATGACCGGCATGGTTGCGCTACTCAAAGTCCAGAACGACAAACGGTGCAGCTGTAGGCAACGAGACAGGTTAATGATGCAGAAACCCACAATTTTATGCAAAAAAAATTGTCCGGTTCATTCTGCTTTAGCAATCAGGGTACAGATTTTAGATATTGGGAATCACGCGTGATGCAACGTCCGAGTGCATGATCGGCGGCTCCAGGCACACGGGCACGAACCGTGGAAGGCGCAGCCGGCCGCGTGGGTTCTTCCACAGCGTGGCGCAGCCCCGCCGCCAGACGCCAAGGATGCCGTTCTTCGAATTACTTTCGCATCAAAGAGTAAAATAAAGTCAGAAATTACGAACTGAGCTGGAGACAACCAGAAAGCCGTCGATTTTGAAAGCAGCCCGGTAGCAAAAGGGATGATGCGGCATTTCGTATTTCCCAGGGAACGGACGGCGCCGATAAAACGCTGTTCGGTACCGAGCGGCTTCACTTGTCTGGCAGCAGTCAGTTCGAGATGGCTAGAGTACCAGAGAGCGAAAAATGGAATATCATTTGGCTATGCCTTCGCAACGTGTGATTTAACAGTTGTCACAAAGGCCACTCAAAACTGTTAACCGGATCATACAAGCCTTCGAGAAGGAAACCCGAATCAAGGATGCACCTCGCAAGCTGCGGTCTGGAGCAACAAGCCACGCAGAAGACCCTCATATCGTTGCGGTCGCAGCCGGAAATCCAGGTTCATCCGGCGATGAAATACGGGAAGCGGTTGGTTTTCCCGTTTCCAAAACAACGATCAAGCGGCGCACTCCAGACGCAGGCCTGAGAAGCAGATTTGCAGTTCAGAAACCACTGCTGCGTGTGTGCAACAAAACGAAGCGCTTGGCGTTTGCCCAACATCACGAGTCCTGGACTGCTCACGATTGGAACAAAGTGGTTTTTACAGATGTGTGCAGTTTCACAACTAAATGGGACCAAAAGGCTCGTGTTTGGCGACCCATAAACAGGCGGTGAGTTGTCCAACTCTGATGGACTTCGTGAAGAATCTGTCGCATTTTGTGCCATTTGACAAATATCTTGTTAATTTTTGCCTCGGAGTTCGTTTCTCATTGATAGATGAGCTAGGCTTGCTGTGTTTGCGGACAAGTACACTGCCTAATACGATGACGTGTTCTCTCTCGCATATATAGAACGTGTCCAAATTTTCAACCGTCGTAGCTTAGCTTTACCACGCATAGTAAGGAATCTGCGCAATGGGCACGCCCAACCCCTTCTTGGTACGAAAGCCTATAAGCTGAAGTGAGTGAGCGAAAAAACTTTTGTTGTCCAAAAGAGAAGTCCCCCCCTCAGCGCTAAGGCACACGCGTAATCTTTTTGCTCAGCATCTCTCAGAGCGATGTTGACAACGCATTTTTGTTCTTTTCTAGGTTCCGACCCCATTCGCGCAAACAGTTGCGGCCAGTGGCCGGACCGTCGTTAGCATGTGGGGCGTAGTTACGAAGGAAAGCTCGGCCCCCTCGTACGGATTCAGGGAAAATTCAGGGCTGAGAGGTACTGCGACATTTTGGAAAACGTAGCGTTGCCCTACGAAGACTACGTGTTTCATCATGACCGCTCGCGTGTGCATATTGCGAAGAAAGTGGAAGCGCTACTACAGCGACACGGCGTGGCTGTCCTCCCCTGGCCAGCTCAGTCACCCGACCTTAACGTGAGTGAAAACATTTGGGGGATGATGAAGTTTGCTCTGGCACGCCAGTGCCTACACGGACTGTCTGCAGACAACTTGTGGATTGCAGTGGAGTCCGAATGGGAGCGGCTAAAGCGCGACACAACATTAACAGAGGCGTTGTACCGATCATTACCCGCGCGTAGGAGTGCAGTCATCAAATCTGAAGGCGACGTTACACGCTACTAAGTAGATGAAGCGCTCGTTAAGCCGCCTTATTTGTTGTGAATAAATTATAGGAAAGTCCCTCACAACCACGATTTGCGAGGTAGTGTTATCTTACACTGAAAGCACATTGCAATACTAACGATATACGCATTCACTTTCGAAGTCTTCTCGTTTTCGAAATTACTACCCCTGTTTAAGGCGAAAAAAAACGAAAAATATTTCTTGCATACAATCGTGATTAAACTAAAATCTCGTTAATTCCAAGTATAAGGGAGTGGAAAAAACGGCCGGATTATCCGAATGTAGGATTATCGAAAAGTTCCGAAAACTTGCCGAAAACAGTTTGCGTGAAAGATAAATTTATTTCGTGAAAAAACTGCGCAATGGCCATTTCCTCTCAGGACAAAAACTGCGCGACAATGACAACTTCTTGCAATTAGAATTCTTCAATTTGTGCACACTATCCGGAGTGTCGGAAGCGGAACTGATCCATAATGGTAAAAGTTTCACCGGCTACTTTCAGTATATGGTAGATGCTCCCGCTGGAGCTTTTTTTGCAAGTGGTTTTGCACTGGAGGCGGCTTCACCGCATAAACAGCGAGCATCACGTAGAAAGCGTGTAGTTTCGACTCGTCGGAATAACGGGAATGCAACGCTAACAGAAGATTGGCGAGTGCGCATTGGCTGTGCAGGGGCAAGACGCCTTCGAAAAACTTGAAGGATCAGTGACAAGGCATTCATTGTTCTAAGCGGTGTGCAGCTACACGCTTCGCTTGGTGTCTGATATGCTCGGGCGGTAGTCGCCGCCGCCGCGTGCTGCATGCATGAAAGCGATGCTCCGAAAACGAAATTGTGCGGCCGGATTCTTTCTCGGCCTATCAACGGTGGTCTGAAAATTTGCCAACACACCTGCAACTGCGCGAAGTGATAAGGACGCAGGAAACGATGCAACATGCAGTTCAGGGCAGAGTACCAATATTTGAGTCAACCAGGTCATACCTCGGCACGTCGCCACTTCGGGAGTCCGTCTGATAAACAATATCCAGCCGCGAGGTGTCTGCATAAACGAGCATTCGATGCCATTGACTTGCATAGGCGTTTGGCGGGACCTCGAAGGCAGTCGGAATTATCCGAAGTAACGGGGGTCGAATTACCAAGGTTTTCGAGTATTTCTGCGTCATTAACCTGTCTCGTTGCCTACAGCTGCACCGTTTGTCGCTCTGGAGCATGAATACCACAACCATGTCGGCCGTTGATGTTGGGCGACGGACCAAATGCGCTAATAGCCCCGTCGCTGCTACAGAAGGTGCTTTTCGTTGGTTCAGAACAGAAAGGGGACGAGAACTAGAGATGTCTCTCTTGCACCACTATTGCATCGCGGAAAAGTGCCTAACAAATAATCGGAAATTAAAAAAAATATAGATTGCAGAAACGCACGCCCCTTAAGTAGCTGGGAGGAAAATATGGTTTTTATGTTTAGTTCTCCCGTCACGTTCCACAGTTTCTACCACAGCAAGCCAAGCACCAAAAGAGCGCCGTAGCAGACGACGCGGTCCTGGCTCCACCTTCCGCGGTTACTGCGCATGTGCCTGGTGTCGCCGATTCTCAAAAGGGGGCGCTTCGCGGAGCGCGGCGGCCACGCTGCGCGAGGTTCCCTTTAACAGTGGACCGTACTGTACAGGAACGCAGTCCAAGGAAGCAGCGGCGCTTTAGAAACAGCCTGCAGCAGTGTGAGCAGCTGAACGCCTCTACCTCGTCGCCATTGTGACGTTTTGTTCCCGCGTGGAACAAGGAGAACGCAAGCGAGCAACCAGCCACGCCGACGACAACTTTGTAAATGTAGCTAATTAGCACATACAGGTGATCTGGAATGACTGCATGATGAAAAAACCTTGCTCACCGCGAAAGAGCCGGACTGACGTCCACCTTGCCTGGTCAAGAGGCCCCCTTGAAAGTATGCAAAGGTAGCTAATTGGCACATACAGGTTATCAGGAATGGCGGCACTGAAGAGAAAAATAACCTTGCACTCCGCAAAACAGCCGGACTAACGTCCACATTGCCTGGTCATGAGGCCCCTTTGAAACTATGCAAATGTAGCTGTTTAGCAGATACAGCTGAGCAGCAATGACTGCACAAGACAGACAAGCGCGTAAAGGAGAATCTATATCGAATGCAGGATGAACAGACAGAGTGTTATAGGGTGGGCCATTAACTGTTACTCAGTAGTAGCATCATACGTGAGGCAGGCAAGAATGGAATATCGTGCGTGGATGCCGGACCTAGCCAGAGATCCAAGCTCGCACTTGCTGAGGTGTCTTCGAGAACCCAAGTCGACGTATCTGCAAAGACAAGCTGAAAGCATCGGTTTCGTGCGCATGCAATAGAGGTGTCCGGCGGACACGCTGAACACGTACCCTACTCCAGGGAGCAAAAGCGGCGTATGCCAAGCGAGCATCGATTCAGTCCGGCTTACCGCCCCATTCCTGGTGTCAATAAGGCTGAAAATAGGTGGTATGCGCTCGGAGCCAGAAGGGAACACCAGAATAACGGCCTGAGGGGCGAGTTGGTGCATGATGAAATGAACGGCTGCGCAAATCAGGACACAGACAAGAAAGAGACACCAGTTGGTAGTGTGCGCATGTGGTGTCTCTTTCTTGTCTGTGTCCTGATTTGCGCAGCCGTTCATTTCACCAGAAGGGAACATTTGCGCGGTGCATGGATGCCGGACCGGGACCAAAGATCCGAGCTCGGACCTGCTTATTCGGCTCCCTGCTATCCGCATTCAAGGGAGACCTGAAGTCGGTGTGTCTGCGAAGATAGAGTGAACCAAGGCAACCGTGGATACCGCGAGCATTCCAAAGGCGTCCCAGCGTGCGCTCTACACTGACATTGTCGTGAACCAACGCAACCGTGGATGCCGTGAGCATTCCAAAGGCGTCCCAGCATGCGCTGTACACTGGTATTGTCGTGAACCAAGGCAACCGTGGACGCCGTCAGCATTCCAAAGGCGTCCCAGCGTGCGCTGTACACTGGTATTGTCGTGAACCAAGGCAACCGTGGATGCCGTGAGCATTCCAAAGGCGTCCCAGCGTGCGCTGTACACTGTCTGTACTGTCGGGAACGGACGTGGCGTACACCACGCAATCTTCGACGAGCTGCATCCTCCGTCCCCTTCAGCGATAGCTGGTGTAGATGCAACCTTAGGGGGCACCGCTGTCATCTGCAGCCTTGTCAGTTTTATCGTTTCGATAAGTCGTGGTCCTACAGTACTTATCGAAAACGCAGAAGACTGGACGCTGCGATGCATCGAAGTTTCCGACAGTGCAGCGCTTGGGTTGGTAGGCAGAGGGTGCACGAAAGGAACGCTGCACGACCCGCAGCTGCCGTATCGGGCAAGGTGTAATGGCGGGCCGACTGCACCGGTGCCGTCGGATCAAGCATGAGAATGCTGCAGTTAGCACATCTGCAAAGAAAAAGAAAGGGTGACAGACACGCAAGCATATATCGCAGTAGCACATACTACTACTCACCGTGGAAGCAAAGTGGGCGCGACTGAAGCCTTACTACGCGGGGCTGAGGAAAGTAGGAATTGGGAATTACCAACTTTGGCTGCAGCGGAAACGCGATGTGCCGCAGGCCGTGGGCAGCGTCCGTTCTTCGGAGTTGCTGGACGCGGGTGGCGAGAATTTCCTAGCGCCGTCTACGGCCACAAACCACACGCGACTACATAGTGAAGGAATTGGGAATTACCAACTTTGGCTGCAGCGGAAACGCGATGTGCCGCAGGCCGTGGGCAGCGTCCGTTCTTCGGAGTTGCTGGACGCGGGTGGCGAGAATTTCCTAGCGCCGTCTACGGCCACAAACCACACGCGACTACATAGTGGCTTGGTCGCAGCGACGTTCGGAACAGATTTTTCTCCGTGAACGACAGCGAGCTCGGACATGTAACCCACCTTGAAGCAGCCAGCAAAGCGGGCCTGTAGTTTCCTCGCTGGCTCAGTACCTACAGCTGACCTACCTATCGGGAGCAAAGGCCTGAAGCTGTTGCACCCTGAATCATAGCTCACCGTGCTTCCGTCAAGGACAAAAAATCCCGATGGCTACAGTACATGAAACCTCTCTTCTGTACGCTGCATGTTACTTGCTGATTATTCTTCGATGCTCGCGGAAACAGCGAGTGTGAACTTTAAGTTCGCTCTAACAGTCCACAGCAGGTTTCACGGACATTTGTCACCCTCGCCGCGAGGCTTAGCCTCGCACTCACCTTCGATGCCGACGGCCTGGCTCGGTGCATTCCGCGGCAGTCGTTAGACGGTGGTGAGCGTAACGTTTCCTACGAGTCTCCGCTGGACGGTGAAGACGACAGCAACGCACTAGAGACGGCTACAAAATCATGTATAGAACCACCGTTGCTTGCACTGCGAAAGTAAGTTCAGCGCCTAGCAGCCACGAAGAAAGAATGGCTGTCTGACGATCCCATCTATGGCCGCGAGTCATCTGCTTGCGCATGCGCGTTACTGTCGGCTGCAAGACTTTTCAGCGGCGGTCTGCGCTGTCGCACTTATCAGCGCTTATCAGCGCTAAAAAACATCTCGTGGGTGCACTAGTCGAGAACAGTGACATTGCACTCCGCCGCACCGCTGCTGCCATGAGCAGACGGCGCATCGTAGCATTTCCTGCGGGCAGACTTTTTTTCTTTTTGTTTTCGTCGTCTGTCGCTGGCAAATCTATACGAAGTGATAATAAAACTGCTTTAGACGCGCAAGTTTCACATGCATGCGCAACCCACAGCTTGGGCGACGTTTTCCGTGTTCTTCTTTTCTGCTGCACTTTAAACAAGCGGACTGAGAGAAATAATTTTCGCATCCCGTCGTTTTAATTAAGCAGCCCAAAGAGCTCTAACTTCCGCAGTGTGAACGAAGCGCCTTCAATGACCCTATAGGAGACAGTTGTGCATAATGCATCCATACGGCGAGACTATTTCTTCTTCAACGGCTGTATGGACTGGCAGTGCTGCTAGGTTTTCCTGCATTCCTCTCAATTTCTTGCTGCGTTGCTTGTGCTGCTGGCGGTCCTGTAGTGGTGCTCGTGTAGTGGTAGTGAGAGTAGTTCGCCTGCGCGTCTGTCAGGAGGATTAACAGTACACGACCAAATCAAAACAAAGTCACACATCTGGCTCTTGCCCTGCTCCTAGCTGTTCTGGCTAGATACCCGTGAATGACAAGACAGCTACGGTAACCTTAATGGCTGTTGAACCCATGGTTGTTACTCTTAAGCATTGCACACATGTCATGACTTTGCGGCCACAGTCACATGCAGAGGTAGACTAATGCCCTCATTTTAAACAGAAAGGGTATAAACTGCGCGAACAAGACGGGACGAGAGGCACACAAATCGACAGACAAAGCGCAGACTTCCAATTGATTTTATTTGTGAAAAACACATCGTTAATAAGGCCAGAGAACATAAGAAAAATAAGAAAAACACTATCACCATAGGGTTCAACGATAGAAACATCAGCAGAAATTTACAGGTTAATCAGATCCGATGTGAACACCAACGTGCCCTTCTAAAAACTCTAGATCTGGTGTCGACAGCGAGGGCGAGCTAACGCAGTCGTCACCCCTTTTGGCTATCAGCAAAGCTTCGATAACCTCCCTTTCAGTTTTGCTGCGTGCATAGGAGAGGAATGCAGTTTTGTCTAGCAAGAGAACGCAGTTCCGGCTGTCACAGTTTTTGCAGTGTAATGGCAGATTGCTGCCTGTGCCGGTGTGCATCGATCGTCTATGTTCCAGGGCTCGCTCATTGAAGCACCGGCCAGTTTGGCCGATGTAAACCCGCCCGCAAGATAGAGGTATCTGGTAGATAACCTCGGAGGCACACCTGGTGAACTTGGTCTGATGATTCTTCTTCCAAGGCCTGCGTTCCGATCTTGTTTCTTTTTTCTCTTCCGAGAGCATGGGACAGACTTTTTTCAACTTACAAGGCGCTGAAAACACTACTTTTATTCCATATTTGCTTGCCACCTTCTTGATGCTGTGGGAAAGGCAGTGAAAATATGGCATGACGAAGGGAGGGGTCCTGTCTGCACTTGGATCTTTCCTTATTGCTTTTTTAATCCTCTGAAGAAGGCACTCACATGAGCTGCGAATTACTTCCTGAGGGTAGCCCGCGGATTCAAGTCGCTTGACTTGATTATGGAAACTAGATGAAAGAGAGTGAACACATGACTTATGAAGAGCAGACAAACAACACGACTTGATAATGCTACGCTTCAATAACTTCGAATGAGCACTTTTATAAGGTAGGTGGCTTTTGTTGGACCTGGGACTGTAAGCCCACCAGACATGAACATCAGAACAATGCAATTTTAAATCTAGATACTGAATGCGGTTGTCCCTTGTTACTTCATGAATTAAACGGAGTCCTTGCCCCTCAGAGGAGAAGGTGGCGAGAATGCTAGCAACCGTGTTGTCAAGGTCAAGATTAGTAGTGTAATCTAATATCACAAGACAGTCGTCAACATAACACTTGGAACACCGGATGCTTTGAAAGCTCTAGTTTCAGGCGCCTGTCAAAGGAAGCCAAAAATATGTCGCACAAAACAGGAGCTACAGAAGAACCGATACAAATGCCAGACTTCTGGACATAAATTTGTCCGTCATAAAAAGCTAGCGGTAGAGTTAAGATAAAACTGCAAAAGTTCTAGGAACTGCTCTGTGCTAATGCCAGCAGTATTCTGGAAGTCAACTTCACCATGTTCGTCAATACTGTCTCTGATTGCTTTGAATAAACCATCATGAGGCACGGAGTAAAACAAATATTCTACGTCGATGAAAAAGGCCGTAGATGATAACGGAATTCCGTCTTCCAGGACTTTTACCAGGTCCTTCGAGCTGCGGATGAGTTAAGGATCACCGCCTGCAAGGTTGTCCAGGTGTGGTTTTAGAAAGTATCCCACAATGTGTTGCCAGCTGCCTCTCTCCGAAATAATAGCGCGAAGTGGGCAATCCATCTTATGTGTTTTGCCGGTGATAAACATCTCCAAAGAGCCCCTCTCGTCTTTTGAGACCGAAAGCGCGACAGAACTAAGGTTCATTTTCTTAAGGAGCCTGGTAGCTTGCTTTCGCTGTATTTTCCCTTGGAATTCAATGGGATGAAAGTTCTTCAAGACAGCTTCCCGGGCTTTTTCAACAAACATTCCCTGTGGCAAGACAACGAAGCCGCCCTCCTTGTCCGCTTCTATTATTGAAAGGTCGTTGGCGCTCAGGAAGTTCACAAGTCTCTTCACTGGGGCCTTCCGTGAAGTGAAACGACTTACGTTTCGCAGTAAGCAGCCCCCAGAGTTGTTGACAGCCCGTTCCTTGTCCTGTAGAGAGGCAAACGCCCCCACACGGCGTACCATGGCTAGTAGTTCAGAACGTCCTGCTGAAGGTTCGAAGCAAAACTTCGGTCCCTTTTGCATAGTCTCCTTGATGTTACTAGGAAGGTCGATATTGCCCAGTATCGAGACGGAACCCTCTGTAAGTGTTGTCCGGAGTTTTGGCGGAAGCGTTAGACGCATTCTCTGCCAGAGAAACTCGGTCGTCTGCGCTGAAAGTCGCTTGTATTCTTGAAACCGTCTTGTGGCTACCCAATCGTTAGATTCTTGGAAGACGATGAACTTCAGCCAGTCTGAGTAGAGCCTCACTCGCCTCCAAGCTTCTGATTTCATTATCTTGCACATCCTGCGAGCGTGCCCCCAGGAAGGACCCGGGACTCCAAAGAGCCCCAGAAGTTGAGGTGGGACCATCTTCCTCCTGAGGTAGTAGGCCAGCACTCGCGACTGGCACGTAGACAGAGCGATCAGGCTCACAAAGAAGAGTGCTTGATCGTTGGTCTTGAGAGGTAAAAAAAGAGCCCAAGGGAGAAGAAATATAATGAAGAAGGACGTTCTGGCGGGCTAGTTGGTTCATGATGAACAGAAAGGGTATAAACTGCGCGAACAAGATCACACCTGGACAAACTTGCAGGCGGTGATCCTTGCCTCATCCCCAGCTCGAAGGACCGGGTAAAAGTCCTGGAAGACGGAATTCCGTTATCTTCTACGGCCTTTTCCATCGACGTAGAAGATTTGTTTTACTCCGTGCCTCATGATGGTTGATTCAAAGCAATCAGAGACAGTATTGACGAACATGGTGAAGTTGACTTCCAGAATACTGCTGGCATTAGCACAGAGCAGTTCCTAGAACTTTTGCTGTTTTATCCTAACTCTACCGCTAGCTTTCATGACGGACAATTTTATGTCCAGAAGTCTGGCATTTGTATCGGTTCTTCTGTAGCTCCTGTTTTGTGCGACATATTTTTGGCTTCCTTTGACAGGCGCCTGAAACTAGAGCTTTCAAAGCATCCGGTGTTCCAAGTGTTTCGTTATGTTGACGACTATCTTGTGATATTAGATTACAGTACTAATCTTGACCTTGACAACACGGTTGCTAGCATTCTCGCCACCTTCTCCTCTCAGGGGCAAGGACTCTGTTTCACTCATGAAGTAACAAGGGACAACCGCATTCAATATCTAGATTTAAAATTGCATTTTTCTGATGTTCATGTCTGGTGGGCTTACAGTCCCAGGTCCAACAAGAGCCTCCTACCTTATAAAAGTGCTCATTCGAAGTTAGTGAAGCGTAGCATTATCATGTCGTGTTGTTTGTCTGCCCTTCATAAGTCATGTGTTCACTCTCTTTCATCTAGTTTCCATAATCAAGTCCGCGGGCTACCCTCAGGAAGTAATTCGCAGCTCATGTGAGTGCCTTCTTCAGAGGATGAAAAAAGCAATAAGGAAAGATCCAAGTGCAGACAGGACCCTTCCCTTCGTCATGCCATATTTTCACTGCCTTTCCCACAGCATCAAGAAGGTGGCAAGCAAATATGGAATAAAAGTAGTGTTTTCAGCGCCTTGTAAGTTGAAAAAAGTCTGTCCCATGCTCTCGGAAGAGAAAAAAGAAACAAGATCGGAACGCAGGCCTTGCAAGAAGAATCATCAGACCAAGTTCACCAGGTGTGCCTCCGAGGTTATCTACCAGATACCTCTATCTTGTGGGCGGGTTTACATTGGCCAAACTGGCCGGTGCTTCAATGAGCGAGCCCTAGAACATAGACGATCGATGCACACCGGCACAGGCAGCAATCTGTCATTACACTGCAAAAACTGTGACAGCCGCAACTGCGTTCCCTACCTAGATAAAACTGCCTTCCTCTCCTATGCACGCAGCAAAACTGAAAGGGAGGTTATCGAAGCTTTCCTGATAGCCAAAAGGGGTGACGACTGCGTTAGCTCGCCCTCGATGTTGCTATCGACACCAGAGCTAGAGTTTTTAGAAGGGCACGTTCGTGTTCACATCGGATCTGATTAACCTGTAAATTTCTGCTGATGCTTCTATCGTTGAACCCTATGGTGATAGTGTTTTTCTTATTTTTTCTTATGTTCTCTGGCCTTATTAACGATTTGTTTTTCACAAATAAAATCAGTTGGAAGTCTGCGCTTTGTCTGTCGATTTGTGTGCCTCTCATCCCGTCTTGTTCGCGCAGTTTATACCCTTTCTGTTCATCATGAACCAACTAGCCCAGCAGAACGTCCTTCCTCATTTTAACTTTTTCCTCCCTCACCCCCACTTTCGGAACCATGACCCTTGGCCCTTCCTCGCCCTCGTTTTGTAAAATTATCCGGCCCTGGTATTGTTCCGCCAAAAGCTTCTATTTACCTAAAAAACCCTATCTTTAGAAAATAGTGACCACCTTGCCTGAAACCCCTGGTATTATTTCAGCTATAACGGGAACCTTTGTAGGTTTATAATAACGAGGCTTACCAAATAACTGTTTAGATTATAAGGATACTACCTGTCTAGCATACTTCTCCCTATTTATAACCGCAACTGCCTTCAACGATGTTATATATGAGAGCGATGATATTGATCTGCTTTTGGGTGTAACCAACTAAGCTAAATGCTTATAATTGCATACCATTTTCACCTTAGCTTATTTGAATACAGTCGTAAAGAAAACCTCTGTGACCTTTTAAAGCTTTCGCAGATGAATAAATAATCATCCTAGACACGGTATGCGCACAAATTTTTAAATACATTAGTTGTTTCAGTGTCTATGAACCTACAAACAAATATTGCCGAATTCCGCTACACACACTAAACTACAAAAAAAAAACCTGCACTTCATCGCGGCGACACCAGCCTTCCGCCAGGCACTGTGCCGCTCGCAGTATCCTCCTGCTTTTTATGCAGGCATTGACCGCACCACGACCTCACACGTGCTCCTCGACTGCCATTCTCGGGGTATTGATTTCTTCCGAGGGTAAGAAGGAAATGGGAGGGAGTAGCAACCCGGAAGAAGAAAAGAAAGCAGGTTCTCCGATGACTTCTTGTAAGTAGACTGTGAGGAAGGGAGGTTTTGGGGGAGAGGCGAGGGGTGTCCGGGTCGCATCTGGTCCGACCGGGCTGCTGTCCGATAAGGCACGGCTCCGGCGAGGTGTATATAAAACGGCCGGAAACCATGGCCAAGGACACGCCCTTCTCCCGGCAATCTCCAATCCAGGGATCTGAAGCGGTGAGTCCGGAGGCTCCACCGCATTTCGCGTGTTATCTGTTGACGTGTTATCTTTCTTATGAACAAACGGGGCCATCTTAATAGTTTCCAAGGAGTAGATAATTAGTAACTTCATTTTTTAGATCAGGGATATGGCAGTTAATGCGAAGGTAGGTGGACCGATAGTATGTGGAGCTGGTGTTCGCAAAAAAAAATTATTTCGGCGTGTATTTCTACTTTAAAACCTGTATATTCTGAGTATCCGTGGTAGTGTGACAACGCTTCACTGTTCGCTACCCATGAGCAGTGTCGCATATAGATGCACTTACTTGTCTTCGATACTACCTTTCAAAAAATTTTTTGTATCGGCATTGGGTATCGCTTGTCCATACATGATAATATCGGGTTATCGGCACCGAAAATACATTTCTAGTGCACCTTGTATTTTAATGGTACTTCACTGTTTGCTAGCCATGAGCAGTGTCGCATATAGATGCACTTACTTGTCTTCGATACTACCTTTCAATAAATTTTGTGTATCAGTATTGGGTATCGCTTGTCCATACGTGATAATATCGGGTTATCGGCACCGAAAATACATTTCTAGTGCACCTTGTATTTTAATGGTACTCGACACTAAAGCTGTGCCGCATATTCTGAGAGTGAGACTTTGGGACTGCGGCGCTGGGTCAAATAAACACTGAAAAGAGGGGGATTGAGTACAATTCTAAACAAAATATGTCACTGGCATTGTCGCCATCACTTTTCGTTGTTACTACGTTCATTATTTGGTAGACAGACGATGTAGACTTCGGGTTTCTGCACACTCGGTGGCAGAAGGATTGAGGAGACAGTCTCACCGTGGTAGAAACAACGCCCCCCCCCCCCCCCGCCTCTCTTGAAAGCTGCAGTGGTTGCCAACAGAAATGGACGACTTTCGCCATTATGCTCAGGTGCTTAGAGAACATTTGTTATAAGTGAGTCATTACTCATTGGCATCCATCCAAGCGCAGCCACACGGCTACAAAGGAAACTTCGCAGTTAAAGAAAAGTTCGTCCTGGTCCGGGGTTCGAACCCGGGACCACCGCTTCACCGGAGCAGTCGCTCTACCAACTGAGCTAACCGGGGCGGCAAGCTTATGGTAGGGCGAGGGCAAATTGACCAATAACTCGAAGTGGAAACAGTGTTGGACAAATGTTCTTAGGGGAATCCTCCCAAGGTAGAGTAGATTTGTAATAATGAATGGATGCCAGTGAGTAATTACTCCCTTCTAATCTTCTCCATTTTCGGAGATTCCCCTAAGAACATTTGTTGTTTACTTTACAGCCCGAGAAATGTCACGCACTCTTCCACCCGCGGGTAAATGGGGTCATCTGCGCCAGCAGCGTCAAATACATCAGCTGATGCATTCCTTTCGCTTGGAGCTCCTACAAAGATTTTCTTAGCGCTTTCTCAGGAGGCGAGGTTAATTCGTCGTACGTATCAAATAAGGACGGCACAGTTGATGCTCGATGATTTCAATCAAAAGCGTTCATTGAATGACCTAGAAGTAAAACCCGTGCGAGTATGCTTTAACAGCCTGCGATGGTGTTTTCTGTGACCTAATAAAATTGCATCAATGGCGTTCCCATAGAAAAAGTAAAAATAAATACCATGGTGATGAGCTGTACATTGTCAATTTGGAGTAAACGTAAAATACAAACGAAACAAATGAAACGCACATACCAGCATCACAAACAGGAAATATGTTGTGTCCCAACAAGCCTTACACCTGTCTAGTTCGCCTGTGATAACCAGTTCTTAATATGACTTACCAATTCTTTCGTTGAAAGACGGTTACATCGGCTATCCCCTCTCATTAGAATGTTTAAGCTTGAGTGGTTTGGAGTATTAAGCACTACCTCTGCCGCGTGCTAAATACACGCGCGCTTCGTAATTTAACAAGCACATGCGCACAGCTTTGCGAGGGTAGTGACTATTCTTGTTAGTACCGCGACCACGATGTGCTAGTCACTGAAGTTTGAAAAATCAGCAATCCAGGGTAGCCATGGTCGCATGTTATCGCAATAGTTTGGCCTTGAGACCCAGACTTGAAAACCTACCTGCAAAGTAAAAATAACGGTTTAAAAAAGTATTTGGCCACAACACCTAGGCTTACTGTAGGTTCATACTGAGGTGCACTTTAAACCTCTCTGCTGTCAAATTAACGACCGATGACAGCTAGAGAAGTACGTAGGGTTTGACGGCCTGAAGCTACACATAGGTTGTGAGAGGCACCGCAGCGGAGGGCTTGAATTTCGAACACTTCAGGTTCCATAACGTGCACTTAATCGAACAGTATACGGGCCTCTTTCGTTTCGCCTCCATGAAAAAGCGGCCTTTCGATATTTTGTACAAAGGCTGCATGCAATCAGATGAAGCACAAATCGTCTCTCGAGAGGGCTGTGTCCACCCCACTCCCGCAGGAAAGATGGCGTCTTCGAGCGTGCTCTTCCTGGCGGTGGCCGTTCTCTGGGCTGCCGCGGTGATGGCTGAAGACAACCCGGAGCCTCGAGGCCGCTACCCTCCGCACGGAGGAGGGTACCCATCGGGAGGGGGAGGGTACCCATCGGGAGGAGGAGGGTACCCATCGGGAGGGGGAGGCTACCCCGGTGGACATTATCCAAGGCCCTGCCAGTACAGGCAAGTGGTTCCCTGGACGCTATGACGGTATTCCGCTGCTTGCTTTACTGACGCTTGCTTTCGGTCACTTGGAACCGCCCACCATTTCCACAGTCTTTCATGGGGAACATGTGACAATGAACGAGATGCAAACTTGTCCTCCAACCCCTCCATGCATACAACACACCCATTAGAGCGCCAGAAAAAGATATGGTCTGGCTGCACTGCCACACACGAGGAACACATCGCCAAAAGGGTCATTGCCCAGTTCGCATGGAGACGACCAGCCGATTAACGGCGTGAGTATTCGGTTATAATAGAGGATTTTAGCACCGTGGTACGGAGGACGCGAACTACGGCCACTACTACCCTACGGCAAATGTGGCTATGCAACATTTCACACAGTAGCAACTCCAACGCGTTACAGTCGTACGGCTGTCTGGACATGCTATAGAAATTTGTAGCCTAACAGGAGTTGGTTTTAGGATGGTCGTGCGGAGCTATTGTCATGCGCTTCTATACGAGAATTTTTTTTTTGTAATAAAAGAACTATGGTTTCATATGGTTCTTCTTTCGGCGAATGAAGTTCATAAAGTGCTCTGTACAAATACTAAGACCGAATACTGTCTCCTCTAGTGCTCGTCTATAAATCCTCACCTGATACCGACGGTGACGTTTAACGCAACCCGGCCAGGTCTTCAATAAGTGTGTCTTTGTGAGAATCTTGCTTTGGTCCGGGTCTCACTGAAGCCGGGACCAACGCCAAGTTGCAAGGAAAGACACTTTGGTAGCGGAGACACCGCCCAGGATATAAATACAGGAGTACAGACACAAGCGTTTCTGCGTATCTTCTCATTCTAGGTCCGGTGTTGTGTTTGCGTTACACAAGCATGTTGCCGCATTTTAAAACTTGTGTAAAACTTTTCTAAACTTAATTGTATTATCGCTCAGTATCTCTTGCCAAATATTGTACGACGTTTCTCTTCAATCTTTGTTTTTGCTTTATTGTTTTCTAACTTCATGTATACTGCCCCACTCACACAATCCTCCCATATAAAAAGATCATCTGAGTAAATTGAATGAGTAAGTACAAAGAAAATAAAGAAGTAAGTAAACTCATCCAAATCCGTCACTTTTTTTGAGAATTCACTGCCGCATGCCCTGGATGCAAGGGACACAAATTGACGCGGGTGCATATCTCTGTGTGTAATGCTGTGCGCAGGTGTTCGCTGCGGGGCTGCGACCAGTTTCAGTGCCACTACAAATGCGTGCGGGGCGTCGGCTGTGCGGCCCTGGGAGAACTGGATGCGCGCAAGGGTCTGGGCGCTGAGATCACCGTCTCCAAGCCGCTCAAGGAGAAGGTCGCCGCGTTCGACTACGTGCCCAAGTGAAGCCTGCAATAAAGCGTTGGTTGCGAAAACCGGAACGAGTGTTTACTGCACAGGAAGAAAAAAATCCACGGATGTTCAATGCGATTTGTGCGGCAAAGCATGCGTTACCATTTGTGTTTCCCCCGGACGGAACAGCAGCCACTGCCGCTGAGGAGTTCACACAGCGTGAGAGGGTGGCGTGATCCATTCCACCAATCACCGTGTGAGCCGCCCTAGCCCGACTCCACTCCCGATCCAATGGGAATGTGACACGTCGTACCCGTTCTCCGCTGTCCCCAACCCTAGACTATGATTGGTGACCGCGGCGTCCTTCTCGCCATCCGTCACCTCTCACCCTCTCCCCTTTCCTGCCTCTTTCCTTCTTAAAGTGGAGAGAGAGAATTCCCTCCATTCACTTTGCCTCCAGCCAACCGAGGCTTCGCACGCCAACACCAACGACGGACGCTTTTTGCGATAACGGGTGTTGTTATGCTAACGCATTCAAAAAAACAATAACGAGGCTGCCTCATTTTGGGCAGTGATCTGAAGACATGAACAAAGTATTTTTGCGCCATCCCTTTAAAATCAATCTAATGGCCGTTTAGCAGCGCTTGTTTTGGGGATAGTTGGCTTCTGATTAGTGCTTATCGCGTCTATCTTTATGTGCTGTGTTCTGCACTTTGCGCTAAGAAGTAGTCAGTCCTTAATTTAGCGGTGAGATATCATTGTTTTCGGGTCCTAAAGGTAGGAGGCCAGTTTTCTGAGAAGTTTTTAATAGAAGTTAAAAGGGGAAAATAAGTTTGTTTCTTAGTAAGAGATTCGCTGTGTCCTATTCAAAATGTTGGAACGTATGAAAAAATATTTTATTTTTATTTAACTAATGTGCTAAATATACAACTGACTCCAGCTGCCAACTTTAATACAGGCCATCTCAAGCCAAACTGCTATTACGCGAAGACAGGAGCTGTGCAAAGGCCGAAAATAATTATGGTGCCATCAACGGACACTGTGTTATAGTGGAATGACCAGAGACGCTTGTTGTAGTATAGGAATCTTGTGAAAAAAATGCAGTAGTGAGGAATCTACCTGCATGATTTTAATTATTGAGGGTTATTGTACAGCTTGATATATAAGGAATAAATGTACAATGTTTGAATAAAGACTCTTTGCACGATAAAGTCAGGATTACTCGCGTAAGAAGGAATTGCAAAAAAGTGAGTTGCGAGAAAAACGAGAAAGGCGATTAGGAATAAGTACAAATGCCATAACTATTGTCCGAGGCGGCTAAAATCAATCATATTTGTACCTCAGCTCCTTTTTTAGTATTCGTCTTCCGTGATTTTTCTAGTGTGGCAGCTGACTCTTTTTGTGTTTTTGTTTTGTCATCAGGAGACCTAAAGGAAAATTTGAAGACACGCTTTTCGTATCCTGTCAGGCAAGCTTTCTGTGCGTGGGAACCGGATTTGATCCCAATGCTTTCAAAACGTCCAGGGTACCTCTGTTACCGTTCTTGAAATGGCACGTGCCATTGTACAATAATAATAATAATAATAATAATAATAATAATAATAATAATAATAATAATAATAATAATAATAATAATAATAATAATAATAATAATAATAATAATAATAATAATAATAATAATAATAATAATAATAATAATAATAATAATATTAATAATAATAATAATAATAATAATTGGTTTTGCGGGGAAAGGAAATGGCGCAGTATCTGTCTCATATATATCGTTGGACACCTGAACCGCGCCGTAAGGGAAGGATAAAGGAGGGAGTGAAAGAAGAAAGGAAGAGAGAGGTGCCGTAGTGGAGGGCTCCGGAATAATTTCGACCACCTGGGGATCTTTAACGTGCACTGACATCGCACAGCACACGGGCGCCTTGGCGTTTTTCCTCCATTAAAACGCAGCCGCCGCGGTCGGGTTCGAACCCGGGTACTCCGGATCAGCAGTCGAGCGCCCTAAACACTGAGCCACCGCGGCGGGGCACCATCGTACAAGCCAAACTTGAGTGCTTGAGTGTTGGTATCTCTTCATAATCAACCAATATGTTCCAAATGTCTTGTGTCGCTTTTGTTTTAGCGTTTTAGCTATGAGAAGTGCAAACTTAAAGATAGTTATGAGAAGTGTAAACTGAAAAATTGACAGGAAAAAATTGGTTAATTGTGCAAAAAGGATGATTTTATATGACTGAAAAAACATTTAGTTCTGGTTCCGCGAAATACGTGGTGATTACAACTTTGGCTGCAGCTTTGTAACGCTGTTAATTAGAAACATAATTTTTATTGGAGTTCATTCAGGAATGAATCAGATTTCTTATGAAACAAAATTTGAAAAAAAAATAGGAGTAGTTGAACGCGGTCGAACCAAGTTGGTCGAGCGATAGCTCGGCTTTGCTTGGTTTGTGAAAGGACGAGACCATTGGTTTGCCGGTATTTTTTATCGCAAGTAGACTCTCGCTTTATCGGTCGCCGAGCTCGCTGCTGTTCGCGCTGCTTGGCGTGGGTGCGCCAGTTTCCGTGAGCCCGCTACGTGGGCGCCAACGCCGTCTATTGGGAGGCGCTGTTCGCTTCGGCAGATCTGAAAGGGACGCCATTGGCCACACAGTTTTCTTGCTCCCTCGTGCGCGAGCCGTTCGCCCATAGCAGGGGCCTGACCTTGGCTGATCTTGAAGGTGAAATTGACGGAGACAGCCGTTCTCGTAGTTTGTACGTCAGTAATAGAGCTTTCGCTCTAAAATTGAAACTATCAAAACGAGGGAGTGAAAGAAGAAAGGAAGAAAGAGGTGCCGTAGTGGAGGGCTCAGGAATAATTCGGACCACCTAGGGATCTTTAACGTGCACTGACATCGCACAGCACATAAACGCATAGGCGCCCATGTGCTGTGCGGTGTCAGTGTACGTAAAAGATCCCCAGGCGGTCCAAATTATTCCGGAGCTCTCCACTATGGCACGTCTTCCTTTCTTCTTTCACTCCCCTTTTTATCCCTTCCCTTACTGCGCGTTTTAGGTGTCCAACGATATATGAGACAGATACATTCCCATTTCCTTTCCCCCAAAACAAATTATTATTATTATTGTCAAAAATATTCCGTTTTCTAAGTGGCCTCACACCTTACCAAGTACAATCCTGTCAGTATCGGAACAGAAGTGCAGAAGAGTAATGCGCTGGCTTCGGTCATCAAACACAAAAATAGAAAGGTTGCTAGCTGCGGCATGCTAATCTGCCGTGCCCTCGTGGCACCTAACACAAACGGATCTCTTTCAAATTTCCTTCGTGTTCCTGTGAGGAATATACCGGGTGTCCCAGTTAAGAGTAGCCATCTTTCTATAAAATGCAGACTGTTCTATCCAAGTGAAATCAACTGAGGTCTGTTGAGAGTCGAGCGGCATAGCTTTCAGCAGCTGTTATCGTTCTGCGAAGATAATTATTTAGCAATACTACTTAGCGCCTTAACGCTCTGGCGTTTGAAAAATTGGATGGCGTTAGCGTCAGCCTCTCCTCAGGCGTTGGAAAGAAGGCATGTGGAAAATTTTGCGGCCGGGACATGTACTTCTAGAAACAATGACTGGTTTGTCTGCCATAGCGACAGGGCTAACACGAAAGGTGAAAAATATCGATGGCGGAAGGTTTCAAATGTGGTAAGCAGGAAATTATTTATAAACAAAAAAATATGGAAGAGCACATGGTACACCTTCCGCCAGCACCCATCTTCTTGTATGTTATCGCGTATGCTTTTTTTCACTTTTACAGCGATAGCTGTTAGGCATCTGTCCCGGGCTTGCTCGCCGTCGTCACCGTAACCAGCGGGTGTGTTTATGACATCCGCACACAGGGTGGATGTCATTAACGCACCTGCCGGTCATTAATGCACTCACTTTATATAACGGTCAACTTGGCTCGCGTAAGCCTACGGGTGGCTCTGTTTGGAACAGCTGCCTGCCGGTGCAGGGGTGCATCACTTGACCACTACACCACCTATCTCTGAATCTCGCGTTATATAGTCATAACCTGCGTCCTGTGAGTTTTTTCACAAAAAAAAACTCGCCAAGAAGAAAAAATCACATGGAGGTAGAGGATTTTCTTGACATAGAACGACTGCATCTGGTAAAAGACTGCGCTAACTGGATATCCTTAGAAGATGCTTCACTTCTCTATTCGACTTGGTTGTGATTATAAGGTTTGATTATGATTGACTGAAATATTCTACTTAATTGCAGGAAGCTTTTCAACGCACTCTTTATTTTGGAGCGATCACAAATTTCACCAAGTCAGTCCGAGACGGGTCGGTGCAATAGCATTCAGCTCTTATTCATTTCTACAAGTTTTTTTTGATGATTGGAAGCCAAGCAGTTCTGAAAAAGAGGAAAGAGAACAAAAGATGAAATGAACCGAGACACACATGTCGATGCGGTAGCCAATCTGAACCGCGCGAATTACGAGAGGGCACGGAAAGTCGAATAATTTGATCACGTGAAAGTTTTTAATTGCATATCAACTCCGCTAAGTCTTCCCGATGCAATCGCGTTTTTCATTCTCACAGTTAATCATTCACCCCGCGTGCGGTATGGTGTCTGAGGGCAAAGAGAGGATCACAGTCGACTATGTATAAGTCCGACTCTAATGGGACGGAAGATTTGTTCGAATAAAGCTTAGTTTTTATTGACAGGAGTAATTCTATGAGGACTTTTGACGGCTCGAAAGTACGGCTTCCAATAGGCCGCAAGTTCGATGTAAGAGAGTTCTAAATGACGACGTTTCGCTGTACCAGTATTCTCCATTCCGCTTCAATCTGTAACAGCGATTGGCTGCATAGTTTAGCCGTTCAGGATTTCCCGCCTGGACAGCCATTTTGCCCCCTTTGAAACGGTGGGTTCCGGGTGCCACCATGCTGCGAATATATGGTGTCAAACTTATATATGTCAAACTTATATGTACTACCGTGAAGTTTTCGCTTTAATAACACCATTTTTGTTCACTTCTACGCTATACAAATTTTTAATCCTCTACTTGTATTGTTGGGTCATTGCCCTGTTTTTCACCCGCCAATTCACCAACCTTGTTTGGCTAAAGTCTACGGCTTTTTCGTGATGACGTGTTTCTTTGGGACATTATTCAAAGGACTCCCAAAAAGGACATTGAGATCACGCTTTATACTATAAGACTCTAGTCTACAATATAAGGTTCTAAGGTTCCATGTATTCTTTTGTGATCAAAGGACTGTTTAGCCTGTCGAAGAGCCTTTTATAGATCGCCAGGCAGAACCGCAATGTTCATCGAACTCTCTGTTCAGAGAGCAGAGTACTTTGGTACGGGAGGCATATGCTGCTCAAGGTAGACCTCCTGTATGGGTTGCCTTTACTCGATGCATGTGAGTGTCTCCCGGAATGTGGACGTGCGCGCGCAGTGACAGCAGGATGCTCGTGCGACTATGACAGTATCGCGAGATGCAGCCTGGATAAGTAACGCCTGTCGATGTTGTTGTACTTCCGTGCAATACAGAAAAAGGTAGCTGTGATCTAGTAAATAGCTCGTCAGTTTCTCTGCCTACTACATTGAGGTTCGATTTCAACCACCAGCACGCAATCTTTTGTAGCGAAAGCTACACTACGCTAGCCGGAGCAATTTGGCCCGTCTTGGCAATCTGCTCCCACTGCGCAAGCGCGAGTTTCGACACAAGTGCGCCGCGCGTGACGTCACAGCTGCGCCCCCACCGCGACCGCTTCTCCCCCGCTGCGCGTTGACGCCATGACTAGCCATGCGCCTTACTGCGCATGCGCGTGGGGTCGATTGAATGCGGGAGGTGATGCGCTCGGTCGTCAGTTGCGAGTCAGTTGCGAGAAGCCTTGCTCGTTGTGGCAGCAATGCAGGCTTCGGGAAATGAACTCGACGGACCCCGAAGTCGTTGCGCGGGCTGTTCGGCACGACTGAAGGAATGACTAAGCTGTTTATTTAGAAAGGGGGGCTCAAGGACGTTTGTTGGCGAATTGGGTTGTTAAGGAAGGGAAAAGTAGGGGCCTATTGATACATGAAGGGACGGCATGGGTGGTCTAGACACGCTTTACACTGCTTTGTTTAGGGGCCCACTTAGCATATTTGCCGATATTTTCCCAGATGCCGCTCACTCCGGCTGTGGTCCATGCACGAAATTCCTCGCCATCAGTGGGAAAACCATACTTGGCAACGAAGTCGTCGCGTCCTTCGCGGAACTCTGAACAATGCCAACTAGGTGGTACAGGTCAGCACGACACCTACAGCCACAGTACGGGCACCTCACAGCGTCAATATTGCCCCCTTGATGCCAGCGAGGGCCGGTAAGTCATTTACGGATGATGTTTGGCGTGTAGGAGGTATCGGCGATGATATTTTTAATGAATATCTGCTCATGCCGCGGGAGTGCAGCTTAGGTACCAAGGTAACCTAGTGGTGTAACGGCCGTAAGTCGTGCACGGCTCCTCTGTTTGGGGCGCTCTAGTCTGCACGTCAGGACAGCCAAGTTGTTGGACATATCAGCAGGTCGTCGGTAACGGCGGCGTATTCCAGCTGAAGATGGAACGAGACACTATCCCGAGCCGCTTTGTGAGCGGACTGGTTCCCGTCGTCATCGCCCGTGTGTCCAGGGATCCACGCGAGGCGCATGCGCACGTTGAGTGTTGAGAGGGTTCTGATTATAGAAGTAATCTGCTGTGCAATTGGGTGGTTCGAGAATGGCTTGTGGAGCTCGCGTACAGCTTCATGTGAATCAGAGAGTATTCGGATTTTGCGCAACATGTCAGTTTGGAGCAATTGATTGCCGAACAGAACGTTTTCCACCTACAGTAGAGCACCGTACATAGCGAGCAGCTCCCCTTCCTTTACTTCCTTTATGCACCCATCGAATGCACGAATAGTACGGCAGCCGTTGAATTGAGATTCTCAGGGCTGCGCCATTGCATTGATAAGGCGCCGCCTTTCAGGGATGCACCTACGTATATGTCCTCCTCATCTTGTTCTCTATCAACGGCCATGTGTCGAGCTAGGTAGAGCCGTGCCGCCGTGTGTGGTCTGGGTGGAGCCGTACGTCTGTAGCGGCCGAGGTGTGGATGAAGCCAGGGAGGAGCCGGCCGGCCTTCATAATCAACCGGTGCCGAGAGTTGGCGGTCCCAGCGTTCCAAGGCGCGTCCCTGTTTCGTGCAAATTCTGCGTGTTTCATCGGCACGACTCACAGACTCATAGGCTTTCATCAGTTCGGCTCCATCTGTTAATGGCTTCTTTCGCTACGGATACTAGGCATAGCAGAGCTAAGCTGCTGCTATTTTTTTCCTCTTTTTGGTTTTGCCCTCTCAAGATGAATGGTTCCTCTCTCAAGACGAACAGCTGAGCCCTAGGGATGATTCGTTGCTAGACTAATGGCTAGTATCTCTGCCTCCGCATTTAGTCTCGGGAAGGACTAATGGTTGCCGCAACGCACTTCGTCTCCCAAAGGACCTACTTTTATTCCAAAATTACCAAAAAAGGGTTAGAGTGCTGAGACACCTCCACTCGCTTCCAATGCGATGCTGTCGGCCTTCCTTTGGATTTGACGTCATTAGTTTGAACTAAGCGGTAGGAAAAAAAGTATTGTTTTCGAGTGCGACTTTCTCAGCAAGAAATGCAACCTTTAGTAACGGATCCCAGTCAAAAACACAACAAAAAACGTTCTGTCGTCATAAATTATTTTCTGTAATGTTCTGGTCAATGAACATTTAGTAGAACGAGTTTTTGTAGTAACAACAAGTTTCTGTGCTTCAGGAAAGTCCAACCGAATTACACACTACAGCAAACTACTACACAAAGAGCCGCAGTACTACAGAAACATGCCTAAAACGACAGAAAACATTGTTGCAACGGCAAAACATGTCCATGCTTGTAGTACAAGTTTTTCTTGCAACAACAAGAGTTTGTGTACTGGAGAAAAGTGCCGCCGAATTACGCACGACAGAAAAGTACTATAGAAAGAGCTGTAGTACTACAAAGATATACTGGAAAACGAAAGAAAAATCTGTCGTAACGACTAAACGACAAAACATTTTGCTGTATTTTTGAGATTCTTCTGTCGTGCTTTTCTGACTGATATAAACATCAATAAAGCAGGAAAGAGGAACACAATCCGTTTCTACCAAGAAGAAAAGTATTGAGTTTTCGTCAGAGTCCCATTTAAAAGTTAAGCTATGTCGTGGAACGAAGCTCAGAAACTGATTTAGAAACTAAGTAAGACAAGAAGGAAGTGAAATTTTATTTCACAGTAAAGCAGGCGTGTGTAAGCGCTTCTCAAACTTGCACAAGCCAATAAATGTCTCTATTCTATCGGCACCGTACATGCTGTAAATGCAAACTCTCTTTCCCTATCTTTTGTGATGAAATCATCCCATCTAGTATGCTTACCGTAAATTCATTCACAAAATTATTGTTCTTCTTATCGCCGCTCTGCAAAAAAAGTAACACCACGGAAATTACTGTGGTGGTAGGATTGGTGCTGCAAACTGATGGCCGCGCTATGACACTGCAGATCAATTGTAGTAACAAATTAAGTGACAAAAAGACAAGACTGGCTGTTAAAATTGAGTGTGAAACATGTTGGAAGCATGCTGCGCTTCTAGAGAAAATGGGCTCAGTGGTTTGCACCTCCAGATTCGTCATAACCATCATCGTCTTCATCGTCATCATCATCATCATCATCAGTTTAACTATGTTCACTGCGAGGCAAAGACCACTCTCACCAGCCCCTAATTAACCATACCCAGCGCGAACTGCACCAACTTCATCTGGGAAACTTCCTAATCTCCACTGCCCACCCGACTCTGCCACCCTCTGCTGAATTTGCCTTTCTTTGAATTGACTCCCTTACCACGAGGGATCACTATCGGTTTTTTTTTTGCACTATATGCCTCGCCTATGCCCATTTCTTCTTGATTTCAGCTCAGGTAGAAGTACCTGCGTTTGTTCTGTGAATTATCCTGCTCTCTTCCTATCTTTTTATGTTACTCCTATAATTTTCTTATCAGTTGTTCACTGTGCCGCTTGAAGATCAGTGTCGTTAGCTTCTACGTCTGTGCCCCCCGGTTGGGCAGTTGTAAGATACAAAGTTGTATCATATATATTTCTCGTCACGAATATGCGCATGCTGCCGTTTACAAACTGAAAGTACATGCGAATTGACTCCACCTGATTCTTATCCTCACTCAATGATAGAAGTTTGCTTAGATAGGTAGATGTTAGCCCCAGTAGCGATTAGGATGATTAGATTTTGGTAACAACAGTAGTATCCGTGTCTATACCAAAACACCGTCTTACTTTGCCTGAATAGGATCACAGTGTTAAAATTAGTATAAAAAAGGCGCGCTGTCAGTAGCATGGCGAAAAGGCAAATTCGCTACAGGAATTTAAAAGATTATCTTGCAGCTCAAGTACCATCACCTTTACGTTCCATGTCATTGATGCGTGTGGCTGGTATAGCTAGCACAACTTGGATTAATACAGCGGGTGCTGTTTTTCTGTTAGGTGAGCGATTGCATGAGGCACGGGGAGCCTCAGGAGCTTCAGAGGTTAGCCTACCCCTACTCTACACATGTGGTTATCCGGTTCACAGGTACCCCTGCGTGGACGCCTAGATTTGTCAGAGCGACCAATGCTCCACATACAGCTAGTGGTGTGAATCAACCAATAGTTTAATATTACAGCGACAGGGAGCTTACAAAGGAAAGCAAACGCCGCAGTGTGCGGCAGAGAATGTGGTGAAGTGATGAATGAAACATATGCACCAGCCTTGGTTTTAGCCACCGCCGTGGACTTCACATCCATGAAGGGGAAGAATGATGTTAAATCACAACAGAGGCAACTATGCGCTTCAGAAACTACCTTGCCTAGAGAGAAAGCGGTTGACACATCGTCATCATCATCAGTCTGACTGCGCCCACTGCAGGACAAAGGCCTCTCCCATATCACTGTATTTAAACCTGTCCTGTGCCAGCCGTAGCCACCTTCTCCCCTCAAACTTCTTAATCTCGTCCGCCCACTTAAGTTTCTCCGCCACCTGCAACGCATTGCCTTCTCTTAGTACCCATTAAGTTACCCTTAACGACTATCGGTTATACGGCGTTCTCTTTGTAGCTCTGCCCAAGCCCAATTCTCCTACTTGGTTTCGACTAGAACGCCATTAACTGGCCTTCGTTCCCTGACTTAATTTGTCATCTTCCGCTCCGTTAACGTTACACCTATCATTTTTCTTTCCACAGCGCACTGTGTTCTCTCCAGTTTAAGTTGAACCCTTTTCGTTAGCCTCCATGTTTCTGGCCGACAAGTCAGTACGGACAAAGTACAAAGCTTATATACTTTTTCTTTGCGGGAAGCGACTGGAGGCCTTTCAGTTCTCTGGACCCGGATGGTGAAAATGAACGACAATATTATCAGTACTTAACGCAAAAGAAGAAAACTCCAGGCTTATTACTCTTGAGCTGACAAGTGACAGATAAAAAGTGGGAGCAATGCCCGTGCTTAAGTGTGGGTTTCAAGAGCGGCTTTGTTATTGATGCATCCTCTCATACATCTGTTTCAAACACCCCAGCTGTTTCGAGACCAAAATACTCGGGCTGATAGGAAAGAAGCTCTCCTTAACACAAAGCGCTCTTCGAAGCTTGAAGAACTGAAGGCACTTACGTTGAACTTCTTAAGAGTTAGCTTGAGGCAACCCGAGAGTACTGAGACCTGCGAGGTACAAATGCGGAACTAAGGTGTGAGATCTACTAGCAACAGAACGAATGCAGGAGGATAAGGTCAAAGGTTCTTTCCAGAGCTGGAGGGTGGAAAAACCCGTCTTCAAATTATACTGTACTTTCGTCGTCAGATCATTCTTTTATTCGATGATTGTTCCGTTTACTGCGTCAGCATTATAGCTCAAGTTCCAGCTAAGCAGTTGTTGTGGGTGCTGTTACCGGAGCGAAGGAGTGTGAGAGAGCAGGCGAAGCGAAAGGTGAAATAGAGAGGGGAGAAGAGAGGGAGAGAGAAAGAGACAAGATGATGGATGGATGGATGGATGGATGGATGGATGGATGGATGGATGGATGGATGGATGGATGGATGGATGGATGGACGGACGGACGGACGGACGGACGGACGGACGGATGGATCGTTGGATATGAAAGATACAAGTGTCCCCTTTGAAACAAGGTTGTGGCAGTTGCTCGCATTCTCACTTTTTCTTTATCTTTATTTAACTGTGTCACAAAAGGATGGATGGATGGATGGATGGATGGATGGATGGATGGATGGATGGATGGATGGATGGATGGATGGATGGATGGATGGATGGATGGATGGATGGATGGATGGACGGACGGACGGACGGACGGACGGACGGACGGACGGACGGATGGATCGTTGGATATGAAAGATACAAGTGTCCCCTTTGAAACAAGGTTGTGGCAGTTGCCCGCATTCTCACTTTTTTTTTATCTTTATTTAACTGTGTCACAAAAGGATGGATGGATGGATGGATGGATGGATGGATGGGTGGATGGATGGATGGATGGATGGATACGGCTGAACCCTTTAAATCGGGCGGTGGCTAAAGCCACCTAGCCATTGCTTATGAAATTTTACTCTTGTCTTGATTTTAGCCACCAACCAGATAACCTTCGCTTGGTTGCTTCTACCCGCTTAAAATCTACTTTCCCTTCACTGTCCTTAAACCCCAATGCCTTGGATAAATCCGCCCCGTTGCTTTCCACTGTAGGGTGAAGCCCTTTACAGAAAAGTATCAAGTGTTCAGCCGTTTCCTCCTCCTCTCCGCACGCAATGCAAAGCGTGTCTATCTCGTGTTACCTGACTCTATACGTCTTAGTCCGCAAAACTCCCGTCCTGGCCTCAAACATCAAAGAGCTTCCCCTACAATTATCATAGATATTTTCTTTGGCAATTTCCTGCTTAAAAATTCTATATGTTTTGCAGTGCTGATTTCGTCAGCATCCCTGTTTTCCACAGAGCTCTCTCTGTTTCTTTAACCTTTTTCTTAACCGATAATTGCTGATTTGCCCCCTTACTGCTGTCCAGATATTTGCTTGTCAATGTTTTAGTTCGCTTTCTCCATTTGGTGTCAACATTCCTTATGTACAGGTATTTGAAAACTTTCCTAGCCCACTGCTTTTCCCCAATTTTTCTCAGCTGCTCCTCAAATGCTATCTTACTGCTAGCTTCTCTGCTATCGAACGACGCCCATCCCATATCACCCTGTACCCCCTAATTTAGTGTATTGCCATGTGCTCCCAAAGCTAGCCTCCCTACGCCACGTTGTTTAATTTCTAACCTTGCTTTCTAACAAATGCTGCTGAGGAATAACGCCCCTTGCGGGAGTGAGAGGAACTAGCGCTCGGGTCGGAGTGAGTGAATGAGCGCGAGAGAGAAAGAAACGCGTCGGAGAGAGCGCAAATGACTAGAGGGAAAGTGCCAGAAAAAGGCGCGTAGAAATAGCGCCTCTAGCTGAAGCATACGTAACGCTCGCGCTAGCGTTGGCTCAAGCATTCGCAATGGAGACTCCCAGTCCTCAGACTAGCCGTGCCGTCCGTGCCGAAGCGCAACGAAAAAGGCGTCAAGATCCATGATTTTGACTGGCTGAAGAGGAGGACTCAAAGAGGTGGAGATAGTAGACCCCTATACCATACCGCCTACCGTGTTACAGTTACCGAATTACCTGTAGCCCTGCCACCACTAGTGCGCTCGCGCTGATTGGTCCCAGTGCGGCAGGCCTTCATGCAGCTGCCCGATACCCGGCGCCATCTGGTATCGTAAAGGTAATCTGCGCATGCGCACTGATGGCACGCTGGCTCACGGTACTCCGGTAACGATAATACGGTACACGACATACTAAAGGTGTCTAGTAAAGATACCTTTCAGTGCAGCATAAACGGCGGCAAGCCCCTGTTGCACGAGAAGCTCAGGGTGGAGAAATGAGAAGGGCAAGCTAAATGGGAAATATGCAATTCAAAAAAGAATCTTAAAAAGTAACTTGTAAAGACGGGAATTAAAAATGTACTGCTGACACACATATGCCATGTTTTTTTCACTGTTCAATAAGCAGCGCACAGAACAGGGCTGACAGACAGACAGACAGACAGACAGACAGACAGACAGACAGACAGACAGACAGACAGACAGACAGACAGACAGACAGACAGACAGACAGACAGACAGACAGACAGACAGACAGACTGACAGACAGACAGACAGACAGACAGACAGACAGACAGACAGACAGACAGACAGACGGACGGACGGACGGACAGACAGACAGACAGACAGACAGACAGACAGACAGACAGACAGACAGACAGACAGACAGACAGACAGACAGACAGACAGACAGACAGACAGACAGACAGACAGACAGACAGACAGACAGACAGACAGGAGGACGGAAAGGATGGAAGAAAGAAGCCTAGTAGTCTTGTGGGCTGATGCAAGTGCTGCCACTTACTGATTCCTTTTCAGTGCAGTATATTCGATCTGGGATTTTGGCGGCATTCTTGGCAGCACACATCATCAGGTCCTCGTCTGCTCTTTTCTTGCTTAACTGACACAAGGACCAGGGAAGAGGGAAAGAAAAACGCGCCAATGCGCAGCAGTGAACTGAGTTTTTTAGCTCTTATTGCGGCTGTTTGTTGTTTCGAGACGCACGAACAAATTCAACTTCCTTCCTTTTTGTTCCATATGCACCGAACGATCCTTTACTTCTCACCACTGAGAACCACCTATGGGCAGTTTGTGGCTGCAGTGGTGTGCAACGTTTCCTGATGGAGTCGTTTTCAGTTCAGTGAGGTTCATCCTCCTTAACTGCAAGGAAGATAGCCTTCGCAGATGTGCTGCCTCGGTAGATGGATTCCCTTCAGTATAACAACCCGCGTACCGTATTTGCCAAAAGTATTTAGGCAACGGGGTTTCATTCTCAACCGTATTTGCGAGGAGACGCGTCCTTGCTACATTATGCAGATTTAGAGCTAAAGGGATTCTTAAGTACTCTCTCAGATGGCGAATAAAGAAATCCTATTACTTGATCGTTTTTTGCAGAGGCGGTGCATAGATCGAGACGCGTATATACGTATTTATTACATACGTGAAAGGGTAGGATGTCAATTTACGCGACAACATTACTGAATTGCAGTTAGACCTTTGATAGTGCGCGGAATGAGAACAGTATACATGGCTGATAGCGCGTCGTCCAAGTCCCCTTTCTGCACTGCTCTTCGGGCTGTTTTGTGATGCATTTCGAACATTACTGAAATTGAGTATGTATATCAAGACTAGCAATTGCAGTGTAGCCTGTTCACAAATTTCTGCGACGTGTTCGAAAACTGTTTCTAATGGCAGCTGTCTAAATTTCCTGGCACAAAATTGACGTAAAAATTATGTTCTAGATGTGTGACCTGGCACAAAATATAAAAATATGAAAAAAGAGCACACTCTAAAAAAACTGTTCCGCTTTAACCAACAAAAAACATGGACGGTTAACTACGGACATTAGGAACAAGTGTAGCAATTACGTAACCGTATTATATATTCACTAGACTGAATATTTTCAAATTATAGAAATATAATTAGTTTCTTCGGGTTAAAAGTGGTTGCTTACTCTTTCTTTACTACGCGAACTGGACTGCAAGATTTTTAAAAATAAAAGTTTGTAGCCTACCTCGACGTCGACAGCTGTAACGTGTAAGCTGTGCATGATGTTCAAAATCACCATACGTGCCAGGATATTGCCTCTTCATTTTAACTGGAAACTACAATGAGCCTGAACTAGTTTAATTTACCTTCGCTCCCGCATGCAACGTTTCGCACCTGTCGCGTGCATTCAGATGCAATATTACGTGTTCTGTTTGAATCGACGCCTCCTTTATTATGTATCCCTGTCACATAATCCAGTTTCCAGTGGAAGAGTGGACACGTCGTTCACCTGTTAAGCACGATGTGGCGCTCTCTGGCTAAAGCCCGGCTCTCATCATCATCAGCCTTACTACACCCACTCCAGGGCAAAGGCCTTTCCCATGTCTCTCCAATTAACCCTGTCCTTTGCCAGCTGCATCCACCTTTGCCTGCAAACTTCTTAATCTCGTCCGCCCACCTAACCTTCAGCCGCCGCCTGCTACGCTTGCTTTCTCTTGGAATCCACTCCGTTACCCTTAAGGACCAGCGGTAATCTTGCCTTCGCATTACATGCCCTGCCCAAGCCCATTTCTTCCTCTTGAGTTTGACTAGGATGTCATTAACCCGCATTTGTTCTCTCACCCACTCTGCCCGCTTCCGGTCTCTTAACGTTGCACCTATCATTTTTCTTTACATCGCTCGCTGCGTTGTCCTTAAGCTGAACTCTTTTCGTTAGCCTCCACGTCTCTGAGCCGTAGGTGAGTACCGGTAAAATACATCTGTTGTACACTTTTCTCTTGAGGGATATTGGTAAACAGCTATTCATGATCTGAGAGAACCTGCCATATGCTCTCCACCCCATTCTTATCCTTCTAGTTATCTCCTTCTCATGATCCGGATCTGTTGTCACTACCTGCCCTAACTAGACGTATTCCTTCACAACTACCAGGCTCTCGCTGCCAATTGTGAACTGTTCCCTTCCTAGGCTGTTGAACATTACCCTGGATATCTGCATGTTAATTTTTAGACCCATCGTTCTGCACTGCCGGTCTAACTCATTGATCATGATTTGCTGTTCACCTCCTGAGTGACTCAGCAAGGAAAGTCATCAGCGAATCGCATATTATTTAGGTATTCTCCATTTATTCTTATTCCCAACTGTTCCCAATTCATGCCTCGGAATACCTCCTGTAAACAGGCGGTGAACAGCATTCGTGAGATCGTGTCTCCTTGCCTGACGCCTTTGCTTATTGGAATTTTATTACTGACTTTATGGAGGACTATAGTAGCTGTGCAGTTGCTATATATATATATATATATATATATATATATATATATATATATATATATATATATATATATATATATATATATATATATACCAGTATTTTGACATAAGGCTCTTCTACCCCCTGATTACGCAATGACTGTATGACTGCTGAGGTTTCCACTGAGTCGAATGCTTTCTCGTAATCAATGAAGGCTATATATATATAGAGGTTGGTTATATTCTGCGCATTTCTCTATCACTTGATTGATGGTGTGAATATGATCAATTGTGGAACATCCTTTACGAAAGCCTGCCTGATCATTTGGTTGATTAGAGTTTAAGGTTGCCCTGACTCTATTCGCGATTACCTTAGTAAATACTTTGTAGGCAACGGATAGTAAGCTGATCGGTCTGTAATTTTTCAAGTCCTTGGCGTCTCCCTTCTAATGAATTAAGATAATGTTTGCATTCTTCCAAGCTTCTGGTACAGTCGAGGTCATAAGGCATTGTGTATACAGGGTGGCTAGTTTTTCTAGCACGATGTCCCCTCCATCCTTCAACAGATCTGCTGTTACCTGATCCTCCCCAGCTGCTGTTCCCCTTTCCATTGCTCCTAAGGCTTTCTTTACTTGATCTTTCGTTACTGGCGGGATGACGCATTGCTCTTCACTACTGTCTTTCTTATTAACGCTCTGATTACATTGGCTACTGTACAGGTCTGTATAGAACTCTTCGGCTACGTTAACTATCTTATCCATATCATTAATGACATTGCCATGCTTGTCTCTTAACGCATACATCTGGTTTTTACCTATGCCTAGTTTCCTCTTCACCGCTTTTAGGCTACCTCCGATCTTTAGAGCATGCTCGATTCTCTCCATATTCCAGCTCCAGGCTTTATGTAAGTTCCATATTCCGGCTCCAATCCCGGCTCTGTGTAACTTTAACTGCGGCACATCATGGTGCTTTCTACAGCCTCCACGACACGCCCTTACAAAAATTTTTTTACATAGTCAATAGACTGTCCGCCCTTATGAAAATGGTCTATAGACAGTCTATAGACTACTTATAGACTCCATTGCCTGTCTTTAGATGTTTCTTTTAGTCTATTCATAGTTTATTGTCTGTCTGTAGACAAAAGACTACTTAAAGTGCATGGCTATAAATCTATAGATTTTATATAGACTGTGTATAGGTTCGCTAAGATTGGTCCATTGAGGGCCTATAGACTGCCTAAAGAAATTTTTGTAAGGGCGTACACTTTTGTCTATAAACTCTATAGAGCGGTCTATAGTCAAAACCTAGAATATAGTTTATAAGCAATACAAATCATATAGAGAGTCTATAGACAGTATAGATTTATGGTCATACACTTTTAGTGGACTTTTATCTATAGGCAGTCTATAGGCTATCGTATTTGTATTGCCTATAGACTACTGTCTGTAGACAGTCTATAGTATTGTACAGTATTGACTACGGACTGTTTGAAACAGTCTGTTCATTTTGGTTTTATCCGGTTCAACGCCCCCAAGCGACTCAGGCTATGAGGGACAGCGTAGCAATGGGCTCTGGGAATTTCGACAACCTGGGGATCTTTAACGTGCACTGACATAGCACAGTACACAGGCCTCCAGAATTTCGCCTCCATCGAAATTCCACCTGCGCGACCGGGATCGAACCCGCGTCTTTCGAGTCAGTAGCCGAGTGCCATAACCACTGAGCCACCGCGGCGGCGCGGTCTGTAGATTTATGGACACACACTTTTAGTAGACTTTTCACTACAGACAGTTAATAAACTGTGAGTAGAAAACAAAGGAAATATCTCTAGGAAGGCAATAAAGCCTATCAGAAGGTAATAGACTGCTTACAGACCGCACTTAAAAAGGTAGTGCAGAAAGGCGCCACCCTACGTGGTCAGCGATAGCCAGGACAGGCAGGAAGGCTTGTGTGCGGAAAAGGGCAGGATGGAGAGGGATGGGAAAGGGGTTGATCTTTGTTTTGGGCTTACATGACAGGCATTGTTAATAAAGGAAGCGTTGTTCGATCATACTCGTCAAGCGCCAGTCAGCGAACCGTTCAAGTTACAGCTGGTGAACGCATGATATGTTGGTTTCAGCTCATTGGGAATGAGTAGGAATGTACGTACGGCTGAAAATACGTGTTGGAAACCCTTCATCGACAGCAACTTCCTGGTGCAGTTGCGCATGACGCGTGTGACTGGGAGGCACATACAAACAAGAATGTAAAAGTTATAAACAGATGAAACAATTATAAACGAGCTGAAGCAATGTAAGACCTCTGCAACTGGGCGATGTGAGCGCCTTTTACCAGCGCAATTAGTTTCTCTCAATTTCAACGAAAGCCGAAGCCGTCACTTCTCGGGGTCACAAAAAGAACGTACGCTTTTACCTGTTTCACGAGCCACCCTTTTTTTCATTTCAAGACAAAGAGTTTTCCGTCCATATCCAAATCTCAAGAAAGGATTTTCGTAAGTTTTACAAATCCAGACACCACCGGATATTTCTTAGCCGCCACAACTCCGACCGCGGCGCGCCCGCCGCCGCCTCGCCAGATGTGGTCACGTGATTATGCACGTGGCTAAGCGTTCGCTTAAAGAGCCGAAATGCAGTTTTGCCATGGATGAGAGCGCGGCTAACACTGTGCCTGAAACGCCTGAGAGGCGTTTAAATCATCTAACCAAGCGTAGTCAAGTGTAATGGATCTTTAACTCTTTCTAACTAGGTTTAGAAGAGTTTAACCACTGCCAGTTTTCTTTTTTTTGCCAGTACAGTACCATTGTCGAAGGGGCATTGTGCTGCTATGTGGCCCAAGGCGTGACCGTATAAGCTGTTGTCCGGCGTTCAGTTTATTGCTTTGCGCAGATATCTGAAAAATCACTGGTCTACAATACTGCTCGATGCACTCAGCCTTCGTAAACTATGTATACCGTTTTACGAAACTAAGAAAACCTTTGCGCTAAGTTTAGCACCACTGCCAAGAAAGCTCAAGAATTTAAGCCTAAAGCTCTTTTATGTAGTCGGTGTCATAAGTATTTGGGCCAAATAAATCCCTCTTGGGTTGTACAGTGGTGCACTGCAGATTTATATTAACTCGCCAAGATATGATCAACTAAGAGAAAAACTGACGTTTTGGGGTCAGATTGCGTACTAAACAAGTGTAAATTTCCCGCAAGGCTCCACGTCATGTTAAGAGCATGCTTGGTGTTTCGCATGTGCAATGATTCTAGGAGAAAGCACGATTATTGGCATTTATCTATGGCGACGACTGCGTAACCCATCATTGCGCACGCAAAATACTTCATACGCGCTAAATTGGACGCACGGAACGCTTCGGCAAATCTACACTCGCTCAGTGGTTGATTGCAGCTGCACAGAAGATATCGCCGTTCCATTCGGCGCTCATTGTAAACAATTAACCCGTACGGGCAGCGAAATATTGCCTTCCATTTTAATTCCAGCTATGTTGCTCCTCATTTCTGCTAGTTCGCTCCTCCTAAGAAATATTTGTTCTAGTGGAGCCGTTCACCATCATCATCATCATCGTCAGCCTGACTACGCCCACTCCCATGTCTCTCCCATGTCTCTCCAATTAACCCTCTCCTTCGCCAGCTGCGCCCACCGTATGCCCGCAAACTTAATCTCATCAGCCCACCTAACTTTCTGCCACCCCCTGCTACGCTTGCCTTCTCTTGGAATCCACTCCATTTCCCCTTAAGAACCAGCGATTATCTGCCTTCACAATGCATGCCCTGGAAAACCATATTTATTCCTCTTGATTTCGACTAGGATGTCATTAGCCCGCGTTTCTTCCCTCGCCCACTCTGCAGCCCGCTTCCGGTCTGTTAACGTTACACCTATCATTTTTCTTTCCATGGCTCGCTGCGTTGTACTTAACTGAACTCTTTTCGTTAGCCTCCACGTTTCTGCCCCATAGGCGAGTACCGGTAAGGTACAGCTGTTGTATACTTTTCTCTTGAAGGATTTGGCTAACTGCCATTCATGATCTGAGAGAACATGCCATATTTGCTTCACCCCATTCTTATTTTTCTAGCTATTTCCCTCTCATGATATGGATCATCGACCACTACCTGCCCTAAACAGACGTATTCTTTTACCACTTCCAGCACCTCGCAACCAGTTGTGAACTGCTGTTCTCTTGCCATACTGTTGAAGTTTACTTTGGTTGTCTGCTTGTTAATTTTAAAACCCACCATTCTGCTCTGCCTGTCTAACTCATTGATCATGCTTTAGAGCCCATCTCGTCAGTGAGCTAGCAAGGCAATGTCATCAGCGAATCGCAGATCACTTAAGTGTTTTTCATTAACTCTTATCGACAACTGTTCCCAATCGAGGCCTCGAAACACCTCCTGTAAACAGGCGGCGAATAGCATTGGCGAGATCGAGTCTGCCTGCCTGACAGCGTTCCTTATTGAAATTTTATTGATGAATTTATGAAGGACTACGGTAGCTGCATATTCGTTGTAGATATCTTCCAGTATTTTTACATAAGACTTTTCTGCGCCCTTAATCCACGACGCCTGCATGACTGCTGAGCTTTCCACTGAGTCAAATGCGTTCTCGTAATCAATGACGCGCGTGAGGCGGGAGCACTCAACAGCGCTGTTGCTGTAAATGATGCGCTTGAAGAATGCAAACCAATGGACCACTAAACACATAAGTTCCAAATAGAACGCGATTTGAAATGCACCGCCTGAAAACAGTGAGATGGCCACAAACAGAGCTGATATCTGAGGACGCTTGGTACGAAACATTACCAACTGTAGCTCGTTATATACCATGTGTACTTAGAGTAGCAAGCAGAGCGGCTTCATCAATCTTTGCTCAGGGTAAAAATTGATTTGTGGCTCCTTCCTGCCATGGTGGTGTTTCTTTTTCCGGCAGCGAAGTACGATTTTATTTCATATGAAACTGAATTTAAAACAACTCCACCTCGGAACTCCAGCAAAACAAAAACGGCATGGATCTGCTTCGGCCTTCTAACTTCGGGTTGCACTTTTCTAGAACAAGGGTCTAGCGGATAAATGCCGTTGAAATTTCGCTCTTCCGTAGTGACTGCAGTTATTTACGTGTCAAGATGGTTTGAGATCTCATATATTGCTTCATCAACGATTTGTGGAGTAATTGGACGCGAATAGGCATAGGCCATAGGTTTACCTTCCCTTAAGCGGCTTACTCAGCACAATGCTTCGAAACATTACACCTGAATTTTTTTGTTACGTCATTAATTCACACCCTTTTTAATTTGTGCTCTGTTCTCATTCCTTGCAGGCGACATTCGCTTTGTGCGCACTGAGCTTGTGGCTTTCATTGAACCATCCCGTATGTTTTGAGTGCCTTTGAAGCAGCCGTCCGGAAAGCCCGAAACGGATGCTTGCAGTATGCCTGCAAATAAAAACATAAAAGCGCAGCTGCTACTTCTCCTGATGGTGATATTGACAAGAATATAGGCTTAATAAACAACACCGCTGAGGAAACTGCTGGCAAACATTCCTATCGTTCCACTGTTCCATATTATCTCAAGAGAGCACCTAAGCAACTCAAACATCACTCGATTTTCTAGAGCAAATAACCTATTGCTTCGAAACGTTCGTACCAATTATGGCAAACTAACTATCGGTCTCATCATGATTAAAATAAGGAACTAACCTCCCTCCTGTAATAAATTATTGCGCTCTCTGTCATAATTCAGGAAATCTTTCAGGCAATACATTTCCGATCATCGGATAATGTTATAGTATTGTAAAATACGCATTGTTTAATGGATATTTTTGCGTATAGCCATCCTGCTAAAACTTCTACTCTTCTCTCGTTACGCATTACGTGTCGCATGCATTACGTGTTTAAACCTTGTCTTCAGTATTTGCCACCTTAAACTTGACGAACATATTTATTTGATACGATGCTTGTGCCCCTTCTTTATACATGCTATTTTGCTTGTTGACATATTGAGTTATTGAGTTATTCGGTATGCTTTGCTACTGACAAATAGTTTTGGTTTGGTTTGGTTTGGTTTATGGGGTTTAACGCCCCAAAGCAACTCAAGCTACGAGGGACAAATGATTTTGCTCATTGTCTGACTGCTTCGGTTTTACTTTCCCTATGCATTTGTAAAAAAAGGTCCCAAAGCGATATTGACTTCAGGACCTCTTTCTGTATAATATTGCTGCGTCCTCTGTACAACCCTCAGTGACAATGAAACTAGCAGAGGTTTATCGCTTGTTAAACCTATTGACACGAGCGAAAGCTCTGTTAAGCATTGTTACGCATAGCTTGTCGCCGGAGTCAGTCCGGAGCGCGCTCCTCATTGATGGCGAGACTGGGCGGATGAGAGCCAGCGAAGCAGCTGTTATACTAGTTATACCTCCGCTAGTCACGTGGTAAAGCAGTGACGAGGCAACGAGCGAGTGCGGCTGCGGCTCCTCTCCACAGCGAGTGACGCCGTATGACGTCACTTGCCACACCTCCGCTCCGCCGGCTCAAGGTCAAATGCGCACCAAAAGTTGACCTTGGGAGTCATAGTGCGAAAAGTAGAGCTTTCGCTCTAAGACTGCAGCTTAAACACGAAATGTAAAACAGAAAACGCTTCATCATCTGATGTGCGGCAGCTTTGGCTGCGTAACAATATGCACTGTTCTGTGCGTCACACGGTTGAACTCGTCACTTACACCACTGGCACTCGTACGGTGCAAGGGGCATGTAATCGACCCCGCCTTTGGCATTGGTGAGCGGCTCTTCCTGGGATTCCGCGATGTGTGGGGAAGCAAGAAGAGCTAGAGGCACGAGAAGAATCAGGATTCGGGCGCCACCCACACCTCCTGGATGGATGGAAAGTTGGAAATGGGTATTTATGCATTTGAAGTGGCATTCGGGTTAGCTGCTGAGTTATTCGCGTGTGATAGGTTTCTGGCGTTTGTCAGATAATCCGCGGGACGCTAATCATCAGCTCATCACCAGCCAGAACAATCCTAAAGTTCTTGTAAGTGGCACTGTAGGAATGTTTTGCTCCCGTGTATCGTGCCTTGAGTCTTCAGGTGTGTCTCGCAGTGGTATTCCTGAAGATGTCACTCACATTCATTCTTAACTCGAGGAGAGCAGGAGCAGGTGATTTATTTTGGTCAGATATGAAGTGTCATTGACATTGACGGGTTGTGGCACCAAAGCACTCTTGCACTCCGCCATGTACCCTTCAATCAACCCATACGTATTGGCATAAGCGACAGTCCTCGGTGAAAAGTTCCAGAAGTCTCAACCCCACAAGGCGATTCTAGTAATCATACTTTCCAGATGCACTAGCCGAGAATTTTATCAGGGGACATGAATTTTTTAGAGAAAGGAATCAGCAGAATACACAAAAAAAGTAAGACAGGACAAGGAAAGGGAGAGAAAATTTTCGGGTGAATCTCACAGATCTTGCCTTTAGGCTAACTCCAAAAGCCACTCAAAACGGTGTCCTAACTTCTACAGGCCCATGACTGGGCTCACTTCAGTACGCTCAAGAATAGGTGGCTTTAGGCGGCACTTTGTCTAGTGACTAATTCTCGGTACGTGCAGTCTTGGTCAAAAGTCTTAAGGCCAAAGGCTTCGCTTCAACCGTATAACAGAGCCATAATGGCACTATTAAAGGCCGAATGATCTTGAAATGCTAGCAGAAGGTTTCTTCTTGCGGTAAAGAAGATTCCTGCTTGACTTGTGCTTTGAATGGTTCGCTACACGGAGCATTCTAGGAACATTTATTTCGCGGCAGCTGGACGCTGTGGCATTGAGACTTTTGACAAAGACTGTTCATCCCTTATGGCCGGGACAAACCCGAGGACTTTGTCTATGATCCTCAAGTGAACGCTAGTTATCTGTGCGTACAATCTTCAATAGTCTGGCCTTTGTATATATTAGTTTTGTGCTAACGAAACCCCATTTGGGGCTACTGCTGCAATATAAGAGATAGATGATTAAAAAATCTGACCGCACAGTGGCGATGAACTGCACGATAGAAGAGGCAGACGATTAATGTTTAAAACCGAATAAGAATATACCTCAGGTTTAATTTGTAATATCTGCCGAAGGAAGCGGAGAGTACGTGTCGCATTTGGAAGAGAAAAGGTGAGAGGATGTTGAAACAGACAAAACTCGCAAGGAATTCAAGCACCTGGAGAACACGAAACCCAGTGCGTAAATGATGGACAACTCATTTCCACCGGAATACCTCGCGTAGAAAAAAAAGACAGGTCGTAGAACATTTCTTTAGATTTATGTCCAGCAGTCTTGGATAAAAATCTTGAATTCTCATGTAAAGCCCTCACCCAAGGGCCCTTGAGGTATCTCTAATATAGCAAGGTGCTGTTATAGAAATATTGAAGGTAATGATATGTATCCAAATCTTTCTTTGAAAGTCTTTTCAGCGCTCGCAACGAGCAGTTAAGAGCTGCAATAGAAAAGCAATGGGGAACGTTTCCGACGATAGCGAAAACGTTCATAGCAAAAACATGGAAACCTGCATAGAGGATATCAGCGTATATATCAACTGTTATTGTGAGATTTTGCAATTTATGATAACATTGCTTTCATTAACTTTATTCGATTGAAAAGTGCTTTTGTTCAGACTTGTTGAGTATGTATTTGTCTGCTTTGCCCGTGTTTGCTTTCTTTTCATGGTACCACTATTTTACTGCTACATGGCTACTGCGTGCGACCAGAGAATCTTGCATTGTGTTACAAGAACACACGCATTCTCGGCCACTTTGTCTGCATTGTAACTTCTGAAATTGACTGAAAGGCAACAAATCCATTAGACTTCGTGTTTCTTAAGCAATAAGGGGGGGGGGGGGGGGGGGACAAGGGAGTCAAAGGGATATTAGTGAAGATTCGCTGGGTAACGCTAAGTGTTCCTGAAGAATATTTTAATTACAGTTATTCCCGGTATGTAACTTAAGTTAATTCTTTTTGCTGTATTTTCTTTTAAATTTAATTATTAAAATCACTAAAGAATTGTCCTGTTCGCGGGAAAAGTTCAATAAGATCCTCTTCAGACGAGCCTGCGGTCGGTACTATAGCAGAGCAAGGTAGTAACATATGATTTCGTATCCGGCTAGGTATGGAACCATGGTCCATAAATATCCCAGTCCAGTGCTGCTCCGGGCATCATGTATGGCAAGCACAGTTATCTTGCCGTACGTAAAAACGGAGCAGCAAGCACGGGCGGGGCAAGCCCTCCACGCTGAGGCGATGAGCGCAAGATAGACATTACCTTTCATCTTCAAGCAGGCTTCAAAGCTTGACCGAATACGACGACGAAGCATAAAGGGAGCATATGCGGTCGTGAAATACGATGAAAGCCAAAGGAGCGCTGTAAAGAAATGCGCTGACAGCTGGTTGAAACCGGCCAGCCTAATTGCTGAGCTGTACTAAACCCTTAGACACACGTGGATCTTCAGGAATAAATGAATCCGGAGGCGCTACCCGTGGAAATAAATGCAAGCATTTCTCTAAAGGCCAGAGGTAAAAAAAAATAAATCAGCGAACTGAGAAGGGAGCATCGGGTTTGAGTAATGTGCACATTATGAGATCAGGTCTGTTAGACAACATTGGAGCACTGCTTTTTCACCCCCTATGTATTACTGGGGACAAAAGTTTCCGGGACGCGAGTTCTGGGAAAAACGTTTATTGTAGCTCCACCTCGCAACCAAGTCGCCTGATATTGTGAAGAGAGGAAGGAGCATTTAGGCCTTTCATGCCTTCGTACAATATCAGGCGGCTGGATAGCGAGGTGTAGCTACAATAAACGTTTTTCCTAGAAATCGCGTCCCGGAAACTTTTGTCCCCAATAGTACATGCAAGGCATAAAGCCCGCAGTCGTAAGTGTAAACCTTCTTGTCGCCGCCGTTAAGACCTCCAAAATTTAGACACGCACGGCTGTTTCTGCTAAGACGAGCAATGCATAAAGGTTTTTTGCTGCAATAGCCGTAGCTTCTGCTTTTAAAAAAGGGGCGCGGATTTCTGCCTCATTTCCGCAATGTTTGGCGAGCACACTTGCCAGTAGCGCAGCGCTCTTGTACGCAGTCAGGCTTTGGAAAAATGGTGTGTCAGTGGAAGGTTGTCGAACCAGAACCCGAGAAAAACACGTAGTTTTGCCCAGAACAGCATCCGAACCGAACAAGTATCTTTTTTTCCCATCTTGGAACTGAACCCGAACCGGTCAGTTTTACAGGAACCGTTCCGAACCGGTGTGGGGCATGGTTCAGCCACAAATTTTGCGCAACACGGCATACTTTTCTTTTTTTTTAGATAAAAAAAAGGAGAGAACAGTGTAGGCTGCGAAACAAACTAAGTATTTCCACAATGCAAATTGAGCAATCCTAAAACATTTTACACTAAACCAATGTGAAACGTCCTTGAAATACATGTGAAAGATGTTTTTGGATGAAAATGTTCAAGGAGTTGTTAAACTGCTCAAAATAAAGAGCACCATGTGCGAGAAGATTTCCGCTCTCTATGTCATGTAGCTTCAATATTTTAAACGTAGTTAGGTAGATTGACACACGCCTTCCAACATTTGTGTTCCAAGCAAGTCGTCAATTGACTCTTACAGCAATAAACTCGTCCCGTTCTTTCAGAATCTGTAGTGTGTTGCAGCCGACGGAAATAAGCATACAAAGGTAGTCTTTGGGCAGCATTAAATGCAGTAAGATTAAAAACGAAACATCACAGCCAGTTCCCTCTCATGGCCTCCGCAACCCTAAGATTACCTTCCGAGCCTTTAACGGGCTATAGGACGTCTATCAACAGTCGCCCTGCTATTACACGTTGAATGGCATGCTTTTTGCTCTATGCGTATAACAATTAACCTTAACCACTTGGCCCATCTGGCATATTTATTTCTGATCACTATGCCCCCAAAACTGCATTTCTTTATCTTGATTATCCCTAAAGTAACAAGAGGGGCGTACATACGATGTTCGAATAGAGAACGCATATATGCATTGTCAGCATTGCAGCGGCATTGCATCAACAGCAGCAATGACCCTCCTTCGGTACTGCTCGAAAGTCTAGACGTCAGCACGTGTTATGCTTAACGGCTGGTGAAAACTTGAGCAATGGAGCGATGATATGTCGTCCACGAAGGCATGCTTTGCATAACGGATGAACTGTAGGGTTTCGAAACTGTAATACCAGTACCGTGTACAGCTGAGACCGCCACAACTGAACTTTACAAGGAGCCCACACCTGGAGATTTGCACAGCATATCACTGAAATTTCGCATACAGGTGCCTAAAATAAACGTCTCGGTTGCAACCAACGTGGCTGCCAGCATGAAAACGCGGAGATGGTCTTGTTCGAAAGCCACCTGTTCCGTGTCTCAGTTTTTAAGCAGGGTAGTGGCATGAGAAAATCGTTTGTTGCTAAGGTTTTTTACCATGACTTTCATCCCCAATATTTCCCTCTCTAACTCCCCGAATCCCTCTCGTAAGCACGTTATTTATAACAGCAGCTATATTTCTTCATACCGTATGATGCCTTTTCTGATTCGTATTATGTAACTTATCGTGTGATTGAGCTGCGCACTCGAAATACCTATTTATAGCACCTTTAAATGTCTCTTCCGCGCCTAGATTGCACAATGACTGGGCGATTACTTATGTTGCCTCCGAATCAATTGCTTTCAGCTCCCAATCCTCGGCAAACGAAGGCGAACATTTTCCAACCCATGGTGAAACTGATGCACAATACGAATAACTCTTCTAAGCATTTCTAAACATTTGTAAACTTTTACTTTCGAATGGCATCGTCCAAAATATAGATGCCAACGTGTCTACGCTCTGCCTCGTAGCGCGCTAAACTAAGCCGAAAGCTGCTGGCCCTCTTTAGCTAATGGCTAGACCTCCAACAAAGTCTAACGCCTACACAGTTTGTGAACCTAAGCTAGTACACCGATCCCAACGGGCGCGCGATGAAGTGCTCGGCGCTGGTAACGCGGGCTGCGCTGGTCGTTTGATGAACCGTGATCTCATCACGAGGACATGACGGTCAATATCTGGTAACATAGCGGGTCACATGACCGAATGCTGACGTTCTACGAAACCCAAAGAAACAATGAAATGCAACTGATCTATGGATGCAGGCATGGAGAGTTTTCAATTTCTGCACGGTGCATGGAACCACATGACGCATGTAGTTTTCGGTGCCAAAATTACAGGAGTGCATTTAAGCCTGCTTAGGTGCAGTAATGCGAAACCATTTCTCTTACTGCGCGTCCTTCCTCCCTAGTGCGCGTCCGCCATCTCGTCTACGCGCCTACGCGCGTGCCGTCTGCTGAACCAGCGCCGTACTTTGCAAGGGGGGTTTCAGTAGGTACCGCATGGTGGCGCTACGACTGCACTCCAATCATGCAGTAAATTCACCGGAAACGTACCCCTACGACTTAGATGCTCATAATTACGCATGTACGCCTCAGTACACATCTCGAAGATACGTTTCTGAGACATCTGTGCGTTCACCAGACTGCATTAGTTTTACTGCGTTTGTGCGGACGCGCTCTGCCCACAACTTCCAGTGACGCCACTTATGAGCCAAGAAATGTTTTCGCATTAAAACGAACGACGTGTGCGACTCCCATATAGACCCCCATGACCATAAGAAATGGGCGTTTGACGGCATAACGATGACCAAAATAATAGTTTTTTCCACTCACGAGCCTTTAGCGCTGTTTACGGCTGGGCTATGTGTTGCGCTGGACTGCCAGATGAGCGGCCTCATCTGCTGCCGTCCTTCGCCATTCTTTCCGCTCTGCGAGAAAGGGCAGCTTTATTCGCCTGTCGTTCAAATTCAGAGATGGGCCCATCAGTGAAGAGCCCCAACCAGACATTGTGGGTTTAGTGGGCAGCCAACATTCATGCCAGCTTGTGGGATGTGACTGCTAACGTATTCACTTCTAAGTCTTCATTGTCGAGAATTCTAAGGAAAGACACCCGCATCCCCTCCAGCTACTGCGAAATTCAGAAGGCACAGACCTGCAATGTCGGCTTGACTTCGTGAACCTGAGGCTTAAGAAATATCGGACTTTAATGACAGGGTGCTTTGAAGGGATGAAGCTAAATTGTCCAGAAATACCCAAGTCAACATTCATAACGTGCATTGCTGGAGCGATGCGATCCCAGACTGGGTGGCGCAATCAAAACGCAATTACTTGCGGTCATTCGGTGTCTGGTGTGGGTTCTTTGAGGGAAGAATAACTGGACCCGCATTTCCTGACCATAGGCTCGCTGCGCAGCGGTTCCTGGACAACATCTTACGAGGCCCAGTCACAGATTTTCGCTGCAACCTGCCCCTTGCACTTCTACCTACCACTAGGCATCAGCATGATGTGGTACCGGCCCACTGCAGCAGCCTTGCCAAAACATGGCTTGACGGGGCCTCCAAAGAAAAGTGGCCTGGCCTGCAAGGTCACCTGGTTTAACTCCTTTAGAATTCTTGGGGGGTTATGTGAAGGACCGAGTGCACCGCATACGGACAACTACGCCACAAGCAGTCAAGGCGGAAATTGCAAATGTCTGCAAAGGTATACAGGCTAGGGCCGCCAAGGAGGCTGCCACGAACGTGCTGAAAAGGTGCCAGTGCTACATTCTCGCAAAGGGCGACTTAGTCGAGCACATTCTTTACGCGAATATCACTGCGAAAAACTACCTGGAACCCTTTCCCGTTACAGACGGCCGTGCGAAGCTCGCTTTTTGGACGTTAACAAGCCACGTATTATGGACAGCAAATGCCAAACCATCGTTATGCTTATTTTTTATTTTGTTTCTTCATAAGAAACGCCGCAGTTAACGGGCCATTTTCCAGCGTGTTAATATGCGTCGCTGTTCGTTACTGTCACACTATTTTAATGCAAAGACAAGATATTGTCATTATTTTTCCACGTGCATTTCAAGGACCTGTATTCTGTTATCGTGAGTGAGCATATATCGCTATACAGTAATGGGCGTCGCGAATTCTTTCTGTAACTGTTTTGCTGGCCCTTACCTCGGAACCAGCGAAACGAAAAGCTCGGCTCAGAAGGCAGAAAGCAGGGGCCGCTTTACGAAGTCGCGGATGAGAGCGTTGTAACTGCGGCGCATATTGGTCACACGGAGCACACTGTCATGTGGTATTTATTAAATTTCGAGGGCTTTCCTTTTTGCCGCATAAATAAGGCTACGCTAAGGCTACTCCGTCGGTAGAACCTGGATCGGACCGTTTTTATGGCGCCTGAGAACTTTCCTATCGACGTCTAAGCGTTTGAAGACATCATTGAAAGGTTACATAACTAATGTTGACTTATTATTAAAATAGGAGAAACGAGAAAAATACTAGCGGGTACTTTACATAAATCATAGGAAAATTCATTTGATTTCTGCTTGGATGAAAGCTTTTCTTTTTTTACTTTTGGTACGTATTAGCTGGAACACCCTGTATCTGGAAGCAAGGTATGCAGAGTTTAGCTTCTTGGCCGACGCATTTCGCGCCCACTGCTCAAAACGATTATCTACCAACTGGCTAACTCGCATTACTCTCCACTTATGCTTTGCAAGCTCAGTCCTTTTATCAACATACGCGGCCCAATAACTAACTTCTATAAGTGGGCTACTTAGCGTTGTAACATATCGAAAACCTAACAGCACCATGTAATTGTTCGACATTGTGGTTTGATTCCGGGCACCCGTGCTTCGCGTTGAAAGAGATAGCAGGCTATCTTAACCTTTTAGTTAAGTTAGCTATAGGCTCACAACTGCATCTAGGGCTGCTTTTGTCTGCAGGGTGATGATTGGAGCGCTTCTTTTATCTTTTCATGGCATACAGTTGAGTTGAGTTGAGGTGTCGAATGCTACAGGTGGGGTTAGCCTCGCTTTAACGGCCGGCAATTGCTGCACCGTAGCGTCTCTTCTATATTAACAATGTCCTAAAGCCTGCCGCATCTACCCCGCTATGCGCAAAGTCTCTTGTAATAGCACACATTCTCTCTCGCAGTAACCATCTATGCACACAATCAATCCACACAGTCCACATCACAGTCGACTCCAGAAGTCACCATCTATGCACATTTTCAGTCACAGTAGAACATAGGCCATTGTAGTGCCATAATCTATACACACATTCACTCACAGTATAACGTAGTCCACTCCGGAAGACACCATCTATGCACACATTCCATCACAGTACGCCATAATCCGTTCCTGCTGTCACCATTTAGAAACAAGATCCTGTCCTGCAGAAATGTTAAAAGAAGCCGTGCAGCCTCCCTTCTGCATGTCTGGTTTCCACTCGGGTAGACAATGTCCTGGACTGTGCTGTGACGGGTTCCTGTCTTCTTGAAGGAAGCGAACATCGCATGCCTTTCCGCGTTGTACTCTGGGCAGTACATAATATAATGGCATAGTTTCATAGGCCCAGCCTTAACTCTCATCTCCTCGTGCTGACAAGTTTTCATTCCTAAAGTTTCAAACGAGGTTTGTTGGCGCGATTGTTGGATACTACAGTGTGCAGTGTCTGCACCGTGTACAGGAAGTGGTGTGCATTGTGCAGTCTGTATAGTTATTGCAGGATATTACAGTGTACAGTTAATGGTGTGCATTGTGCAGTCAGTACAGTGATTGCGGGATACTACAGTGTACAGTGTCTGTACCGTGTACAGGAAATGGTGTGCATCGTGCAGTCTGTACAGTGATCGCAGGATATTACAGTGTGCAGTGTCTGTACAGTGTATAGGAAATGGTGTGCATTGTGCAGTCAGTACAGTGATCGCAGTATGTTACAGTGTACAGTGTCTGTACAGTGTACAGGAAATGGTGTGCATTGTGCAGTCTGCACTGCGATTGCAGGATACTGAGTTTAGACTGTCTGTACAATGTACAGGAAACGTTGTGCATTGCGCAATCTGTGCAGCGTACAGAAAACAGGAAAGACGAAACCAAGGCCGCATTACACGAGTAAAGGCAACTTTCTACCAAAGCGCCACTGCTAGGGTTTTCTCTTCGCTATTTCTTTTACCTTTCAAATCTTTTTTTTTATCCACTATATTCGCAAAGTCCCGAAACCGGACATTAAACCGCCAGTTGCAACTGCCGTTATCCTCGAGCCAAGCGCAATTCTAGCATCACACAAGTTTTCCTCAAAGCCAATTTCGAAACAGCAGTTTCACCATAGATTCAGATATTTACCGCGGCTTCAAACACGCCATATACATCCAGGTACCTGGCTCACGGACACAGCGCCACTGCGGCTTATCGGGCACATTCCGTCCCGTCCTCCCACCGACATTGAGACGGTCGCAGCAAAGACTTTGGTCTGAAGTTTTCATTCTCTCCATTGACCGGTCAAGTGTCGCGCCATACCGAGAGACGCGGGAAGGGAAGGGTGCAGCACGTGCAAAGGAAGGGTAAGCTGGTCGGCATCACGATGACGTCCCGCCGTTTGGGCGGTTGTGTCCGGTTCACCCGGTCGGTCACGGCCGATAAGGTGACGGCCCCGGCGGCGGGCATATATAAGGCGCAAAGCGCCCAAGCTGCATTCACCTTTGGAAGCTCCACTCTTCAGCCCACCGAGCGGTGAGTTCAGCCGTCGCGACATACCTCCTTGTGCGGTCTTGGCCCGATCCACGTGCAGCCGGCCTCAGATAGCCGGGCTGTGCGGGCAAATATTCATAACAAAAGCATTTTTGAGCGGGGAAACAGTTTATGAACGCGATTTTCTCATATAATGTAAGGTTTCAGTATAGCAATTAATATATCCGCAGATCAACCGACGGCAGTCTTTTTTTTTTCTACTCACGTTTTTGCTATCGTCAAAAGCGTTCCCCATTGGTTTTCTGTGGCAGTCATAACTGTTCGGTGCGAACGATGGAAACACTTTAAAAGAAAGATTTTGCTACATATCAGAACAATGGAGCTTCATATATATTTCCATAATGATTGACGAAATAATAAGCGCACAGGTCAACACACACAAGAGCAGAGGAAGACACGGACATAACGCCAGTCCGTGTCTTCCTCTGCTCTTGTGTGTGTTGACCTGTGCGCTTATTATTGCGTCAATCTGCAATGCACCATCTAGCCCGTCAGCAGGTGTTGTTAAACTATATTTCCATAAGTGCCTTACAATTTTCCAATTCTCAAAATTTTGCCCAAGAAAGCTAGACTTGTCTCTGCCTTGAGCTGTGTTACGGTGGAACGATGAGCCTGTTAGCATTTCAATATTCTGAACAACAGGGTAACACTACAAATTATACTTCTGCCAAAAAATTTTATAAGCTCTGCTTTTGAAATTTACGCAGAAACAGACAATTTCGTATATACTAAAAGCGAACCTAACAGTCCCGTTCTGCCACCTTTTCACTTTAGGGTGGCTAATATCAGTGAATGCGCGTCCGGTGACGTTATCACAATTGATAATAGACTTCTACTGAGAAAAAAATGAAGATAAGAACCGACAACTTAGCCCCACAGGCCTTTTGTCACCAGGTCACAGGGGACGCGCAGAACCTTCGTAGCTCCATCTTTGGTGGTGGTGACAGCTGCGCCATTGAAACTGACGGCTGCCAACGGAATAACAGTTGTCACCACTCTAATTGGACGTGTAGGCATAAGGGCGCGCAGTACACTGAGCGCGATAAATAAGGAAACGTCATGAGAGACTAAGCCTTAGAGACTGTCTGGGAGAGTGCAAATCTACAAAAGAAAACCTGATAGTGTCGATAAAAGAGCTGCAGATATCATCAAAAGGGCGTTGCACCCCGTTAATCGTATCTGGCAGACCATAGGCAGGAAAGCTCGTTGAAGTGGCCCGTTTTATACCGTAAAAAATGCAGGTCTGAAAGTTAAAACAAAACAAAACAACGGACGTAGTTTGAGGCGCTCAATTCCACCGGCCTTCTTTTTACACTGATAACGGACGACGCATTAAACGGCTTTTCGAATCACTGCAAAATCAGTGGCAGCAACACTTCACCGGCAGTAAAAGTCGACGCCAGACTTTGCTCAGGACTGTACTCAAACTTGAGCATGCGAACGGAAAGAAACGCTCCTGTCCACTGACCAACATTTAAACAGAAAGTGTCTCACCTTCAATTCTACGTAGTCGTAGACAAGTTCTCTTGCCGGAAAGTTTCTGCGCGGACTGAGTCTTGCCTTCTGCGTACCTAGCTCAAGTTCTTGCTTCAATACCTATCCCCCTCTCCCTCTTGTTTCCTTAGCCTATCTCCTGTGAAACGTTGCGTATGACGTTTCTCACTATTTCGTTTAGTTTTCGTTGTGTGCACTACGAAAACCAACGTGATTTTCATGTTCCTCACATTACTTGCATAGAAGTTGGAATCTGTGCGCGCAGTACGATAAACAACACGTAATGAAAGGACGGAATTCATGCGAGCTATATATAAGAGCCATACACGTCATACGAAACTCACGCCAAAACGATAAGGAATTCATATGAAAACTATAAACAAAAGTTTAGAAAGCATGCTGATTACCGTGTTTATGATTATTTTTTCATATTACACGCGCTCTTCATTCTCGTAGTTCAATATGCGCAACTCATACGGAACGTTTTAATAGAGAAGCATCTCTAAGCCAAGCAGTCTAAGCCCAACATGCGTCGCTTGGGATACGCAGCGTGGTTTGAGAGCGTTGTAACTACTGTGCAGTTAATCCACGATGGCGTCAACCAGCATGCTGTTCCTGGCGGCGGCCTTGCTATGCACTGCTGTGATGGGTGACTCCCCGACCAAGGAGGAGCCATTAACAGGAAAGGTGCTACCCGGAATATATCCGGGCCACGGAGTATACCCAGGAGTAGTGCCCGTTGTGCCACGACCCTGCCACTACACGTAAGCGCTGCTCTGGCTTTCCGCTTAAACGCTGCTGGGCTGCTCGTCCCAAGTTAATGTTAGAAGCCCAAGGGGCCAAAACGCGTCATCTGTCATAATATTCGCCCATTGGCTGGACGGAAGTGACGCCACCAGACCGGAGCATTCCCATTGGTTGGAGGGAAGTGACGTCCCCGGACGAATCATTCCCATTGGCTGAAACTAAGCAACGTCACCAGACCGGAATTGATGTCACTTCTGGGAAAGGCGCCAAAAGGTTACGTTAATAACTCTGTCTAGCAAAAGGGTCTTCTCCTCGTGAACCCCAATATTTAAAATTCTGTTTCATGGTTTCATTTGTTTCATTTATTTTTTTTGCCCTCGTGCTGTTATTCCCGCGTTTATCTTTGCGTTTGCTTCGAATGCAAATAACTATTTTGGTTTATTTTTTTTTCCGGTCACGCTGCATGCTTATTTGAATTTTTGTTTGTCTCATATAGCTTCGTTTTGTTATGTGAACAACGGTGTTCCTCTCTTGAACTGAAATGCTCGACTTACATTTATTCATAGTAGCTGTACTATTTAGCATGTGGTCTTCATCCGAACACCTTTATATACAGTCGCACCTCGGTATAACGAAACAGTTTATATGAAATAATAGGTATAACGAAGGAATGACGATTCCCCTTGTGAGCTCGGTTAACACGGGCTATATAGCGAAGTTACTGATATAACGAAGTATTCGCCGGTCTTCTTCAACGTCACTATAACGAGGTCATGCTGTACATATCAGTACGCTGTCCGTCCTTTTTGCACAACTCGTTTGCAGATAGATTGATAAGTAAGATATATTGTATTAGAAAAAAAGAACTTATGAATGCACAAAGATGGTGCTGCAAAAGACGTGGAGCGGCATAGCTTGGTCAAATCCTCGCCTCTGAAAGCGTGCTAATGTCTGAACAGCGTCTCCTCGCCGCCCTCGCTTACACATTTACTCACGTCCTGTCCTTACAGAAAGTGGTCTATAGACTTCTCATCCCCTCGATTGCATTCCTGTAGATATTTTCTTCCGTCTATTCACTGTCTGTAGATTGTTTATAGAATAAATTCAACTAAAATTTATAGATCTATAGATCTATAGATTGCCTATAGAGAGTCTGTAGAATTCGTGTTGCCGATTGATTAATGTCTAGGATTCGCCTATATGCTATCTATAGATTTTATAAACAAAACTCTGTGGACAGTCTATAGACTGTCTAAAGAAATTTTTGTCAGGGTCGAAGCTAAGTGATCCGCACCCCTACGCACATAAGTAAGCGCTTCTGCAATAATTTCCCGTGTACGGCTTGACCGGCAGCGGGCTTTGTGCACTAAGCTTTGCGATGCATTGCAGGTAAAACCTTGTAGGCTCCAGTGGTAACACGTGTATCTGGTTGTAGTGTATTTTTATTATGAAAACGTAACTACATACATTGATGTAACGCCCTCTCTCGGGGTTCAGTCGATCCTCGCAAGGCTTCGTCACGACGACCATTTGCGTGCGTGTTAGTCTGCGACGTAAAAGTAAATTGATAATAATTACTACTATATAATCGTTGCTACGTGCAGCAGCCCTGAATGCTAGCGCGCTTGGCCGCTGATGTGACGTCACTGATTTTTCCCTTTGTGGGCGCAGGTGTCTGCTAAGAGCCTGCGACCTGTACCAGTGTCACTACAGATGCGCGCCCAACCCCAACTGTCCCTTGATAGCAATCGCCGGCCGCAAGGGAGGTACCGTCAACGTCTCCAAGCCGCTGAAGGAGAAGGTGGACTCCTTCGACTATGTGCCCCCTCAGTGAGGGATGCAATAAAACGCGCACAAGGCGAATGCGATTCATTGTTCATTCGAATCCAGAGCTGTGTGGTGGGCCATTCTGAGGTCTTGGCGCCACGCACCAGCACTGGCTGCAGATTGATCAATGACTGAATGAACGACGAACGGATGAATGAACGAATGAATGAATGAATGAATGAATGAATTGAGATTGGTGGACGGATGAAAGAATGAATCACTCACTCAGTCACTCAATAAATAAGTACGTAAGTAAGTAAGTAAGTAAGTAAATAAATAAATAAATAAATAAATAAATAAATAAATAAATAAATAAATAAATCGTTCTGTCTGTCGGTCTTGCTCCAATTTACAGGCCAATTGTGATGTCAGAAGCCCTCGGATCTCGGATCCGGATGTTTGTAGAGGCGTGTGTGCCCGGCCACCTAAATAGGCGAATTCTCGGCCAATTAAATATGCCATTAGGGCCGATTTATGAATTACTTATGCTTGTACATAATAACGAAAAAGCTACTTCCATCGGAAACAAAGCTCTTATGGGCTAGATAGGAGTGAATAATGACAGGCTAGTTTCGCTATCAGCGGCCATTTCTGCAAGTCCACTGCGGGGCCATCATTTGAGACTTCTCATCTCCATTCTACGGAAAACCAAGGATTACGCGTCTGAATATTAGGACACCTTTTGCATCACTATCGCATGCGTACTTTTATTGCTCAAATAATCTTCAATGTCAGCAGTTTGAGTCGTAGTGGCGCGGAGGAATATTCCGGGAATATTCCAACGCCATCTCCAACTTTCAAAGCAATTAAAGCACTGGTATCTGCCGACTGACGCTCAGAAGAGTCACGGTAGATCCAGCTAACCAGCTATCAGATTTTACCGAGAACGAAAGCACAATGTAGTTGCTGTCAGTGTTTTTTTTTTTTAAACTTGCATTGAGCCGGAACTTAAGATTCTTGTTCTCAGGGGCGGAGGCGTTACCGCGCTGTGCTGTGATTGGCAGACGACGGAGAGAACTTCTGTCAGAGATTAGCCCCGAATGGATGTTGCAGGAGCACGACGCAGAACCCGATCATGCTGATATAGCCTTTGAAAGAGGAGAAAGGTGCCGGAAAGCTCGCCAGCAGAACTTTCCCCGTCCTTACATGACCTCAAGGATGCCCTCCAGGTGTCGTTGATCTTTCCTGGAATGGAAAATAAGAAAGTGCTATCACTATAACTAAAAATATATCAAGTTAAGCTTGCTGGTCTCCAGGTACCGACCGGAAAAATCCCCTCGTGTTCTCCGCGTGCCTGCATAATCGCGGAACTCACGCACCCGGTGATGCGTCGGTTCCGCGTACACCCTACATTCAATGTTAGTTAGCCAAGCAACAAATTTTTTTTCCTTGGCTGCTCTATCGTTAAACACACTGAAGTGGCCTAATTGTCTTAGCATGCAATATGGAAATGTTAAGCTCGGATTTAAGCTTACATTTCTAAACAGCATTGCCTGTTCTGGATCGGACTGCGTGCATCGCATTTCTCATTTTTGTATAAACGCTAAGGCGCCCGTGTGCTGTGCGATGTCAGTGCACGTTAAAGATCCCCAGGTGGTCGAAATTATTCCGGAGCCCTCCACTACGGCACCTATTTCTTCCTTTCTTCTTTCACTCCCTCTTTTACCCCTTCCCTTATGGCAGCTCCTTCAGGTGTCCAACGATATATGAGACAGATACTGAGCCATTTCCTTTCCCCCCAAAACCAATTATTATTATTATTATTATTGTATAAATCATCATCATCCTAACCACGTCCACGGCACGACAAAGTACCCCAGTACCCCCCCCCCCCCCCCCATCTCTCCATTTAAACCTGTCTTAGACCATTAGACCAGATGCGGCTACCTTATCCTCGCAAACTTCCTAATCTCAACCGCACACCAGGCTTTCTGCTGCAACTTGCTACGCTTGGCTCCTTTTGGAATGCAATCGATCAGCCTAAGGAGTCATATCTTGTCATCGCTTTACAAGTCCTGCCCATGTCCATTTCATCTTCTGGATGCCGACAATGATAATTACGGGGAGCTGAAATTATTTTTTTGAGAATTTGAGGTGATTCATACCATACAATTCTGGACAAAAGCATTTTTGAAAGGGAAAGAGTTTTTGAGTGCATTTCGTTTCCCTATTTTGCAAGATTTCACTATAACAATCAATATATCCGCATATGTCTCGCCGGCAGGCTTGAATGTATTTTGCTATTAACGTTTTTGCTACCGAGAAAAGCGGTCCCGATTGATCTTCTACGGCCGTCTTAACTGCTCCATGCTTGCGATGGAAACAGTATAAAAATTAAGATTTTGCTACATATCGGAAGAGTGGACCACCAATCACCTTCAACATTTCTATACTAGTAACTTACAGTTTTTTAATATTCAAAATTTTTGCCCAAGAATGCTGGACGTGCAACGAGTCGAATGCATAAAACTTTTGACTGAAGCAGGGCAAACAGTTTTTCGTTGTCATTTAAAATGGTGATGCAATCACCGATTAAACCAGCAACGATGCTCAGGCTTTTTCCTCATTGCGTCGGAGAATTGAGGAGAAACAAGTGGTGACGTCATTGCGGAGAGGTGGCTGGTGGAAAGCAAGGACTCCACCTAAAGCCCCCTGCCACGGGCAAATGGAGGCCTCACACAGAAGGAAACGCCGGACAGTTTTCGCCGTCATGGCGTTCCTAGTGTTCTACATCTAAAAAGGTGTAACAAAATGCACCCACACAAGGCTTGCTGATAAAGAAAACAAAAAAAATTGGCTGAATTCAACTCAGCTGGACCTGGTTGTACGGAGCGAAAGCTCGGTTAAGCATGCTTACACACAGTTTAGCTTTGGTTCCTCTATCCCTGTTCGAGCCTTGGTCAATCTTTATTGTTCAACACTGGGTAAAGCTTGGCCTTTCCTGCGGATTATCGTCAGTTTCTGTTTCTAACCTAGCACGTTTCCTCGAACTTACCTTTGCTAAGCCTATGCCTCGGCGCCTAGAATCTGCAGAGTTGTCAGAGTCGGCCTGGCGCCATCGATACACACTGGGGGTTTGCATGAGCCAGGGGGTCGACCTAAGTGACCATTGAGTCGGGATGGGCAAGCCCGACTGCAGAGTGTGAGCTGACTCGCAGCCCCCTCGGCAATTTAACACTTAATCCTCTTTCACGCTTGGGGAAAGCATTTTCTGCAGGGGAGAACAGAAGCAGGCGTCGGTTTACTACTCCTGCGGTCGCTACTCGCAGGACGCGCCGCGAGAGTCGACTCGCTAGTATCGAGTTCATGTAAACAGACAGTCATCGAGTTGAGTTTACCTTGCTCAACTCGACCCCCGACTCGACCTGCAACGTCGGGCTCATGTGTACGAGGCTACAGTCGCACGGCTGGGACCCGCTCGTGGACGTGGCTCTTCCACAGCTCTGCGAAACACCAAGCAGCGCCCGCGATTATATTTGGGCGAACGTGAGTCACGTGGTTAGGCACACCTGCCGAGCGAGTGAGTGCCGCGGGCTTTCCGCGCCACAGCCCTGGCAGCGAAGCACGGTGAGTCACGTGGTACGGCGCGTAGCAAACAGCTGCGCTCCTTTGAAGGGCATTTTCCCAACGCGACATGACCTTCAGCTTTGCATGCAAGAAGTACAGCTTTCACTCCAAAAGAAATAAAGGATTAAGAAAGTACTCAAAGCAGGGTGGCAGCGACAAATAAAAAAAAGAACTCTCTCACTGAGCACTCACAGTGTGTTACAGAGTTACAACCCTCCGAGCAGTCCGGCTGATCCCAAAAAGTGTAGGAAGCACTCTAGACGGGACAAATTTAAGTAGAACCTACAGCGCTGGTGTCTGGGTCTTTCTCTTCTACTCTGTGTCGTCCAATGCGCTGCTCAAACTATTAGCCTGAAATGCTTTCTGCCTAATGAGTCCAGAGCAGCCGTAATCTCCTGGCATGTGCGTGGCGGGCTTTAGAGCGCCCAATAGGTGTCCGCGCCCGACAGGTGTGTTGTTTAAGAGCAGCGAGGGATCCGTAGAAAGAAAATCAGGTGTTGGCACGGCAAGTCAGCTAAAATTTAATTCTGTGTGGGGTAGTCTCCTAGAGGGCGGCACGTGTATTTCTTTCTCCTATTTACAGGCTTTTCAGGCCATTAATGTCTTGTGTGTTTGCCACTTAACCTGACTGGCTGTGTTTCTTTATGGGCTTTGCCGAAGCGATCCTCGGAATTCTCATCGTAATCGTTATTATCATATTTGCCGTCTGTACGTGCAAAATACCTGCAAACAAGAAAACAGTGATGATAACACACTGGCGTCTTCCACGTACTTTTCTTCGCTTTCCGACGTTGAATCATACGTCCGTCATTTCTTCCTTTGCTGTTGCTGCCGACGTCTTTATCAACGCAAATAAGAGGCAGCGGGAAAGGAGTTAGTGGCGTTTTTTTTTGTGTGTGTGTGTGCAGTTTGCAAGCTCTAGGTAGTCACCATTGAAGCGAAGGTTCTTTTGCAGCCGAGACCAAACAAAATTTTGGCATTGGCTACATTATTTTTCTTCGTCACCTGTTTTCACTTCATCATCGCCATCGTGGCCAGTTCCTCGTGGGCACGCCAGGAACGCGCGCGGAGAACGAAACGAGCCATGGCCCAGGCGAGCGGTCGCTCTGGGTGCGCTGCACCGAGCACCGAACAGGCCTCCCGGGGCGTCATCCCGTGGGTAGCCGACACCAGCTACTTCCACTGGGCACCGGGCAGCGAGGCGCGCCGTCTGGACGCCCCCAGCTGCGACGGTGGCGCCGACTCATCGGCCTCAGGTGCCTCGGGGGCCAACGCCTCCGGTGGCCGGTTCCGGCCTAGCCGCCCATTCTTGGCCTGCACGGTAGCGGGCCTCATTGGGGCGACCCTGCTGGCGGCCACCATCTGCCTGGCAGCGAGCTCCAACTGGATGCTGCTCTCGTCAGCCGTGAGCGACGCCGGGGCCAATACCTCCAGGGAACGTCGAGGACCACCGCGTCTAGGCCTCTTGCTTCGTAGACAGAGCGGGAACCGCTCCAAGTCGGTCTCCGAAGAGACGCGGTCGTTGCAGGTGTCCTTGGCCACGGAGTCGGTCGAGGGCTCGCAGCCACTCGCGGATTCGACCATGGCGAGGGGCAACTGGACGGAAAGCATCGCGGTGACAGAGCCCCCGACTTCCCCGACGCCCGTAAGAAAGCACGCGATAGCATTGAGACAGCAGCCAGAGGCTTGGTCCGCGACGTCGCATTGGCTGTCAGCAGAAAACGCACGTGGCATATGAGACATTTGCCGAAGCGATCTTTGCGCGCCCCTTGTTTTCACGCATACGAGTTTTACCTGCTCACCGCCGGCTCCGTGTCACAGGTGTTCAGTGACGTCATAGCACCTTACGGTCGAGAATTTGCCCACAACGACGTTTCATTAGTGTTGGGAGTATAAAAGACCGGCTCGTGCCATTTTTCTGCTTTTCGCACAAAATTCGCTGCAACGACTCTTTGCCTTAACCCTACCAGAGAGGTGTCGCAGCTCTCTACATCTTGAACGATAGTTTAAATTAATATTATTTTTCTTGCATCCTTGTGCCGTTTATCAGGCGTGCGAGGGATTACACGCTTCAATATTAACGGAGCTTGCGTTCGTGAACAATTCTCTAGCGGATGTACAAGCTTCGATCGAGCTGGCTGCTGCTGCTAGTGTGCTGCCGTAGGTGTTTGCCGCAGGAACCGGGTTGCTTTGGTGCGACGCAGGAAATACATTGCGAAAGCCAGCTGCAAATCTAAAAGCCGGTTTTAACCTTACACTAATTTATTTTTGCTCTGGTACGCACAGCTTGTAGCTAATTCAAATGGCGGTGCTCACGACCACACTCAAGAAGGAATCAGTTTCTTACATTAACGCGACGCCTTGTGACCTGTCCGCTTTTAGATGCAGGACCATGCGTACTGTGGTTGTAAAAAAACACTGTGAAATCATGAAACGGGTGGAGTCATTATCGAGCGCTTCGGCTCTCTAATGCCTAATCGTATTAGACTTCTTTGCTATTGTCGCTGGCGCAGTTAATTACGAAAGGACTCTCCTTCCATCCCATAATCTGGAAAAAATCGCACTGAAGCGTTTTCTTCTTGGGCAATTTTTCATCCTCTGTCACAGCTTTACAGAATTTTAAGCGCGTGTCTCACGGTAAGCGGTTGCGGTATTGTGAGCAGGCTTTCTTTTTACCTCTCAGTAATAATAATAATAATAATAATAATAATAATAATAATAATAATAATAATAATAATAATAATTGGTTTTGGGGGGAAAAGGAAATGGCGCAGTATCTGTCTCATATATCGTTGGACACCTGAACCGCGCCGTAAGGGAAGGGATAAAGAAGGGAGTGAAAGAAAGGAAGAATATGTGCCGTAGTGGAGGGCTCCGGAATAATTTCGACCACCTGGGTATCTTTAACGTGCACTGACATCGCACAGCACACGGGCGCCTTAGCGTTTTTCCTCCATAAAAACGCAGCCGCCGCGGTCGGATTCGAGCCCGGGAACTCCGGATCAGTAGTCGAGCGCCCTAACCACTGAGCCACTCTGCGGGGCAAGTTACCTCTCAGTAAATGGCGGAATACAGCACTGAGGAAGTAAATACGTCAATCGACAAACTAATAATCCGTCACTCAAGTAGTAATTCAACCAACGATTCGTCAGTAAGTGACTTATATCATCAACTAATCTCTTGCCATGCACCTGTTAATTAAATAGGCAGTCTTTCAACCTATCAAGAGTTCCCTCCCTTATTGTTGTGGACTTGCTTACGCGGCGTCGACTTCCATTCCGTGCAGGCTGGGGCCTGCGGCGTGGCCTTCTACACGTACTGTCCCATTCTGCGGGACGAGTACCGGGCCTCAACGCGGGACCGCATGTGCGTGCCCAGCGGTGCCGACCGCGTGGCGGTGTGCAACAGGGGTCGAAACCGGTTCGCCAGCCTCGAAGAGTGCCACCGCGCCTGCGCCCTCCTCCAGGGACCCACCAGGGAGACCTGCTACGAGCAGCCGCTCTTCACGGCCTGCCACAGGTGAGCCGTTTGGACGCACTGGGAGAGCCTAAACTTGACGTCTATAGTTGCTGGGGCAACGCGTTTATGACCGCATATTGCCGCTAGATTTTATAGCGAAGAACCTGCCAGCTCTGAAACGGTGCACTGTCGGCTCTTCCACTAGATAGGAAGATGGAAGGGGAACGCATCAGGATTCTTGCCAACGTTTTGACAATAGGACTGGTCGCGTCCATCATTGGCGGGGTCTAAATATGACCTTCCCTTATAAAAATGATCTTTGAATTTTCTATAGACTTTTTGTTGACTCTATTGCCATCCTTCACACTTTCTTCTTTTTTTAAATAGGCAGTTTATAGACGATCTATAGACTAAAGTGTGTAACAGCCTTAATTTTTCCTTTTCTATAGACGGCCTGAAGACTATCTAAAGACGGAAATCTTTAACTGCCTTAATTTCCATTTGGCAGTAGGCAGTTTATAGACACTCTATAGCCTAAATCTATAACAACCTTATTTTCTTTTCGCATATAGATATATTATAGACAACCTGTGGGCTAAATACTATAACAGCCTTACAGTCCATAAACAGTCTATCTAATATCTACAGACTATAAATGGTCTATAGTCTATGGATCAGTCTACAACAATCCCAATTTATTTTCATCCCATAATATGCACTGCCTCTCCACGATCAACAGAACAATGTCAATTTCTTTTTGCACTACATGCTGAGAGGAACTGCATCGGGTGACCGCAACTATGGATAAAGTCCTCCACCTGCTTCGCTATTTCGGCCGTTAAAAGATATTGTGTGAAGACAACGCAACGCCCTCCTGTATAATGTTTTTAGAAGCCTTGAAAAGCTGAATTTTCGTTATACTTTGACGTATATTTTGAATCCAATTCAAGAATTTTTAATGCTAGCCGGTAAAGCGAGGAAACTTAGCCATTCCTGAAGTAAGGGCGCCCGCAAACTTTACTACATCGAACGAACACGCTCTCCCTTAAAAAGATCGCTCGAGACAATTCCATTCAACCTCGAGATCGTTACTGTTCAGCGCGCTTAATTCAGAAACATTTAATCGGCGATTCTACATTTTTATTTAAAACGATCTTAAAATAAAGGGGGAAAGACTTGTGTAAGGCTTAAAGGATGTACCCATCTATTAGAAACACCGTTAGAAGTCTCTCAACGAGCATGGTCTTGTCGCGATTAACAAATGCTATTTATGCCTTTGAAGTTTCATTCACGTGAAAAAGTGCTGCGACGCAACAATAACAAAGCCAGTATTTTTTAGTTCCTTCCCATACACCTGCTGCTTCGGAGCCGATGACACGCTGATGTCACCCATATCAGTTTTCAAAACAGGAACACACGCAAAAAAGACGTTGTGCTATGAAGCTTTTTCTTTATTATTCTAAAACTGTACATCACACTATTCGGTGGGAGATGAGGCACGTATAAGCAAAGCAGGAAGGTTTCGGTTTTGTTTTCGCGAAAACAATATGGTTTCTAAATCGTGTGCGAAGAATTTAAGCTAGTGAACCAATTGCCCTCTGTGGTCTTGGATACCAGATCAAGCTTACACATGGCAAGAGTGCGAGCGATGGTACGACCCTGATAAGGCTCTCTGTTTCACGTTTTACACATTTTACCGCGGAACGGTGGAAAATCATTCAGGCTGCAAACAACTGTGTGCACGGGTGTGTCGGTGTCGTCGGCGTGTTCTTTCGTGGATTAGGTTTTCAATTAAATCCAACTTAATTGTCCACTTACGGTGAGTTTACACGATCATGCTTTATTAATTTGGTCTCCTAGCTAAACCATTCTAAGCGGAGCTGTGTGTGCAGAGAAGATTATGTGCGCAGCGACAATCTTCCTGTCCTCGTTTGTAAAAGGCGTTATAAGCAGCGCAAGTCATCGTATTCTCGACTAATGCCGCTTATATCTGTGCCGCTGTGTCTTTCCTAACGCGCGGAAAGGCAGTCGGTGCGCAACCCGTGATGGCAAGCTGCTCCTCGCGAGCTGTCTGCTGTCTTTTCCGTGTTGCAAGGTATACATGCGCGGCAAGAAATACCGCTTAGCCCGTGAATGACGGCCGAAATGGAACTTTGCGTTAGTTTGCGCCGTGTTAGCTCGATTTACTTGGCACCTCCGGAAACGCACACTCACCTTCTGAGGTGGATTACATCTATTTTTTAATCTTTGTTATCGCCTGTCCGGAATATGGAGTGCTGTTCATTGAAAGGTCTGCATTGCTTGTTACGTGTAGACGTTCGCTCGATGCGTGTCGTGGACAGCGATGTTTCACCAAAGATGCTTTGTAACGCTACAGACTGGAGCACGGGACGTTTTGTTAAAGTTGTAGTCAAGCGGCGCTGGAGGAATGCTTATAGTGTGATTCCTGAATAAAAGTCGTTGCCGGCGCGAATGGCCGCGTGCACAAACACCGCGAAGAACCTACGAGTTGAATCCCGACTCCCCTTTCTTTGCACACGTATGGATTCGTCCATCCATGTCATCCGATCCGGTGGCCGTCGCCGGTGGCCTGCGGGCACTTCATTTTCAAAGCTGAGTAAAGGTCGCCTCGAAAAGAGATGGCTTACATTTCGTCCCGAGAGGCTATTTCATGCACCGCGCTCACGCGTGCACAAATTTCGCGAATAGAGAGGCAGAGTAAGCATTTCTGATGCTACATTACGAAAACACCAATGTAACTCGGCGCTTATTAGCGCCACGAATGGAATTCAGCTCGCGCTGTGTTGTTATGGCTGCGCGCTTTGATGAAGACGTTAACTGTTTCTTTCAAATAGTTCCTTCTTTGACACGTTCATTGCTTTCGGTGATTTTTCTAGCATCGTTAGTTTAGGGTACCTGCAGGCAAGAACCACCTGTTTGCTGTTCTGTTCGGGCTGCACCTGGAGGAATAGCTAACCGAATTTGAGACTATTTCATCGTGACAGTAATGCGTACGTCTGCTCAAGCTCGCGCCTGCTTTTGAAACGGCGCAGCTGCAGCCACTATGTGAATGCTGTTTGCGTTTTTATGGATAATGCGAGCGGCATGGAAGCGCTGCATCCCGCTTGTTTCTAAGAGCGTGCGCTGATGTACAAGTATGCTGTTCAGTCTTTGTGCTTCAAGTTATGGGCACAAAACTGTGCTTCCTGGTAGGTTTTGCATGTATTGTGCCCGTTTGAATATCGGCGTACGTACTAGAATTCACTCACGATATTTTGAAGCACTTGTTCAATAGTGGGTATGCGAATAAATGCTACAATGTTCTCCTGTCCGGATCCCTGTATAAGGAGAACTGAACGTGCATTTTAGGGGATGGCATTCTCAACAGCTCGTAGCGAGTCAGTGTCGATATGTGGAATAATCCTTCGAAGTTTTCTGTTCCGGTTAATGTAAAAGGAATGCCAAACAGACCGGTATAGGCAGTAGGTATTCAGTGTAGAGGTAAAGTGCTCTAGGGATTATTGGTCTTAATTACAACGTGTTATTAAAACCACTTCGAATTTATCATGCGTATTTACTGAAATGAAGCCGGCGCGGTGTCTCAATGGTTATCGTGCTTGTCTGATGACCTGAAAGATGTAGGTTCGAGCTTTCTAAGCAGAGGGTTCAAGGAAGTCTGAATTTACTGGAAAGCGCGAAGTAGCTTGAGCTCTTGAAGACGACGTACCGGACACCTTAATCCCTTTAGTCCTGTTGCTAGTTTCATAGTGAAAGCTGTTAGCGTTACTCGTAGCGTAACTTCCGTGCACGATGCATGAAACTCTTCGCTTTCCAACCACTCCGACGTATTCGCACGGGCTCTGCTCGTATCCCTGCGTATATTGTATAAGACAGTTCTGGCATCGTCTCCGCTGTGTTCCACACGTGATGTGTGCGGGGATGTAGAACGTTATCTTATGTGCTCTCCTGTGTACAACGCTGAAACGTTTGTGTAGTTCGCTTCCCTCAAGAAGACGGGAGTCCCTCACAGTTCCCTTCAGGACATTGTCTACCCGCGCCGAAAACAGTAAAGTAGAAACGAGACTTCACGCCTTGTTTTGAAGTTTTTCGAGGACTCTGATTTGGACTGCAGATGGCAACAACAGGAATGGAGTACTGACTGTTGTAGGTGTTCTCAACGTTATGTAGATCAGTCAGGTCTATGTATGATCAATCAGTTCTATGGCCTATGTACATAAGTGAGACGTATGTAGATCAGTCAGGTCTCAGGTATGTGCCTGATTTGTGGACCTTATTTAGCAACTAAGTGTACCTATAGAGGAGCAATTGCCGGGACAAAATCCGCTGAATCCCTCCGGTAGCTTTCAACAACCTCAACCTCTCATGTCCCGGTGCAGACAGGACGTGGTCGGGGCCTGGTGGTACTTCGACGGGTTTCGGTGCGCCGAGTGGGACTTCCCCCACGGCGAGTGCCCGCTCAACAGCACCGGCGGCGGCGTGGACGTGTACTCGTCCCTGGACGAGTGCCGCGCCCAGTGCGACGCTGGGGGAAGACGTCGCTGCCGCCCACCGGCTTCGGCCACCTGCGACTCGGGCCAGCTACGGTTCCCTTACTTTGCGCGCCTCCTGCCCAACGGTCGGGGACTGTGCGCCAGCGCCTCCCTGGGAACCCTGTTCGCGCACCGCTGCCTCGTTGGGGCCAACCGGTTCGACAGCCTGGCCACGTGCCGGGACACCTGCCTGCGCCAGTAGTCGCTGGTGGTCCCCGTTGTATAGGGATTGTATATATAGGGAATATAGGGATTGTGTATATAGGGACTTCTGTGTTGCTGTGAGCGCTCGGCTCCCCATGGCCACCACGACGTCCGGAGTCAGGCGCCATGCTTGACTCGTGTTGAAATGCCGCGAGCCAATCTGCTCTAGCCGGATGAATTAATAAAATGTGTGCATTGGGTTGCAAGAAAGGGTATAAAAGGCCGAACAACAAATACAAAAAACGCGCGAACACAAAAGCGAACTTAAAAATTTACAAGAGGCTATAAATACAAAAATTAGCTGTGGTCTAAACTTTGGTTAACCCTAGTGAGAAGCGAAAGCTTCCTCCGCATGGCTACGTTCACAAACGCCACACACACTGCCGAAAGGATTGTCTGTAAAGCGTCGATGAAATGCCCGATGCCCGATGGGGCAGTTCATTGCCACCAGCTGCACGGTGGGCAGATTGTGACGACGTGAGTAGGTCAAGTGACGGCCACCTGACACGTGTCACGTGACTGCACTGACGCTGTTCTCTTGAAAACCTAGTGTAGTGAAGCTTTAGCTTTAAAAAAACGGGCCGCAACTAATTCGGTTCTGTTTGCTGGTCATCTTCAGCAGCTATATTTGCCCAGGAAATGAGTTGTTTCTAATCCGACTTCGTTTTCTTTGCTTCATATAGCTGTGATTGGAAGTAAGGACAGGGTCGGGGGTTTCGTTTAAAAATTGTTGAGGCGATTTTAGGTCTCTGAATTAAGGGAGAGTCAGTGGTACAACGTATGCCGTTATCATAGTTAATTCAACACGCAACTACTCTAAAGAATTGTGCCCGCACTTCAAGTGAACTTTTCTGAACGTTTGGCGACATGCTTACGTAGTCGAGGAAGCTCGTGGTTGGAGATCTTGGCATGTGAGAGGGGACATCAGATGGAGACTCCGGCGAAAGTTATAGAGTATGCTTGGTGGCCGAGGGCCGCATATTTGACCAAGATCCAGTGCTCACCTTCTACGGAGGCCTGAGAAGCCTCAGTTTATCAAGATCAATTACCGAATCGGGCTGTCCACAAATCCTAATTGTCCTTGCCCACTCCCAGCAACCCGATTCCCCGTTCTTGCAACCAATACTATATAACTGTGTGCCACCGTCAGCACCTTTAACACGAACGCTCGAGCGCGTGTCTGACCACTGACATTAGCGCCGCTGGGCGTCGACCGCTGGATCTCAATGTTAGCCTGGAAGCAGGGCACCAGCTTTCACAAGCCCCCGCAAACACCGTGCAGCATGGTCTCGGACTTAACGCTCAGGGGCTGTAATATGAATGCACGACGCGCAATCGAGCGTTCGGGTTAAACGTGCTGACGGCGGCACACTTAGCCTTTCGTTCTTACGTTTTTTTTTGAAATATCAGAGAAATTGAGGGGTGGATTAGGCAAGCGGCGCTTTACTTGTCGTACCCAACAACATCGCACCTATCACGTGGTCATCAAACTTCGCCGAAAATGTCATCTTTCGCTGTGTTAAATACTTGCTCCTCATGCTATTTGTACTGGCCCCTTTTGTAACACACATCGCCGGGTCTTTAAGTTATTAAAAATAAATAAGAAGTGCGTGTATTCTGTACTGCGCATATTTCTTACTGTTTATAGGAAGTGGTATAATTCGTCATGGTCTGCTGCTTTGATTTTTCTGCCTTCTAAAATGGACGCCGAAACTGCTGTTTAAATTTAGTGCCTGGGCCTATAGTTAAGTTGGCCTAGTTAAGCTTCTTGCGCAAGTAGCCATTTCAGAATTGCATAACATCTGGAACAAACCGAATAAGCTCTTTCTTCCACCCCCAATAGGGCTAGAGGGTTCAGACGCTTTTTTTTTCTCTTTAGTCCTCCCTCCATGACGCCCTTCTGTACACGCTGTAATGGTCGAGCAAGTCACTGCTCATTTTCATTGCTTAAGCCATTTCCTGATGGCTCGCTTCAATATGTGACGTCGCCTATGCTTGTTGCCAAAAGTGTTTCGCGTCCTCTCTCAAAGGGCATCATCATCAGCATCATCAACAGCCTGACTACGCCCACTGCAAGGCAAAGACCTCCGATGGTACCCGAACTGCTAACTTTGCATCAGAACGTGGCTACAGAGGATTTCATGACAACAGGTAACTTTATTAAAAGCAGGGTTAAGAATTAATTCTATTGCCGTGTTTAGTACAAGGCAAGCAATGATTTGAATCAATTTCCTGCGGTCAGATTTTTTTCTTTCGCTGTTCCAGTGTACAAATAAAATGCTTACTATCTTCTGTCTTTTCAATTGATATCGCAGCTATCACATCGACTTTAGCGAGGCTTACTCAAAGCCTTCAAGCTTTTTTTTTTCCTTCTGTACGCTAGCTGATAGGGACGCAAACCTCGCGCATGTCCCATCGACGCTTAAGGATGCAAATAACCACGACCTTACCGTTTCACGTGTGACGCCAGTGCAGGGAGGAACATGCGCGTTTTCTACTGGCCAACAAACTTGCTGGAACTTTTCATAGAAATGGGGTGGAGTTCCAGCGAAGAAAGCGCTTTGACCTTGAATGCTTACGAGTAACATTCGATGGTTTAGTACAGAGTTCTTGCGGGCTAGTTCTTGCACCCGTGGTGCCGTATTCATTTCTTTACCTGCTGTCCTCGTCCTTCTGCGCAGTTTCTAGACTTCCTCCAGCATTAACTGATATATAGCACAGTCCACTTAGATGCCCAGTCTACGGTATTGTAACCAGGAAACCCTTCAGCAGCTCTTTTTCGAAAACAGTTAAAATTGCTTCGATAATATTTGATTCTCTACGTAACGATACCTCCAGTGACAACGGCCACCAGCAGTGCGGCACTGGCATCGGCTTCACTCTCCAATTGCACATAGAGTTGCTTTCCATGAAAACGTGTTTGTGAACCGATTTTCATTTGCGGGAAACCCTGCTACGTACTTATCATCACCGAAAGCAGGACCGACATGCTGATTGTGAGAAAAAGTGGAGACATTGAGCGTGGCGTCCGTTTCTTCGCGACATAGTGTCCACACTGACTACTAGCCTCGTTTATAACAAGGCACCAGTCGTTAGACAAGTACCCGCCTCAGGGGAGTACAAGTTTAACTCTTTATGAACAAAGAAATAATTTTATTTCTCCAACCTAACACAACTCATAACAACAGTAACTCCACTGCATAACATAACATGTAGATAGACATCGTAGAGATTCTTTGTTGCCGTGGTCACAGGCGTAGCTCCCGCCTTGGTCGATTCTTCAGCATGCCACTGAAAGGCTTGGGGAGCAGTGGCGTACTTGCCTGGCGAAATGCATGCTGCGTTACTGTGATCCATGTCGCTAGTTGAGAATGATTATGGTCGACGTGTGCTTGTGTAAATTGCGTGTGGACATTGCTTTTTGTAACATATGGTGTTTAAGTGCGTTGAAGTGTGCTTTGTTTTATAACGGTATTAAAAGCTTGTTCAGTTCCCATAGTCCCCTCGATTTTAATCGCACTTCTCGACGCAGTTCGCTTGGGCACACCTTTGCTTATGATTGCAGCACTTGCGCCTCTTCCGCTCACATGAGTTAGTGCTGCTGAGTATTTTGTGTGACATATCTTGGTTTTAAATAAAACAATTCTGCTCCTGCTCTGTGGAAGATTTGCCAGCTGTAACCTTTCACAGGTTCTAGCAAAATCTTACTTTCAACAAAAAGTATCAAACAATAGTGTCGTCGCCAGTCGATGCATAATGAACAAAGTGAAGTAGGGGAAACAAGTCCATGGAACATGTCTTCCTCAAACGAAGCCAAAAGCTCTGCTATTAGCCAGCGGCTGGAGGCCACATTTGTTGACGTGAAGGTCAAAATTTTGTTCTTTCATCTCCACAAGTCTGGTCTTCAGCCGCCGGATAATAACAGAGCTATCGCTTCGCTTGAAGAACATGTAGTCTAGTGACTTTTGTCCCCGACTGCAGGTTCATTCTCACGCCCACGCAACGCCATTCCCACGCCACGACCTTAAAGTTTGATCACTATCACTTTTTTCTCGAACGCATGTAGCTGAAGTTCTGAACTGTTCCCTATGGTTATAACTATGACGCACGTTAAGACCTCTTTCATTTATCTTTATTTCGTCTCGAAATCCAGACAGGCATTCCTCGCCGATCTGCATCGCAACATTTCCTATGTTTTCTGCCGACGCGGCCATTAGAGAGTCACTTCAGGCATGTGGGCACTTCCGTTGTCATTGACTTGCTATTGGTATTGATTTGGCATTAATGCTCGCGCGCAGTTTCATTTCCGTCTTTGCCTGTACTTCCTGGCCTACGTCTCTGCCTTGCGGCGAGAAGGGACGATGCTCACAGTCTGCTATAACTCCTTATTGAGTCGAGGGTCGACATATAGGCTTACGAAGCGAGCGACACTGTCCTTGCCATTCGATTGAACCGGTTCACCCTAACTATCGCTCCTGGAAAGTGAACCTAGAATCGGTATTTGCTGCTGCTTTTCCAGAACATCCACCGCGTCCACAAGACATTCGAAGACATTCGGTCATAGTACACCTCTGAGCGCTGTAACGTATTTTCCTTTTGAGTGCGTGTTCATGTGTGCGGGTGCGCAGATGACAATGTACAGGGCGAGCGCAATTCCTTCTACCAAGAATATGCGCGCACGTGTCCTTTCATTTCGCTGCGGCAGCACTCTTCTTGCTGCAGAGCTTCTCGTAGCCTTCGGAGCTGCAGGCGGACACAGAGCTGTCGAATGCCAGCTTGATGGGACACTCGAATTCGTGCACCGTGTACTTCTGTAGCCACTTGTCGTAGTAACACTCGTAGAAGCGGCTGCAGTCGGTCGGGTGCCTGAACAGACCCACCCGAGTACAGGCCACCTCCGGAATGGTGGACATCTTGGAAGCCTTGTCTCTGAGCTCCTGCTGGAGACCGTCGGCCGGTACTTTGTTCGTGGCCTGAATGTTCTCGACCAGAGTCTTTCCCTTGAGGAACACTGAGGACTTGTCCGGTGGCGGACTGTCCGCAACGCTGGCCGCGGACTGCTGAGCAGACAGCGGTTTCTGGACTTTGTGCGCCAGGAGCTGAGGGTCGAGGATCTCGACCGGAAGGGCCGGCTTGGATAGGACGCGAGCTCCAGCGTGCGGCAGCTCCGGTGGTCCCTGGTCGCTGGCGATGAGTTTGACGGCCTGGTCGTCCTCCTCTTCGAGCAATTGTTCGATCGGCGTGATGACAGGGTTGGCATAGCTTCCGGGTCGCATCCGTCCCAGGACAGTCTGCAGTTCTTCGATGATGGACTGCGGAGGATCGTCGAGCGGAGCAGTGTGGAGGATTGGCTTGACGTTTGTGATAAGCGGGTCGCGCTCTTCGACAACGAGCTTGTTGACGGAGTACTTTGCGGCCGGTTTGGTGACAGCTGTGGTTGTGGTAGGAGGCACAGGAGGAAGCGAAGGAGGAGGCGAAGGAAGTGGTGGGAGTTTTGATGTCGGCTTGGTGGGAATGGGCGCAGGCGGCAGTGCGGGAACGGCAGGCGACGAGTAGGCGGGAGCTGTGGGCACTGGGGGTTGAGAGATTGGTATCGTATACGTTGGCCGCGGTGGGGGTGAAGGTGGTAGTGATGGAGGAGGAGGCGGTGCTGGTCGCCTTGTCTGTGCAGGAACTGTGGGTGGAATCGGTCTGAGAACCGGGACAGTCGGAGTCGGTGGTTTGGGAGCCAGAGCCGCAAACGTCGGGGCAGGACCGGCAGGCAGGATTGTGGGGGTTGGCAGTGGAGGCGGGAGCTTGCGTGTGGCACCAAGATTCTGTCCTGGAGAGAATGAGAACGAAGGCTTCTGCGGTTGAACTGGTGGCAGCTGAAGGGAGGGCGGCGCTGTGTAACTGGGACCATTGTATTTGGGAAGTTGCTGTGAAAGCGGCGGCTGGCCGAGTGGCGTAGGAGCTGCCGGAACCAGTGGACGGCTCCTGGTGTTGGTCAGTGCGTCGAGTGAAATGAGCTCGTCGTCGTCCCTTCTCGGTGCTGGAGGTGGCGTTGTGTACGTGTATTGGGTTCCTGGTCCACCAATGGTGAATGGAGGAACAGTTCGAGTCTCGGGTGGCTTGGGCACAAAGCTCAGAGGTCTGGTTACAGGCAGCGTCGGAACCGTGGGTTTCGGTGGGTCCGGAGGGCGCAAAGGGAACATGTGGTGGCTATCTCCGTAGAGGTAGTTGGAACCAAACATGGTCATGCCTTGCCTGAAATTGGTGTTCATGTAAGTAAGTGGGTTGAAGAGGTACACATTTGCCGTGCCGAAGGGCAGTCTGGTTCTCACAACCTGCGTGAGGCCATCGTAGCGTGGAGGTTGCGGTTCCGTATTGCCAAAGAGGAAGGAGTTGCTGCCTGCCTGTGGCTTCTGCGTTTGGAAGTATGAATCGCCCTGTGGCCCTGTTTGGAACTGAGGCGCCGGTGGCAGCGTTTCGTATCGAATGCGGGACTGTGGCCGCACAAGCGGAGGCGAAAACGCTTTGCGTTCGTAAGTGCCAGCATAGCCACCGTAGAAGGACGTGGCAGGGTTAAACCTCATATAACTGTTGTAAGGTCCAGATAGAGGCCTCAAGCCTGAATCAAGTTGCGGAGGATACGAGAGCGGTCTGGGCAGTTCTTGGAACGGCCTGTAATACTGAGGAAGCTGCGGTGGTCCAGGAATGAACGCTGCACTCGATCCAGGACCGTGGACGATGTGGTGACGGTAGAGGTTCGAGAGCGTGTGGTCGAAGTTTCTGTGCACCTCTGGTGGTCCGTACTGGACGCCAGGAACCTGGAACTTTGGTGGCGGTGCTGGAGGAGGTGGAATGTTGGCTGTTGGCACCCTATACGTTCCAGGCGGGAGCTGGCCGACTGCGCCGTAGCTTCCATCCTGGCTGTACAGAGTGGGGCCAGCCGGTTGCTGGAGCACAGGAGCCTGAGTTCCCTGAGGCACGGTTACTTGCAAAGCTCCGTAGCCGCCGGTCGTCTTAGGGACCTGCGGCGCTTGTTCGTACAGTGGTGGCTGCCCGTAGACCTGTTGTCCGTAGTAGACGCCCTGTCCCTGAAGGTCCGGCGACTGGATGAGGCGAGCCTCGATTTGGATCTCGGGATAGTGCGATCCCAGTTGACCTTGGTACGCAGAAGGCAGGAAATGAGCAGGAATGTCCCTTGTTTGCACGTGCGACGGCCGGTGGTAGGCGCTCTTTTTCACAAGCGGGTGTATTCTCTGCTGAGCAAATGGGGCGGAAAGGTGAATCTCGGTCGGGATCACGCCCGTCGGGACGGACACGCCATGAAGGCCGAGAGGCTGAGGCCTCTGGACGTGTCCAGGAAGAAGGGGAACACCTCCACGAATGGCCGCCGAGCCAGCTGGTCTGTGGTAGAATTCTCCGGGACTGAACAGCGACGGTCCGAAGAGAGCCTGCTGAACGACGCCGGAGTAGCCCTTGCAGCCGGGAGTGACTGCCTGGTAGTTGCAGCTGAAGGTGTTTGGGTCGAAGCC